>NC_092168.1:16385933-16748433 GCF_045791955.1 Oncorhynchus clarkii lewisi
ATTTCAAAAATGCTTACAGCGAAAGCTCCACAAACGATTATATTAGGTCACCACCAAGTCACAGAAAAACCCAGCCATTTTTCCAGCCAAAGAGAGGAGTCACAAAAAGCACAAATAGAGATCAAATTGATCACTAACCTTTGATGATCTTTATCAGATGACACTCTTAGGACTTCATGTTACACAATACATGTATGTTCTGTTCGATAAAGTGCATATTTATATAAAAAAAATCTAATTTTTCATTGGCGTGTTATGTTCAGTAGTTCCAAAACATGCAGTGATTTTGCAGAGAGCCACATCAATTTACAGAAATACTCATTATAAATGTTGATGAAAATTCTATTGTAGCTGGAAACGGATGATTTGTTATAGAATATCTACATAGGCGTACAGCGGCCCATTATCAGCAACCATCACTCCTGTTTTTCAATGGCATGTTGTTAGCTAATCCAAGTTTATAATTTTAAAAGGCTAATTGATCATTAGAAAACCCTTTTGCAATTATGTTAGCACAGCTGAAAACTGTGGGTCTGATTAACTTCTTGGTGACAGGGGGGCAGTATTGAGTAGCTTGGATGAATAAGGTGCCCAGAGTAAACTGCCTCCAACTCAGTCCCAGATGCTAATATATGCATATCATTAGTATTGGATAGAAAACACTCTGAAGTTTCTTAAACTGTTTGAATGATGTCTGTGAGTATAACATAACTCATATGGCAGGCAAAAACATGAGAAAAAATCCAAACAGGAGGTTTGTAGTTTTTCAACTCAACCTCTATCGAAGATACAGTGGGATATTGGTTATGTTGCACTTGCTAAGGCTTCCACTAGATGTCAACCATCTTTAGAAGGTTGTTTGATGCTTCTACTATGAAGGGGGGCTGAATGAGAGGGGAATGAGTCAGAGGTCTGCCAGCAGCCTCGAGCTCAGTCACACGCATTCACATGAGAGGTAGCTCCCGTTGCTTATCTACAGACAATGGAATTCTCCGGTTGGAACATTATTGAACATTTATGATAAAAACATCCTAAAGATTGATTCTATACATCATTTGATATGTTTCTACGACCAGTAATATAACTTTGGGGAATTTTCGTCCGACCTTTCCTCTGGAAATTGCACCCACGTTTCGATTTGTTTACCAAACGCCCTAACAAAAGGAGGTACATGGACATAAATTATGAACTTTATCGAACAAATCAAATATTTATTGTGGAACTGGGATACCTGGGAGTGCATTCTGATGAAGATCATCAAAGATAAGTGAATATTTCTAATGCTATTTCTCACTAATGTTGACTGCGCAACATGGCAAATATTTATTTTGTCTGGTTTGGGCTCTGAGCTCCGTACTCAGATTATTGCATGGTATGCAAGTTTTTTTTAAATCTGACACAGCAGTTACATTAACAATGTCTACACTGTATTTCTTATCAATTTGATGTTATTTTAATGGACAACAAAATGTGCTTTTCTTTCAAAAACAAGAACATTTCTAAGTGACCCCAAACTTTTGAATGGTAGTGTATATATATATATATTTCTAATTTATTACAAGTAAAAAAAACGAAATGTCCCATTTACATACAGTACCAGTCAAAAGTTTGGACACACCTACTAATTCTTGTCACGAAAAAAAGAAGAGGACCAAGGTGCAGCGGGGTGAGCATACATTTTCTCTTTATTTGGATAATGCGCCGAACAAAACAATAAACACTACAAAAACAAATTGTGAAGCTAACGGTTATGTGCCCCAAACAAAGTCAACTTCCCACAACCACAGGTGGGAAAAAGGGCAGCCTAAGTATGGTTCTCAATCAGAGACAACGATAGACAGCTGTCCCTGATTGAGAACCCTACCCGGCCAAAACATAGAACTACACAAAATACAACATTTAATTCCCACCCCAAATCACTCCCTGACCAAACCAAAATAGAGACATAAAAAGGATCTCTAAGGTCAGGGCGTGACAATTCTAGGGTTTTTCTTTAGTATTTTCTACATTGTAGAATAATAGTGAAGACATCAAAACTATGAAATAACACATATAGAATCATATAGTAACCCAAAAAGTGTTAAACAAATCAAAATGTATTTTAGATGTGAGATTCTTTGCCTTGATAACAGCTTTGCACACTCTTGTCATTCTCTCAACAAGCTTCATGAGGTATTCACCTGGAATGCATTTCAATTAACAGGAGTGCCTTGTTAAAAGTTAATTTGTGGAATTTCTTTCCTTCTTAATGCATTTGAGCCAATCAGTTGTGTTGTAGGGGTGGTATACAGAAGATTTGGTAAAAGACCAAGTCCAGATTATGGCAAGAACAGCTCAAATAAGGAAAGAGAAACGACAGTCCATCATTACTTAACTTTAAGACATGAAGGTCAGTCAATACGGAACATTTCAATAACTTTTACAGTTTCTTCAAGTGCAGTCACAAAAACCAACAAGCGCTATTTTGAAACTGGTGCTCATGAGGTCCGCCACAGGAAAGGAAGACCCAGAGTTACCTCTGCTGCAGTGGATAAGTTCATTAGAGTTACCAGCCTCAGAAATTCTAGCCCAAATAAATGCTTCAGAGTTCAAGTAACAGACTCATCTAAAAATCAACTGTTCAGGGGAGGCTGCATGATTCAGTACTTCATGGTCGAATGGCTGCAATGAAACTACTAAAGGACACCGATATGAAGAAGACAAGAAACACGAGAAATGGACATTAGACCCCACTCCATCACACCTCCTCCTCCATGATTCATGGTGGGAACCACACAAATCAAATGTTATTTGTCGCATACACATGGTTAGCAGATGTTAATGGTCACATACACGTGGCTAGCAGATGTTAATGGTCACATACACATGGTTAGCAGATGTTAATGGTCACATACACATGGTTAGCAGATGTTAATGGTCACATACACATGGTTAGCAGATGTTAATGGTCACATACACATGGTTAGCAGATGTTAATGGTCACATACACATGGTTAGCAGATGTTAATGGTCACATACACATGGTTAGCAGATGTTAATGCGAGTGTAGCGAAATGCTTGTGCTTCTAGTTCCGACAATGCAGTAATAACCAACGAGTAATCTAACCTAACAATTTCACAACAGCTACCTTATACACACAAGTGTAAAGGGATGAAGAATATGTACATAAAGATACATGAAGGAGTGATGGTACAGAACGGCATTGGTTAGATGCAGTAGATGGTATCGAGTGCAGTATATATATATATGAGATGAGTAATGTAGGGTATGTAAAAAATTATATTAAGTGGCATTGTTTAAAGTGGCTAGTGATACATGTACTACATAAAGATGGAGAGATCATCCTTTCACCTACTCTGCAACTCACAAAGACACGACGGTTGGAACCAAAAATCTCAAATTTGGACTCAGCAGACCAAAGGACAGATTTCCACCAGGTCTAATGTCCATTGCTCGTGTTTCTTGCCCCAGCAAGTCTCTTCTTCATATTGGTGTCCTTTAGTATTGTTTTTTTTTTTTGCAGCAATTCAACCACAAAGTACTGAATAACACAGTCTCCTCTGAACAGTTGATGTTCAGAAGTGTCTGTTACTTGAACTCTGTGAAGCATTTATTTTGGCTGCAATTTCTGAGGCAGGTGTCACGCCCTGATCTGTTTCACCTGTCTTGTGATTGTCTCCACCCCCTACAGGTGTCACTTATTTTCCTTGGTGTATATATCCCTGTGTTTCCTGTCTCTCTGTGCCAGTTCGTCTCGTATGTTTTTCAAGTCAACCAGCGTGTTTCCCCATACTCCCGCTTCTATTCTCTTTTGCTATGCCTCCCAATTGCTTGTCCCCCAACCCTGAGCCTGCCTGCCGACCTGTACCTCTGACTCCCTCTGGATTACCGATCTCTGCTTGCCCCTGTTGGAACATTAAACATTGGGACTTACTTTGATACCTGATAACCGGTGAACTTATCCTCTACAGCAGAGGTAACTTTGAGTCTTCCTTTCCTGCGGCGGTCCTCATGAGAGCCAGTTTCATCATAGCGCTTGGTTGTTGCGACTGCACTTTAACCCTTTCACACCTACCATCAAACGGGTGGGATCATTCTACAGTGGTCCATGAAGCGTACGATCACACCCGTGTGATTAGAACGCTATTTAGAATGGCCAGTTTCGAATGACGCAACAATCAGCATTTGAGCTGGCCACACTGTTTTTTCAGAAAATATTTACACAAACACAGTCCTTACAAAGTTATGTCCAGTATGTGAGCAGTTTATTTTTTGATTCAGTATTTAGATGTTCACAGAAGTATCTATAGCATACACAATCATCCGAACTGGAAAAATGTAGGCTACATTGGTCCTAGCGCTAACTGAGGAACAATTGACATAAAACAAGCGGTCATATTTTTATAACTCTCAGCTGACAGAAACTTAATATGAATTAGCTAAGTGCAATTACTATTTATAATTAATCACATCAGGGGTGAGCTCACCATTGATTGAAATAATTGAGTAAACACTTTCCAAAAATCAAAAGTGATCCGATGATGATTAGTTTCAGCGCGACGCCATGTTCACATTCACATTCCACCTTTCCCTTCCTGAAGTTCTCATAAAATGAGTGAACTCTTACTCAACTCATTTTGTTTTAGCATCTTTGGTCCGACAGATGATTACGTGAAACCCAGAATGCATTGTATGTCAACAAACATGGATCCACACATACCTGGAATTAGCTTAGCTCATCATAATCAGTACAACCTTCCGAAAAAAAATTACACACATAATATGTGCCCATTACAATCTATGCAAGAATCGGAATGCATGATTTATACCCTGCACTTGAAAACGTGAATAAAACAGTAAATATATCAATAATTATCACAAAACATTTTCTGATAGTGATTTATTGATACAAGTGGTGTGTGCCAGCAGTCAATCACGAAACCTCTCACTACAACACTGAGCCATTCAGTTTTGTTGTTTATGTATGTAGCTAGTGAACTAACCTGTGGCATTAGCAATGTCTTTCAAAAGGAGACAACTCACAAATGTTGAAATTCTGGAGATTGAAAAAAATTCTGACAATGAGACGGAGTATGAAAGTCAGGAATCAGATTCTGACAGGGACAGTGAGGAGCTGCCCCCCAGCCATTAAGAACCCTGAATCTGAGGACCCCTTGTCCACTGACAAAGTCCCAGTTCACTTTGAAGATGCTGATGGTGATGGAGGCAGACCGACTGTGGATGAAGTACAGGAGTTCTGTGGTAGCTGGAAGGCTGCCAGCCATTTCACCCCTTCTGGCCCTGCTGTTTGCTTTGATGAATCCTAGTCTGGAGTACAACGCCCCTTGCCATTTCCATCTGAGGCAGAGTGCTTCAAGTTGTTTCTGACAGAGGAGCTGGTGGGAGACATAGCAGAGACCAATCGCTATGCCTTGAAGCTACAGGAGAAGAGAGAGCTAGGAATCGGGGGGACAACCACAGTTAGTGAAACGTATACCTTCCTGGTGACAGTTCTTCTCATTGGGACAGTAAAGAAGAACTCCCTAAGAGAATACTGGAGCACAGATGCTATGTTTGCAAATCTCTTCTTTGACACCCTCTTTTCCCAAGACCGCTTCCTAATTCTTCTGCGTTGACTGCATTTTATCAACAATGCTACTGCTATCCTAAATGACCTGTTATACAAACTAAGAAATGTTCTTACCAGCCTGACAATAGCATTTGGTTGAGTCTTTGTGCCATACAAGGACCTTAGCATTGATGAGTATGAGGGGCTGGGTCCGTGGTGATGACCATGCTGGTTCCTCATCTCAGCAAGGGAGAGGGGAGGTGGAGTTCAAGGAGAATGGTCAACAGCTGGCAGTAAAGTGGCATGACAAACGAGACAGCCATGTTCTCTCCACTGTCCATACAGCAACCATGTTGGCCACAGGGAAGGTGGACTACCTGACGAGAGAGAGAAAAATCAAACTAGACTGCATGCTTGACTATAACCTCAAAATGGGGGCAGTGGATAAGGCGGACATAATAAACAGCTTTGTGGAATGCACTCAGAAAACGACCAAGTGGTTTAAAAATATATTTTTCCATCTGATCGACACAGCCCTCAATGGCAACATAGTTCACCAACAACACACAGGGTAGATGATTACTGAACAAGGAATTTTTTGTAATTGGACATACAGTTCACATGCAAATCACATACAGAAACTATTGTAACATAATAAGGCACTTACTTTGATAGAAACACAGCCAGTCACTGTAGTGACATCTCTAGCACTGAGACGCCATGCCCTAGACAGCTGCGCCACTTGGGAGCCGTAAGGACAGAGTAGCTTCAAAATACAACACAAGCTAATACTGCTCTGACCCAAATAGCATTGTTTTCCAGAGCTAATAGAATGATGTAGCTTGCTACCTAAGCATTGATTATAACACCATAAAGGTTATGAAATGAGTAACGTTACCTAGCGTGTCAGCGGTTATACTCTGCCAACCCGGATGTTCTAGCCGTGTCGGAATCCTGGCTTAGGAAGACCACCAAAAATTCTGAAATGTTAATCCCTAACTACAATATTTTCAGACAAGATAGGACAGCCAAAGGGGGCGGTGTTGCAATCTACTGCAAAGATAGCCTGCAGAGTTCTGTCCTACTATCCAGGTCTGTACACAAACAATTTGAACTTCTACTTTTAAAAATCCACCTTTCTAAAAACAAGTCTCTCACCGTTGCCGCCTGCTTTAGACCACCCTCTGCCCCCAGCTGTGCTCTGGACACCATACATGAACTGATTGCCCCCCATCTATCTCCAGAGCTCGTGCTGCTAGGCGACCTAAACTGGAACATGCTTAACACCCCAGCCATCCTACAATCTAAGCTTGATGCCCTCTATCTCACACAAATTATCAATGAACCTACCAGGTACCACTCCAAATCCGTAAACACGGGCACCCTCATAGATATCATCCTAACCAACTTGCCCTCTAAATACACCTCTGCTGTTTTCAACCAAGATCTCAGCAATCATTGCCTGCATCCGTAATGGGTCAGCGGTCAGACGACCTCCACTCATGACTGTCAAACGCTCCCTGAAACACTTCAGCGAACAGGCCTTTCTAATCGACCTGGCCGGGGTATCCTGGAAGGATACTGATCTCATCCCGTCAGTAGAGGATGTCTGGTTACTTAAAAAAAAAATGCCTTCCTCACCATCTTAAATAAACATGCCCCATTCAAGAAATGTAGAACCAGGAACAGATATAGCCTTTGGTTCTCTCCAGACCTGACTACCCTTAACCAACACAAAAACATCCTATGGCGTTCTGCATTAGCATCGAACAGCCCCCGTGATATGCAACTTTTCAGGGAAGCTAGAAACCAATATACACAGGCAGTTTGAAAAGCCAAGGCTAGCTTTTTCAAGCAGAAATTTGCTTCCTGCAACGCAAACTCAAAAAAGTTCTGGGACACTGTAAATTTCATGGAGAATAAGAACACCTCCTCCCAGCTGCCCACTGCACTGAAGATAGGAAACACTGTCACCACCGATAAATCCACAATAATTGAGAATTTCAATAAGCATTTTTCTACGGCTGGCCATGCTTTCCACCTGGCTACCCCTAACCCGGTCAACAGCACTGCACCCCCCACAGCAACTCGCCCAAGCCTTCCCCATTTCTCCTTCTCCCAAATGCAGTCAGCTGATGTTCTGAAAGAGCTGCAAAGTCTGGACCCCTACAAAAATTATCTATCAAAATTATTGCCACCCCTATTACTAGCCTGGTCAACCTCTCTTTCGTGTCGTTTGAGATTCCCAAAGATAGGAAAGCAGCGCAGCTGCGGTCATCCCCCTCTTCAAAGGGGGCGACACTCTTGACCCAAACTGCTACAGACCTTCATCAATCCTACCCTGTCATTCTAAGATCTTCGAAAGCCAAGTCAACAAACAAACGACCATTTTGAATCCCACAATACCTTCTCCGCTATGCAATCTGGTTTCAGAGCTGGTCATGGGTGCACCTCAGCCACGCTCAAGGTCATAAACGATATCTTAACCGCCATCGATAAGAAACAATACTGTGCAGCCATATTCCTGGCCAAGGCTTTCGACTCTGTCAATCACCACATCCTCACCGGCAGACTCGACAGCCTTGGTTTCTCAAATGATTGCCTCGCCTGGTTCACCAACTACTTCTCTGATAGAATTCAGTGTGTCAAATCGGAGGGTCTGCTGTCCGGACCTCTGGCAGTCTCTATGGGGGTGCCACAGGGTTCAATTCTCGGACCGACTCTCTTCTCTGTATAGATCAATGATGTCGCTCTTGTTGCTGGTGAGTCTCTGATCCACCTCTACGCAGACGACACCATTCTGTATACTTCTGGCCCTTCTTTGGACACTGTGTTAACAACCCTCCAGGCAAGCTTCAATGCCATACAGCTCTCCTCCCGTGGCCTCCAATTGCTCTTAAATACAAGTAAAACTAAATGCATGCTCTTCAACCGATCGCTGCCTGCACCTGCCCGCCTGTCCAACATCACTACTCTGGACGGCTCTGACTTAGAATACGTGGACAACTACTAATACCTAGGTGTCTGGTTAGACTGTAAACTCTCCTTCCAGACCCACATCAAACATCTCCAATCCAAAGTTAAATCTAGAATTGGCTTCCTATTTCGCAACAAAGCATCCTTCACTCCCACTGCCAAACATACCCTTGTAAAACTGACCTTTCTACCAATCCTCGACTTCGGCGATGTCATTTACAAAATAGCCTCCAATACCCTACTCAACAAATTGGATGCAGTCTATCACAGTGCCATCCGTTTTGTCACCAAAGTCCCATATACTACCCACCATTGCAACCTGTACGCTCTCGTTGGCTGGCCCTCGCTTCATACTCGTCGCCAAACCCACTGGCTCCATGTCATCTACAAGACCCTGCTAGGTAAAGTCCCCCCTTATCTCAGCTCGCTGGTCACCATAGCATCACCCACCTGTAGCACACGCTCCAGCAGGTATATCTCTCTGGTCACCCCCAAAACCAATTATTTCTTTGGTCGCCTCTCCTTCCAGTTCTCTAATGCCAATGACTGGAACTAACTACAAATATCTCTGAAACTGGAAACACTTATCTCCCTCACTAGCTTTAAGCACCAGCTGTCAGAGCAGCTCACAGATTACTTCACCTGTACATAGCCCACCTATAATTTAGCCCAAACAACTGCCTCTTTCCCTGCTATATTGATTTTATTTTATTTATTTATTTATTTATTTTGCTCCTTTTCACCCCATTATTTTTATTTCTACTTTGCACATTCTTCTACTGCAAATCTACCATTCCAGTGTTTTACTTGCAATGTTGTATTTACTTTGCCACCATGGCCTTTTTTTGCCTTTACCTCTCTTATCTCACCTAATTTGCTCACATTGTATATAGACTTGTTTCTACTGTATTATTGACTGCATGTTTGTTTTACTCCATGTGTAACTCTGTGTCATTGTATGTGTCGAACTGCTTTGCTTTATCTTGGCCAGGTCGCAATTGTAAATGAGAACATTTTTGTCCTGTCAGAAATGTCAACAAAAAATGTATTGGTCCGCAAAAGTAAAAATGATTACTGGTATATGAATGAATGAGGAGGCGGAACACACCTCAATTCAAACTGTTCTTAGAAAGAAACAAAACTTGTTAGAAAATCATTTGAAATTGAAGAGTTGAAAACAGCCTACAAATAAAAACAGGCTGCGTGCCTTGGTTTGAGGGCAGCGCGGATTAAATGTACTGTTGCGTAACAATCACATTCTGGAATGGAGAGAACATTCTAACATCACGTGCATAAAGAAACACACGCTGGGGCGACCGTTAGAGATATTTGGAACTCAGGCATGAAAGGGTTAACCCTCCTGCTGTGTTCCGGTCGAATTGAACCCCCCTTGGGTTGTGCCGTGGCGGAGGTCTTTGTGGGCTATACTCAGCCTTGTCTCAGGATGGTAAGTTGGTGGTTGAAGATATCCCTCTAGTGTTGTGGGGGCTGTGCTTTGGCAAAGTGGGTGGGGTTATATCCTTCCTGTTTGGCCCTGTCCGGGGGTGTCCTCGGAGTGGGCCACAGTGTCTCCTGACCCCTCCTGTCTCAGCCTCCAGTATTTATGCTGCAGTAGTTTATGTGTCGGGGGGCTAGGGTCAGTTTGTTATCTGGAGTACTTCTCCTGTCCTATTCGGTGTCCTGTGTGAATCGAAGTGTGCGTTCTCTAATTCTCTCCTTCTCTCTTTCTCTCGCTCGGAGGACCTGAGCCCTAGGACCATGCCCCAGGACTACATGACATGATGACTCCTTGCTGTCCCCAGTCCACCTGGCTGTGCTGCTGCTCCAGTTTCAACTGTTCTGCCTTATTATTATTCGACCATGCTGGTCATTTATGAACATTTGAACATCTTGACCATGTTTTGTTATAATCTCCACCCGGCACAGCCAGAAGAGGACTGGCCACCCCACATAGCCTGGTTCCTCTCTAGGTTTCTTCCTAGGTTTTGGCCTTTCTAGGGAGTTTTTCCTAGCCACCGTGCTTCTACACCTGCATTGCTTGCTGTTTGGGGTTTTAGGCTGGGTTTCTGTACAGCACTTTGAGATATCAGCTGATGTACGAAGGGCTATATAAATAAATTTGATTTGATTTGATTTGAAAATAAATTTGATTTTAAATTTGATTTTGAACCAATTTATACGTTTTCTCTCTGAAAAATGTAGTTCATTTAATCTGATTGTCATAAGGTTCCGTGACTTTGTCCACACAGTACATCTGAACACACAAAATACATTTTGCTGATTTTCATTACATTTTGGGTGTTTTATTGAACTTTTGTACACCTGTGGTGTTCCTGGTCAAAAATGATCGATCATTAGAAATGATTGGGTGAGACTACAATTAGTGTATAAAATTGAGCTCAGGCACATGCCCATTCATCAGATAGACACATTTCCGCTCCCAGACCCCCACATGCATGTGTGTTAGAGCACACACACACACACACACACACACACACACACACACACACACACACACACACACACACACACACACACACACACACACACACACACACACACACACACACACACACCTACCTTCTTGGCTTCAATGGAAACCCCCACTGGAAACTTACCCCAATTGAATCCTGTTGGCATTCTCACAAACAATCACAACATTGTTTCAATAATATATAGAACTTTTCTCACTACTCTGCTATATAAAGCTTTTCTGAGGCCTTGCTCACAATTCTTTCTGTGGCAGCACAATGACCAAACGATATACTGTATGTGAGGCTCTGGATCATGTCTTTGATCATGACACTGGTGAGGAGGAGAGAGTCCTTGTTAAACTTGGACACAAAGTAGTCTGTGATAAATAACGCAATATGTTTCATCTGAGTAATCCATACATTGTGCTTTTTTTACTCAAAAACAAGTTGTATGAGCTCAGGTCAATGAGGCCCACAGGCCATAAATAGCAAATAGAAGTTCAAAACGTGTAATATTCACAATAACTTAAGTTGATAAAAAGATCTAACACAACATTAGGTGATAATACATCTATTATTAGGGATTTATAATCAGCTATAATGGGGGCGGTCATTTTGGACCGGGAAAACATAATTAATTAACATGAAACGAACACAACAGGAGGGTTAATAACCTTTTAGAGCTACCCCCCTACTTTTTTCAATTTCCGCCTGAAGACATACCCAAATCTAACTGACTGTAGCTCAGGCACAGAACCAAGGATATGCATATTCTTGGTACCATTTGAAAGAAAACACTCTGAAGTTGGTGAAAAAGTTGGTGTAAATGTGAATTGAATGTAGGAGAATATAACACAATAGATCTGGTTTAGATAATACAATGAAAAAAACACATGTTTTTTTATTTTTATTCTTGTATCATCATCTTTAAAACGAACAAGATAAAACAAACATTCAGATAGGATGATGGGGACAATTTCAGTGAAAAACATAAGAGGGCAACAGTACTTGTGCAAAGTTTCAGAATGATAACTTCCAAAATGAGTGTGCTTCATGACATTTATCATGAAGTCACCCAGGTGTCCCACACAAGTAGTCCAAATGTACCCAAGTGGCCAAATTGGTGAAGGTATACATTTTGAAACAAATAACTATATACAAAATGCCAAAATGGGATTCTAACACACCCCCCCCCCAAAAAAATGGAGAAAAAAATATGAAGAAAAAAACATTTACAAAATAACATGGGTAACTATTTACACACTTTCAATATTTCGAAGACCCTCAGTCCTCTATCAAATCAAATGTATTTATATAGCCCTTCATACATCAGCTAATATCTCAAAGTGCTGTACAGAAACCCAGCCCAAACAGCAAGCAATGCAGGTGTAGAAGCACGGTGGCTAGGAAAAACTCCCTAGAAAGGTCAAAATCTGGGAGGAAACCTAGAGAGGAACCAGGCTATGAGGGGTGGCCAGTCCTCTTCTGGCTGTGCCGGGTGGAGATTATAACAGAACATGGCCGAGATTTTCAAACGTTCATAGATGACCAGAAGGGTCAAATAATAATAATCACAGTAGTTGTAGAGGATGCAACAGGACAGCACCTCAAGAGTAAATATGAACAGATTAGGGTTCCATAGCCGTAGGCAGAACAGTTGAAACTGGAACAGCAGCAAGGCCAGGTGGACTGGGGACAGCAAGGAGTCATTATGCCAGGTAGTCCTTACGCATGGTCCTAGGGCTCAGGTCCTCCGAGAGAGAGAAAGAGAGAATTAGAGAGAGCATACTTAAATTCACACAGGACATCGGATAAGACAGAAGAAGTACTCCAGATAGAACAACCTAACCCTAGCCCCCCGACACATAAACTACTGCAGCATAAATACTGGAGGCTGAGACAGGAGGGGTCAGGAGACACTGTGGCCCCATCTGATGAGACCCCCGTACAGGGCCAAACAGGAAGGATATAACCCCACCCACTTTGCCAAAGCTCTACACAATATTGTGCTGCGGATGCCAGGTGCCATAGCAGTCTCTTTCTGCTGTAAAGTGAGTATCAACAGGTATAATAAACATATATATATATATATATATATATATATATATATATATATATATAGAGTACAGGGAACATAAGGTTGAATATATTATTATAGACCTGCTAGATCTACTGTCTCTTTTATATTATGACATTTCAGCTAGATCTACTGTCTCTATTATATTATGACAGACCAGCTAGATCTACTGTCTTTATTATATTACAACAGACCAGCTGTATATACTGTCTCCATTTCAGTTTGGCCATTGTTGTGGGCCTGCCCTCCCGTCAACAGCCTCAAATATGTGGGTTGGGCTTGGGCGGCAGACACACGCATCTCACATTTCATTACATTACATTTTTATATATTGCTTCTAAAATAAAAATAAATCACAAATAATATTTTATATTATTAATTTCAAACAAGGGCATTAGCATGAGAAGAACTTACAAGTCCAAAACATGTCCTCTCCGTTCAAAAATATTCCTCCACTTGGGAATCACTAAATGAATCGTCCTACAACAATCTCTGTCTCACTTTTCCGATCAATTTCTTCTAAAATTGTGTGTACACCTGTATATCTAGACTTCGATTTAGCTTTCCCTGACTTAGTCACCATACTGATTGATATATAAACAGCTGAATCTGCGCGTTTACCAAACAATGCTGTGCGTAATATGCGTAGCTCCTTCCGGTATAAAACTTCAATAGCGAATTACTCTCTTTACACCGGAGTTTACTACATGGGTTGGTCTTCCAACACATAACCATTGCATATTGCCGTTTACCTCAGCTCACTGGCTATCTACCCAGCTAGATTCCAAGACGATCAGTGGTCATTGGGTTAAAATACAGTCAATCAACGAAACAGTGGTCATATCATTGGTGCACAGTGATGTCATTACTTGTTGTCTTCAAATCGCTTTCTTTCAGTCAATACGAAATGCGAAATGGCCCATCAGGTTTGGTTGTGTTACAAACAAACCAGTTGAATTCAATGAAACCAAACATGACTGGAAAAGTCACGTTTTGTGTGGGTATTTACCCTCGAATGTGTCGTCGAAAATGGAATGAGACGGAATTCACGACACAAGCGGTTCACACAATATTTCATGTTAGGCTATAAAAACAGATTTTATCAAACAAAAGGTCATTCATTGTGTAACAATGAGCATTGGGATTGCAAACAGACGAAGATCGACAAAGGTAAACTATTTATTTTAATGCAGTTTGTGATTTTGTTAGCCTGTGCTAGTTGAAATAAAAAAAATTATGGGTCTCTATCCTCTGATAATCGCATCGTATTCTTTCACAGTAAATCCTTTTTTAAATCTGACAACGCAGTTGGATTAGCACGATTCTAGGCTTTCGATACATGTGAGACACTTGAACTCCACCCCCCCCCCCCACCCCGTTCAGCTGAAAAGGTGGCGCAGGGAATTCAAAAATATACTTTAGAAATATTTAACTTTCACACATTAACAAGTCCAATACCTCAAATGAAAGATAACATCTTGTTCATCTACCCATCATGTCAGATTTTTTAAATGTTTTACAGCGAAAACACAACATATATTTATGTTAGACCACCACCAAACCAAAGAAAAAACACAGCCATTTTTTCCAGCCAAAGATAAAATCACAAAAGCAGGATTAGAAATAAAATGAATCACTAACCTCTTGAAAATCTTCATCAGATGACAGTCATATGACATGTTACACAGTACATTTATGTTTTGTTCAATAATATGCATTTTTATATCCACAAATCTCGGTTTACATTGATGCCATGTTCAGAAATTCCTCCAAAATATCCGGAGAAATTATAGAAAGCTACGCCAGATAACAGAAATACTCATCATAAACTTTGACTAAAGATATACGTTCTACATATAATTAAAGATACACTGGTTCTTAATGCAACCGCAGTGTCAGATTTTTTTTAAACGTTACGGAAAAAGCCTAACATTGCAATAATCTGAGACGGCGCTCAGACGTAACCGCCATGTTGGAGTCAACAGAAATACGAAATTACAACATAAATATTCCCTTACCTTTGATGATCTTTCATCAGAATGTAGTGCAAGGAGACCTAGTTCCACAATAAATCGTTGTTTTGTTCCATAATGTCCAATACTAGTGTCCAAATAGCTGCATTTGCTATCACTTTCAGCTCACGTGCCCAAAAACTGACTGCTGGTCCAAGATAACTCGCACGAAAACTTCCAAAGATATATTCCAGGTCGATTAAACTGGTCAAACTAAGTAGAGAATCAATCTTCAGGATGTTATAATCATATATATCCAATAACGTTCCAACCAGATCATACGTTTTCATCTGGGGCCGAATGGAACAGCCGTAGCACCCAGAGAGAAATGCGCCATAGCAAAATGGCATTCTGTCGGGACACTGACTATTTTCCCTCCCATTAGGTCAAAGTTCACAGAAAATGCTCCATTACACTTTCTACTGAATGTGGACATCTAGTGGAAGGCGTAGGAAGTACTTCCAGATCCATATCTTGTTGGGAAAGGAGGGGGCGATGACGTCAAAGTTGCCCCAACTTTCAGAATTTCACTTCTTGGTTGGAAGATTGCCTGCCCTATGAGTTCTGTTCTACTCACAGACGTAATTCAAACAGTTTTAGAAACTTCAGAGTGTTTTCTATCCAATAGTAATAATAATATGCATATATTAGCAATCTAGGACAGAGTTTGATGCAGTTCACTATGGGCACGCAATTCATCCAAAGTGAAAATACTGCCCCCTATCCTCAATTAAAAAACTTTAAAAAGTTCTTGAAATGTTCCATACTGACTGACCTTCATGTCTTAAAGTAATGATGGACTTTCTTTTCTCTTTGCTTATTTGAGCTGTTCTTGCCATAATATTGACTTGGTCTTTTACCAAATAGGGTCATATACCATCCCTACCTTGTCAACACACAATTTATAGGCTCAAACGCTATCACGGCTCAGAATAACTTCTTAGTGATCCCTTCGCACGCCAACACCCAGTGAAATAGCAGCGCGCCAAATTCAAAAACAGAAATACTCATAATAATAATTAATAAATCATATAAGTGTTATACATTGGTTTAAGGATGAACTTCTTGTTAATCCAGCCACAGTGTCAGATTTCAAAAAGGCTTTACGGCGAAAGCAAACCATGCTATTATGTGAGGATAGCACCCCATCAAACAAACACATGAAAATCATATTTCAATCTGCCAGGCGCAACACAAAAGTCAGAAACAATTCATGCCTTACCTTTGAAGATCTTCTTCTGTTGGCACTCCAATATGTCCATTGAACATCACAAATGGTCCTTTTATTCGATAAATTCCATCGTGATATCCATTTATTTGGCGCGTTTCATTCAGAAAATACACCGGTTCCAACTCGCGCAACATGACTACAAATGATCTAATAAGTTACCTGTAAACTTGATCCAAACATTTCAAACAACTTTCCTAATCCAACTTTAGATATTTTTAAACGTAGACAGAATAAACTGTGTTCAATACCGGATGAAAACAAAGTGGAGCGAGCTTTCAGGTCGCGCGCTCCAACCACAACAGTACAATTGGCTATCCACCAGCTAGGAAATGGCTATTTCTTCATTTCTCAATCGAAAATACTCAACCAATTTCTAAAGACTGTTGACATCTAGTGGAAGCGATAGGCACTGCAAGCAAGTGCCTTAGAAATCTAGATCCACATAGAAACCTCATTGAAAAGACAGTGACCTCAACAACTAAAAATCCTGGATGGTTTGTCCTCAGGGTTTCGCATGCCAAATAAGTTATGTTATACTCACAGACATAATTTTAATCTTTTAGAAACTTTCGAGTGTTTTCCATCCAATTCCATCCAATTACCAATTATATGCATATCCTAGCTTCTGGGCCTGAGTAGCAGGCAGTTTACTTTGAGCACACTTTTCATATCGATGTAAAAATTGTGCCCACTAGCCTTAAGAAGTTTTAAGACCCAGATGCAGTCATGGCCAGTTCGTACTATCACGGCTCAGGCTAAGACCCAGATGCAGACACAGGATGCAGATAGTACAAGTCTAAGAGTTTATTATAGTACAAGGGGCAGGCAAAAGGTAAGTCAAGGCAGGCAAAGAGTCCTAATCCAAATCAGAGTCAGGCAGGTACAGGATGGCAGGTAGGATCAGGGTCAGGAAAGGTCGGAACTGGGAAGAATAGGAAAACAAAATCTAGAGCACAGGAATCACGTTAACACGTCGGTAGGAGTTGACGGGACAAGACGAACTGGCAACAGACAAACAGAAAATGCTTGTATAAATACACAGCGGATAATGAGGGATAATGAGGGCTGGGTCCAGGATGTCCCTAGCGGAGACCCAGCACCACTCCTCTGGGCCATAACCCTCCCAGTCAACCAGGTACTGGGATCCACTGCACTCAAACATTCAGGATGCACTTCACCGTGTACGCCGGTTGGCCGTCGATGATACGGGGAAGAGGGGTGGGCCTGGAACAGGAGACAAAGGGCTGATAGAAAGAGGTTTAATCCTAGACACTTGAAAAGTGGGATGTATACAGAGGGTGCGGGGCAACAGAAGATGAACAGCAGAGGGGATAAGGATTTCAGAGATTGGGAAAGGGCCAATGAAATGGGAAGAAAGTTTACGGGACTCCACCCAGAGGGGCAGGTCCCTAGTGGAAAGCCATACCCTCTGCCTGGGCCAATAGCGGAGAGCAGGGATCCATCCGGTGGTGATCCACCTGTCGCCGATACCTGAATGTGGTCTTCAGAACAGGGGCCTGGGCTCTCTTTCAGGGATGGTGACAGTGGCAGACGAACATCTGGGCAGAGGGTATCCTGACTCCTTACTCTTGCTCTGTGAAGAGTGGGGGCTGATATCCTAAGGAACACTCGAAGGATGAGAGAGCAGTTGCCAAGCAGGGAAGGGTGTTACTGGCGTATTCCTCCAACACGAGTTGCTGGCTCCAGGTGGTGGGGGTGGTGAAGACGATGCCATGAAGAGCCGTCTCCAGGTCCTGATTGGTTCACTCCAACTGGCCGTTAGATTGGGGGTGAAAACCAGGCGACAGGCTAGCCGACGACCCAATGAGGGTGCAGATCACCTTCCAGAACCAGGACCAGAACTGTCGACCAATATCGGAGACCAGGTCAACCGGAAGTCCATGGATCTGGAAGATATGCTGCACCATGAGCTGAGCCATCTCCTTGGCTGAGGGTCACTTGGGAAGGGGAATAAAATAAGTGGCTTTATGAAACCTATACAACAACATCAGGATTGTGGTGTTGCCAACTGACGGAGGAAGACCAGTAACAAAGTGATATATGGGACCAGGGGCAGAGAGGAACAGGGAGAGGTTGAAGAAGTCAAGCCGGAGCTTGCCGCAGAGTCTTATTTTGTGCACACACAGTGCAGGCGGCGATGAATGCAGAGACATCAGGAACCATGGAAGGCCACCAAAAGCATAATCAGATGAAAGCCAGGGTCCGATGGGAGCCTGGGCGGCAGGTCAGTCTCGAGGAATGTGCCCATTCCAGGACCGGGACAAACATCCAGTTAGCTAGATCCCCCCGGTTCCGGCTCTCTGTACCCCGGATGAATGCAGCCGCCAGACAGGAGGTAGGGAGGATGGTCTCGGGGTCAGAAGGAGTAACAGCGGAACTGTACAAATGTGAGAGTGCGTCAGGCTTCACACACTTAGACAATGGGCGGTAGGAGCAAGTGAAATTGAAGCGCGTGAATAACAGCGCCCAACGAGCCTCCCTAGAGTTCAGGAGCTTGGCAACATGGAGAAATTCCAAGTTCTTATGGTCAGTCCACACTAATAATGGATGTTCCGGCCCCTCTAACCAGTGCCTCCACTCCTCCAATGCCATCTTAATGGCGAGGAGTACTCAATTACCCACTCTCATCAGGGGTAAGACGATGGGAGAGAAAAGTGCAAGGTGCAGCTTTTGGTCCTGGACAGGACGGTCCCCACTCTGACATCCGAGGCGTCGACCTCCACCAGAAACTGAAGTGTCCGGATGCATTAAGAAGGTGGCTGTAATGAATCAATGTTTGAGGTCCGAGAATGCCCGGTCCGCTGCTGGAGACCACATGAATGGAACCTTGGGAGAGTTGAGTGCTGAGAGGGGGAAGCCAGGATGCTGTAACCCCGGATAAGGCGGCGGTAGAAGTTAGCAAATCTCAGGAAACGTTGCAGATGCACTCTGCATGTGGGTTGAGGCCAATCCAACCCTGTTCTCACCTTGTCTGGATCCATCTGTATATGTCCCGCAGCAATGACGTATCCTAGGAAGGAGATGGAGGAGCGATGGAATTCACACTTATCTGTTTTAACAAAAAGCTGTTTCTCCAGGAGATGCTGAAGGACCTGTTGGATGTGGAGGACGTGCTGTTGAGCTGAACAGGAAAATACAAGGATGTAATCGAGGTAGACAAACACGAACCGGTTCAGCATGTCCCTGAGCACATCGTTGACCAGGGCCTGGACACAGCGGGAGTGTTGGTCAGTCCGAGTGACTTAACCAAGTACTCATAGTGCCTGCTAGCCATATTAAATGGTGGATTGTTGCTCCCACACTGCTGTCTCCCAGGTGAGAGCACTCCCAGACATCAACGGTATAAAACACTCTATCTTCGAGCAATCCGAGGGAAACAAAGAGGGCTGCAGATCGAAGATGAAGGAGCACTGGGAGAGAAACGCTCGACAGGTTCCTGGATCTCCAGTTGAGCTGGTCCGACTCTGCTTGGTCAGTCATGGCCAGTTTGTACTATCACGGCTCAGGCTAAGACCCAGATGCAGACACAGGAGGCGGATAGTACGAGTCTCAGAGTTTATTATAGTACAAGATGCAGGAAAAAGGTAAGTCAAGGCATGTACCTGCTACATATGTCTTGTGTCTGATCCATTGATTTGCCATTCCTATTTGTCACTTTACTCTTTTGCCTGTTTAATTGCCTTATGGAGAGCATAACTGGACTGTTAATATTGTTCATGTACCCAGTCACCATGCCGTGGTTAAATGCAGAGGTTCAAGCCTTCAGTGTTGAGCAAATGCTGCAATCTATCTACAATTTTTTTATAAACAAAAAACTGAAATATCACATTTACAGAAATATTCAGTACTTTGTTGATGCAACTTTGGCAGTGATTACAGCCTGGTGCCTTCTTGGGTATGATGCTACAAGCTTGGCACAACGCTATTTGGGGAGTTTCTCCCACTCGTCTCTGTCAGGTTGGATAGGGAGGATTGCTGCGCAGCTATTTTCAGGTCCCTCCAGAGATCTTAGATCGGGTTCAAGCCCGGGCTCTGGCTGGGCCACTCAAGGACATTCAGAGACTTGTACTGAAGCCACTTCAGCATTGTCTTGGCTGTGTGCTTGGGGCTGTTGTACTGTTTGAAGGTGAACCTTCGTCCCAGTCTTAGGTCCTGAGTGCTCTGGAGAAGGTTTTCATCAAGGATCTCTCTGTACATTGCTCCGTTCATCTTTCCATCAATCCTGACTAGTCTCCCAGTTCCTGCCACTGAAAAACATCCCCACAGCATGATGCTGCCATGACCATGCATCCCCGTAGGGATGGTGCCATGTTGCCTCCAGATGTGACGCTTTACATTCAGGCCAAAGAGGCCACCACTAACATTGAGTGGCTGCTGCCAACACACTGACTCAACTCCAGCCACTTTAATAATGGGAATTGATGGGAAATGTAAAATATATCACTAGCCACTTTAAACAATGCTACCTAATATAATGTTTACATACCCTACATTATTCATCTCATATGTATATGTATATACTGTACTCTATATCATCTACTGCATCTTTATGTAATACATGTATCACTAGCCACTTTAACTATGCCACTTTGTTTACATACTCATCTCATATGTATATACTGCATTCAATACCATCTACTGTATCTTGCCTATGCCGCTCTGTACCATCACTCATTCATATATCTTTATGTACATATTCTTTATCCCTTTACACTTGTGTGTATAAGGTAGTAGTTTTGGAATTGTTAGCTAGATTACTTGTTGATTATTACTGCATTGTCGGAACTAGAAGCACAAGCATTTCACTACACTCACATTAACATCTGCTAACCATGTGTATGTGACAAATAAAATTTGATTTGATTTGATTTGAGAAATTCTTGTTTCTCATTGTCTGAGAGTCTTTAGGTGCTTTTTGGCAAACTCCAACGGGCTGTCATGTGTCTTTTACTGAGAAGTGGTTTCCGTCTGGCCACCTTACCAATGACCAATTAGAGGAGTGCTGCAGAGATGGTTGTCCTTCTGGAAGGTTCTCCCATCTCCACAAAGGAACTCTAGAGCTCTGAGAGTGACCATCGGGTTCTTGGTCACCTCCCTGACTAAGGCCCTTCTCCCCCAATTGCTCAGTTTGTCATGATGGCCAGCTCTAGGAAGAGTCTTGGTGGTTTCAAACTAATTCAATTTAAGAATAATGGAGGCCACTGTGTTCTTGGGGACCTTCAATGCTGCAGAAATATGTTGGTACCCTTCCCTAGATCTGTGCCTCGACACAATCCTGTCTCGAGCTCTGCAGACAATACCTTTGACCTCATGGCTTGGTTTTTGCTCGGACATGCACTGTCAATGGTGGGACCTTAAATAGACAGGTGCATGCCTTTCCAAATCATGTCCAATCACAGGTGGACAAGTTGTAGAAACATCTCAAGGATGATCAATGGAAACAGGATGGACCTTAGCTCAATTTTGAGTCTCATAGCAGAGGGTCTGAATACTTACGTAAATAAGATATTTCTGTTTTTTGTTTATAATACATTTGCAAAAAATCTGAAAATCAGCTTTTGCTTTGTAATTTTGTGGTATTGTGTGTAGATTGCTGAGGAAATTGTTATATTTAATCCATTTTAGAATATGTCTGTAACGTAACAGAATGTGCAAAAAGTCAAGGGGTCTGAATACTTTCCTAAAACACTATATATCCAGAGAGAGCCATGATTCCGTAAATATGTTACAGTCCCTGATATCTCTCTGGAAGGATATCCTCACCCTGAGCTCGTCTACTTTATTGTCCAGGGACGGAACGTTAGTGAGTAATATACTCGGAAGTGGAGGATGGTATACACGCCTCCTGAATCGGACTAAAAGACCACTCCCAAATTCCTCTTATTCGTCAATGACATCTTGGAGTTGTGTTGCGCTGTTATGATGAAAGTTTTTTTTTTCTTAACAGTTGATTTTCCCTGGTTGTGTCAATATACAGTAACTTTAAAGAACAACTGCACTTAAAAAACAGTTTTTCATTTAGAAAACAGCCTGTACCCCAAAGTTGAATATAAAGTGTAAATACGATCATTTGGTCATGAACTCAGTCTCGCTCAAAACTGAGTTTTGTAAGACTTGTGCATTACAGCATACATGTAGGTTGGGCATGTTTTAATTCTGCCTGCATGCCCACAGTTGGCAGCACACAAGGAATCATCCAATTGGATTGCAGCTGCATGTAACAGGATCTTAATGCATGTGGTAAATGTGGGTTGACTTTGGATATGCCTATGGGGCTAATTACAAATGACACAATGTACATTCATCAATATATTACAATTCCAATAGCTCCACATTTCAATGACTTAGAAACCTAAAATCAACTATAAATTGTGGAAATGTCTATACACATGTTGAAAGTGTTTAATGTGAAAACTAAAAGGTATGCAACATGAAAATATAATCTCATCTACATTGTGTAATTTAATGACGGGCCCAGAAGATAAGCTATCCAACGTCAGAGTGTGAGTGAGCGAATGAGACAAAGGCTGTTTGGGTACTGTGGTATTATGCAGTCATTTTGGCTAATTGGACAGGTAAGTGTCTACGTTTGAAGATGTTGAGTGTTTTTTTGGAAATACACTGTAGATGTACTGTATGAATTCAAGAGTAGAGAGTATAGGGTGTTCCAAAGTAAAAAGACCCACAGTAGCAACTGTGAGTAGTCTGCTGTGGCAGGTAGGAAGGCGCAAGTTACCTGAAAAAGATCTAATCTCTCAATGTTCTAATCTCTCAATGTTAATCTCAAAGTGCACCAAATTCATGCATTCAGCTGTTGAAACTCCTTGATTTGTATGTGGGAGAATGCCCCCGGACCCCCCTACTGTCTTTGGGCTAAGCCCCAAAATCCTGGAAACGCCCCTGTCACACAGACACCCAATCAGCCAATGAGATCAGAGCAACAGATGGCATGCGGCTCCCTGCCTGCGTGGAAGATATATTTATAATGTGTCTGAGAGAAAACTCATACAAAACACGTTAAAAAAAACACCCCGGAAAGAGAAGAGGAACAGGTTGTGAAGAGCTGTAAAAATATAAATAAATTATAGCTTGTCAAAATGTGTCATCGAAGCAAATGTAATATTTTGTATTTGCGGGAAATAATAAGTTCCACGTTCTAAAATAAACTTTCTCAGAGGAAATGAGGCATTGTGTGACCTTAGAGAAAGCCGAGCAGATTCTTTGCCATCTGCTTGCTGCTTTGACAGTGATGTGAGACGATAGTTTAAAAAGAAGGCGGACAGGAGGATGACATCTAAATGAAACGCAGTGCGACATACTCTACTCAGATATGAGAAATTCAGATTTAAAATGTGTGTGTGTGTGTGTGTGTGTGTGTGTGTGTGTATGCGTGAGTGCATGCGTGAGTGCATCTGTGTGTGCTCCTGTGTATGTGTATGTGAAAGGAACAAGGAGTGGCGGGTGTGAGCACTGTGCAGGGATGAAAGAGAAGGGGAAGTCATAGTTCACAGGGGAAAGACAAATATCGTCATGGTGAGAGAGCATTCAATCTCCTCAGTTTTATCTCCAATTAAACCGTACTTCACTCACACAAACGATCACCCCTAATGCCACTCTCAGCTGCTCCAACTACCCATGAGCTATATAAATAAAATAAAAACATAAATAGGAAAGTAGTGAAGATTTGAGGGTGGTGAAGCGGAAAGCAGAAACATCTATATCACACTAAGGATACATCCCAAATGGCACCCTATTCCCTTCACCATGCACTACTTTTGTCCAGAGACTTACCTATGGGCTCTGGTCAAAAGTAGCGCACTACATAGGGAATACGGTGCCATTTGGGATGAAGTCCAGGAGTGCTGATTAATGTTGGGATGTGTTTCCACAGTCCTTGACCAAGTTAATGAGACCCTTGTTTTGTGGTTTCCTTTATCGTAACCGACCACCAGGGCACTCAACACAAGTGCCAAAACATCCCATCTCCCATGAAAATGCCTTATTAATTCAAATTATCCTGATCATTGAACACTCAAATTAAAAATGAAGATGTTTTAACTTGACTAATTGGCCCCAGGAGTGTGTGTGTGTGTGTGTGTGTGTGTGTGTGTGTGTGTGTGTGTGTGTGTGTGTGTGTGTGTGTGTGTGTGTGTGTGTGTGTGTGTGTGTGAGAGAGAGAGAAAAAAGAAGGATGCTTTTTTTAACAGTGTCTGTCATGAATAAAAGAGGATGTGCTTCATCATGAGTTATTTTTTTCATGGCAGCCAATATTACCCTCCCTACGCTATTCTCTCTCTCTCTCTCTCTCACTCTCTCTTTATCCCTCCCCCTCTCTTTTCTTTCACTGCCTCTCTCTCATTCCTTAAACGGTGATTGAAAGGATTGCTTGTTCTGTGCATATCTGACAGACATCTGGTAAAGACTGAGAGCTAATGCCATTTGGGCTGAAAACCAGGCCACTGATACCATATCTAGAGCTTTAGCCTGAGGAGTCAGGTTATGCTTTACTCTGCTCAGTGCACTAAATGTGATCACATTACAGAACCATGTAACGGCCCTACTGCAGACTAAGCATTGGTCTTGGACTCTCTCTCTCCATAGCAACTCCCACCTCCCTCTCTGTTTTCTGGCCTTGTATGGTGGGCTGTCAGAGGCTAATAAGGGTATCCTCAGGCGGACTGTTAACCTCGGGTCCAAGCACTGCGGGCTGCAGTGCAGGGGGCTTCAGGGCCTCTATGATAAAAGGGCAACGAACAAGGCCAAACACATCATGGAGGACCCCACACACAGTCTTGACCAATGTTTTGAGCTGCTGCCCTCCGGACAGAGATTAAGGGTCACACTGTTCAGTCGGAGCAAGGAAAGTTTCATGCCATCAGTCATTGGGCTGCTGAACAGTGGGACGTAGGACCGATGCAGGCCCAAATCACAGTTGGAGAGTCAGCAGACAATTTGAATATGTGGAAATGTAAATGTGGGACCTGTGTACTTATTTGTATGTTTTCCGTACTGCATGTAATATATTGTGTTTGTGTATCTGTATGCTGACGTCACAGAATGAATTTCCATGTAAATGGACAATAAAGTTTATCGTATCGTGTTGCTATCTTACGTCATAATGAATCTCATTCCCCACACAGGGGAGAGTTCAGCATTTCAGAGGACCCACTCCAGACTCCAGTAGAGTCCCCCCCTCTACTCACTCACTTCAGAGTGGCCTTTCAGGGATGTGGGAGCCTGGAGCAGGGGCACTGGACTCTTCTTCACGCCAGCCTCTCCTATCAGTGTCTCTGATCAGGGTTAAGCCTGGCCGCTGAGGGACCGCACAGCGAGACACCACAGAGCATACATTCACTAAGCTCTCGCAGAGAGAAGAAAAGCAGCCACTGAGGAGAGAGAGACACACAGAGAGAGAGGGAGGGAGGGAGAAAGAAAGATAGAGAAATAGTGAGAGGGTGAGACAGAGAGAGAAAACTAAAAGAGAGAGAGAGCGAGACAGAGAGAGTGCGTGCGAGAGAGACGGAGACAGCGTGTGGATTGACTCAAATTGTATATTTCAGAAATGTTTAGGATTAATGAAATGGTAAACGTTTGTAATTTTCCGTTTATCGGTGCGTTACATCTCTGCTTGTCACGTTTCACCTCACAAATCCCACACTAACCAGCAAATCCAGTAAATAAAATAATGATAAAAATAGGGTGACAGAGAGTGATGGATTATTATTATCATCACAAGGGTGTGATGAGAGTGATTATGGCCTTTTATCGCACATTTAAATACCATAAAGAGGGGAAGGAGAGAGCGAGAAAGAGACAGAGAGCGAGAGAGCGACAGAGAGAGAGAGAGAGAGAGAGAGAGAGAGACAGAGAGAGAGAGAGAGAGAGAGACAGAGAGAGACAGAGAGAGAGAGAGAGAGAGACAGAGAGAGACATAGAGAGAGACAGAGAGAGAGAGAGAGACAGAGAGAGAGAGAGAGAGAGAGAGAGAGAGAGAGAGAGAGAGAGAAAAGGCAGTAAGGAGGAGAGAGCAGTAATCCACTTGTCACATGCAGAGTTGTCACCAAAATGACTTCTACACAGAGCTCAGGCTAAATCAATTTATTCTCATAATAGCTGCTCTGATAGCTGATGGACTGTAAAAGTACAATGGGATTTCTCCCTAACACCCAAACCGCTGTACATATCCAACACATCAGGGTAGAAGAACGCTGGGCATCTAAAAGCAACAGTCATGTGACATTAACACATGGCCTTCTACCATAGAACCAAAGAGCATCACTTGACAGTGCTGGAACTCTCACATTGTATGACGCAGTGGACAGCAACATGTATTGTGCTGTGACCTGGAGCACGTATCGGACATGTCTAACCACGAGATGAGTGAAATAATTATATTTATAAAACGGGTTGTTCGGATCCTGGATGCTGATTAGCTGTGGGACAACAAATCCCGCAAAATACCACGACATGTTAATCGCATAATCTCACTTTCTCAACAAAAAAAATCCATGCAACTATTTGGTTTATAACAGTTGGGGGTTAGATAAACCTACCTGTCTGCTTCTATGACCTGTGCAACAATGTATCGTTTTAGAAATGTGATCTTTCCCGTGCCAGTAGGCTAGCTAGCCCAAGAAGGAACCCAAAACTAATAATTGACCATGGAAACTGTAAACACTGAGAATTATATTAATTCAATAAGCAGTGCAGTGTGGCCTATGTAGGACTAAGTTCTTGTCTCGTGTCATCAATTGAATCTCTGCTAGCTACATGCTAGCATGTTTAGCATAGCAATGTCGAATGAATAGAATGAAGGATCAAAACAGGAGAAAATAACTAATGACCAGTCCGCTTGGGAAGCAATCCGACGAGGGCCAGGAAGCAAGGGAAATAATGGCTGTGAGTGGCCATCGGTGTGAGAGCTCACTGAAATGTTATTGGCAGTACCTAACATGGAGAAGAGAAAGCACTGGAGTGCCATTTTAGCTGGTAAAGATGTGAGTGGGATGTCCCATTCTCCGCCAAAGAAGAGGCAAGCACTGGCTGGCTGTCACCAACTAGCGCCAGGACCATGTACACTTCTTCCATTCATATGCCATCAACAGAAATGTCCCTATCACCAGCTAACTTGGTTAGCTCGGACTCGCCAACCATAATAGCTGTTGCCTATGTGGTCCCATTGGATATTTATTCAATCATTATTTATTGAAGTTCTTGTCTCTCATCATCATTAAATCTCTGCTAGCTAGCTACTGTACATGCAAATGATGTGTTTAGCATAACAACACCAAATTGATAGAATTATTTGAATTAACGACTGGGTCAAAGCATGAAAAAATAGCTAATGACCAGCCTTCTTAGGTAGCAACTTCAGAATGCAAAAACAAATGTACTCTTTAAAATAATGTTTTTAATAACAAAATGTAATTATTGTTTGTATAAATATGTTAGCAACTCTTGAACCTACGGATTATCGTGTGATAACTCCCTCTTGGGGACTGTTCCTGGCCTCTGGCTTCGTCTCAGGCCTAAGAACAGCCCTTACTTGGTAGTTATAATTCAATCATCCCCAGGCTTCATGCCTTATTGCTTCAATCTAAAACATTGTAAGTCTTTCAACTCTAACCCGCGAAAAACCACCACTACAACCTCAGTCTGGTTTGGTGGGCCAACTCTCAGTAGGAGAGGAGCAGCAGACACTATGGGGGATTGTAAAGGCAGCAGGAGATTGTTTACCAAATATTGACACAATACCCAATTAATAATTCAGTCTTAATTGACATCTATGTGAATTATTGATGACAGGGGTATTTAGAAGCCTGACTAGAAACACTTTTTGCCTTTCACCAACTACAAAGACTCCCAACCAGCTTCTTAGTCTATAAAAGTAATTTGAGTGGACATGAACTAGCATGTGGACGCAGGGACACAGAGAGGCTGTGCCATCCATCTCTCTCTCCATCTCCCCCTCTCCCCATCTCTCTCTCTCTCTCTCTCTCCCTCTCTCCCCATCTATCTTTCTCTGTCCATCGCGCACCGTTCTCATTCCCCAGGCAACACAGTAATGCCATTCATGCTGGAAAGATGAGAGGGTCTGGTTTATCGAGCGTGCTGGTGAAAGCAGCGTTACCTTAGCTCTCTCGCTCCGAGCCGCCGGGCACAATGGGTTTCCCACACACGAGGCATTGGGTTAGAGGCTTTACCTCGCCTCCTCGCCTTTCACCATTTATCAGCAGCACAGGGAGGGAGGGAGGGAGGGAGGGAGGGTGAAAAAAAAAGGAGGAGAGTCATAGGGGAGAGACAGAGAAGGACGTAGGATTGGAAAGATGGAGAAGAATAAGAGAGGAAGAGGATGAAGGAGTAAGAGAGGAAGAAAATAAAAAATGATAGATATTAGAGGCAGAAGTGAGACAGAGCCAATACAGTAAATGTGGTGCAAAGAAAGAAATGAGAAGAGACCCGGGGAGAGAAAGACAGCCGCAGTGGGAATGCGAAAATGGGCACAAATTCTCAGTGCATCAGTCAGCACCTCTGTCAGAGCCATGCGTCCCCTATGACTGCGTGTCCAGACTAAAAACAGGAACATACTCAGTCTAGCGCAGACCATTTTGCATGCCTTGGCAACACACAATAACACACGCCAAACTACCACACAACACACACCCAGAGATCCCACCCTCCCGCCCAACAATTTACCAGACACACACCCAGTCCCTGAGTCCTTCCAGGAAGCACCCCTTTTAAGAGTGGATTAAGGTTCACAATGGCTTCCTTTATTCCCAGTGGAATGTGACTTTACCAGAGAGAAGAACCATAGTAAACCTTCCATTTTCACTTTTTAAAAACAATATCATCAATCAGGCCGGGTGGGCGGCTGTCAGGCCTGGAATGCCCCACTTACCCGTCACATGGGCTTGATTATTGTGTTCATCACGGGGAGATTGCAGGTTATGACTGAGAGAGAGAGAGAGAGCGGTCTCCATAATGTCTCTATTGTCACTGGCCCAACAAAGCTGCCATTGATTAAACAATCCAGGAACAAGGGGAAGAACGATCAGGACAGGACTACTTTCTCCACCTTATTGGCATTCTAATTATTATGACATTATTAGAAACATTTTGGACATGCATACGAGTGGTGGATGATGAGAAGTGAAGAGAGTGAATATGATCATGTGCTCATCGATCACGGAACTCAGTTAGAGATGCAATCATAATGAATACATGTAGCCCTGAGGGCGTGGGACTGAGGAAGATATGTTTTTTTTCTTTAATGAACTCTGTAAAGATTTGCATGATCATTAAACAATGCTTTCCAAAGTGCGTTTTAGTTGCTT
Source organism: Oncorhynchus clarkii lewisi (assembly GCF_045791955.1). Lineage (NCBI taxonomy): Eukaryota > Metazoa > Chordata > Actinopteri > Salmoniformes > Salmonidae > Oncorhynchus > Oncorhynchus clarkii. Next base: position 16,415,632 of record NC_092168.1, read on the forward strand.
TATAACTCGACTATATGAACAGTGTGTTAGTTGGCGAAATCATTTCAGGTGAATTACCTGTGGACAAAAACCACAGAGGAACACACCAAGATTAAACTCCCTTCTTCTCTCTCGTCCTCGTGCATTCTCCCAGTCCCATTTGAATGTGTCACCTGGAATAACAGAGTACAGTGCCTTGCGAAAGTATTCGCCCCCTTGAACTTTGCGACCTTTTGCCACATTTCAGGCTTCAAACATAAAGATATAAAACTGTATTTTTTTGTGAACAATCAACAACAAGTGGGACACAATCATGAAGTGGAAAGACATTTATTGGATATTTCAAACTTTTTTAACAAATCCAAAACTGAAAAATTGGGCGTGCAAAATTATTCAGCCCCTTTACTTTCAGTGCAGCAAACTCTCTCCAGAAGTTCAGTGAGGATCTCTGAATGATCCAATGTTGACCTAAATGACTAATGATGATAAATACAATCCACCTGTGTGTAATCAAGTCTCCGTATAAATGCACCTGCACTGTGATAGTCTCAGAGGTCCGTTAAAAGCGCAGAGAGCATCATGAAGAACAAGGAACACACCAGGCAGGTCCGAGATACTGTTGTGAAGAAGTTTAAAGCCGGATTTGAATACAAAAAGATTTCCCAAGCTTTAAACATCCCAAGGAGCACTGTGCGAGCGATAATATTGAAATGGAAGGAGTATCAGACCACTGCAAACCTACCAAGACCTGGCCGTCCCTCTAAACTTTCAGCTCATACAAGGAGAAGACTGATCAGAGATGCAGCCAAGAGGCCCATGATCACTCTGGATGAACTGCAGAGATCTACAGCTGAGGTGGGATACTCTGTCCATAGGACAACAATTAGTCGTATATTGCACAAATCTGGCCTTTATGGAAGAGTGGCAAGAAGAAAGCCATTTCTTAAAGATATCCATAAAAAGTGTTGTTTAAAGTTTGCCACAAGCCACCTGGGAGACACACCAAACATGTGGAAGAAGGTGCTCTGGTCAGATGAAACCAAAATTTAACTTTTTGGCAACAATGCAAAACGTTATGTTTGGCGTAAAAGCAACACAGCTCATCACCCTGAACACACCATCCCCACTGTCAAACATGGTGGTGGCAGCATCATGGTTTGGGCCTGCTTTTCTTCAGCAGGGACAGGGAAGATGGTTAAAATTGATGGGAAGATGGATGGAGCCAAATACAGGACCATTCTGGAAGAAACCCTGATGGAGTCTGCAAAAGACCTGAGACTGGGACGGAGATTTGTCTTCCAACAAGACAATGATCCAAAACATAAAGCAAAATCTACAATGGAATGGTTCAAAAATAAACATATCCAGGTGTTAGAATGGCCAAGTCAAAGTCCAGACCTGAATCCAATCGAGAATCTGTGGAAAGAACTGAAAACTGCTGTTCACAAATGCTCTCCATCCAACCTCACTGAGCTCGAGCTGTTTTGCAAGGAGGAATGGTGAAAAAATTTCAGTCTCTCGATGTGCAAAACTGATAGAGACATACCCCAAGCGACTTACAGCTGTAATCGCAGCAAAGGGTGGCGCTACAAAGTATTAACTTAAGGGGGCTGAATAATTTTGCACGCCCAATTTTTCAGTTTTTGATTTGTTAAAAAAGTTTGAAATATCCAATAAATGTCGTTCCACTTCATGATTGTGTCCCACTTGTTGTTGATTCTTCACAAACAAATACAGTTTTATATCTTTATGTTTGAAGCCTGAAATGTGGCAAAAGGTCGCAAAGTTCAAGGGGGCCGAATACTTTCGCAAGGCACTGTACATTCATTGCTGTACTTCTCTGGGTGCAATGACAGCACCTACAACTGCAAGCCACCTGGTACGAAATCACATCTCGACACCTTGGTTTGGATGGATTGCTCCAGATCCCCGACAAAGAGATTCCCCAATTGGCGGCCCGCGGTTGGTTCTATTTGTTGTCGTTGAATCTTCATTGTTGAACATAAAGGACTGTAAAAACACCCACAAGTCAGCTCCAAGTTATTTTAATGTTGGAAACCTGTTCCCATGCAATCCCACGCATGATAGAGAGATACATAATCGTATACAAATGTAAGCAAGGGTTGAAATGATTACGTTCAAATATTATGTCTTGCGGGTCAATTTGCAGTCTACAAATTATATATCAAATTATAATCATTATGTTCCGGACCCTCCACTAAAGAAAAAAGGGGCTGAATCCAGTTGATGATCCCTGCACTACAACATATAGGCTCCAATAGCATCTACCCTATTACCTCTATAGTGCACTACATTTGACCAGTGCTCTAAGGACCCAGGTGAAAAGCAGTGCACGGTAGGGAATATGTTGCCATTTGGGACGCAGACTATGTCATGTAAGCAGTGTGTGCAAGAAGTAATGCATTAGCATGAAAACATGTTTTTCCTTCCACTGTGACCACAGGCAGCCGTTGAGCTACCCACGGGTTATCAGTCTCTCCCACTTTCCCCTCTTTATACCCACGGGCCATCAGTCTCTCCACTTTCCTTTCTTTACTCCCAAAGTCCATGAATCACAAAGGAAAGGGGGGAGGGGTCAGAATATCATATCACCAGGCAACAGGGCTGTTCTGGCCCGCAGGAGGACTGTCTGTGAGGATCTGGCCACAGTCTTTTATCAAAGTGCATTAGTGAATATTACAGGAGTAGAGTTATCCCTGCTGAAGCAAAACAAATGTGACTGTTCTGAGCAGGGAACTATAGTGACTCCACGAACACACACACTTTTTCAACATTCACTCACACAGCACCTGCACAAACACACACACACACACACACACACACACACACACACACACACACACACACACACACACACACACACACACACACACACACACACACACACACACACACTATCCCACCTCCTCAACATAAAACGTGACCTAAGCAGTGATAAATGGGTTCATGTGGGAGAGCTGGGCGTGGGTGTGTATGGAAGCGCATTGGGCCCTGTAGTGTGTATGTGTGTGTTTGCAGCAGTAGGAGATCAGGGAAGCAGATGTGTGTGATTTACGGTGTGGCAGAAGCAGTGGTGGAGCACATCAGATGTGTTAAACATTATTAACCACAGATGGGCTGCGTTCGCACCCAACGCTGCTCACAGACACACACACGTGCACACACACACTCACACTCACACTCACACACACACACACACACACACACACACACACACACACACACACACACACACACACACACACACACACACACACACACACACACACACACACACGTGATCCCTTTGTACTGGGTAATATTTTAGATACAGTATATACTTCTACCAGAGACCATATTAAGACTATGCAAATAGTATTGCAACAAAGTTGATCAAAACACACAGTACCAGTCAAAAGTTTGGACACACCTACTCATGTTAAACTAATCTAGATCGATTTTATATTTGAGATTCTTAGTAGCCACCCTTTGTCTTTGTGAGACACGGAGTAGGTGAACGGATGATCTCCCCATGTGTGGTTCCCACCGTGAAGCATGGAGGAGAAGGTGTGATGGTGTGGGGGTGCTTTGCTGGTGACATTGTCTGTGATTTATTTTGAATTCAATGCACACTTAACCAGCATGGCTACCACAGCATTCTGCAGCAATATGCCATCCCATCTGGTTTGCGCTTAGTGGGACTATCATTTGTTTTAGAACAGGACAATGACCCAACACACCTCCAGGCTATTTGACAAAGAAAAAAAACACAGCCATTTTTCCAGTCAAAGAGGGGAGTCACAAAAAGCAGAAATATAGATAAAATTAATCACTAACCTTTGATGATCTTCATCAGATGACACTCATAGGACTTCATGTTACACATTACATGTATGTTTTGTTTGATAAAGCTCATATACAAAAATTTGAGTTTACATTGGCGCGTTATGTTTAGTAGTTCCAAAACATCCGGTGATTTTGCAGAGAGCCACATCAATTTTCAGAAATATTCATAATAAACATTGGTAAAAGATACAACTATTATGCATGGAATTATAGATCCACTTCTCCTTAATGCAACCACTGTGTCAGATTTCAAAAAAGCTTTACAGAAAAAGCACACCATGAAATAATCTGTGTACAGCGCTCAGACAACAAATCAAGCCATACAGATGTCCGCCATGTTGTGGAGCCAACAGAAGTCAGAAATAACATTATAAATATTCACTTACCTTTGATGATCTTCATCAGAATGCACTCCCAGGAATCCCAGTTCCACAATAAATGTTTGATTTGTTCAATAAAGTTCATCATTTATGTCCAAATACCTCCTTTTTGTTTGTGCGTTTAGCCCAGTAATCCAAATGCTCAATGCGCGATTGCTTAGTTCATACAAAAAGTCCAAAAAGTTACATTACAGTTTGTAGAAACATGTCAAACGAAGTATAGGATCAATCTTTAGGATGTTTTTTTATCATAAATCTTCAATAATGTCCCAACCGGAGAATTCCTTTGTCTTCAGAAATGCAATGGAACTCAAGCTAACTCTCACGTGAACGCGTGTGGTCAGCTCATGCTACTCTGCCAGACCACTGACTCATTCAGCTCCCATTCCTCCCTCATTCACAGTAGAAGCATCAAACAAGGTTCTAAAAACTGTTGACATCTAGTGGAAGCCTTAAGAAGTGCAATTTGATCCCATAGACACTGTATATTCGATAGGCAAAGAGTTGAAAAACTACAAACCTTAGATTTCCCACTTCCTGGTTGGATTTTTTCTCAGGTTTTTGCCTGCCAGACATCATTCAAACAGTTTTCGAAACTTCTGAGTATTTTCTATCCAAATCGACTAATGATATGCATATATTAGCAACTGGGCCTGAGTAGCAGGCAGTTCACTCTGGGCACCTTATTCATCCAAGCTACTCAATACTGCCCCCAGCCATAAAGCATTAAGTATTTTGGCATGATCAGAGAGGGAGAGAGACATAGAGTTCCTGGCATGAAAGACCATTCTCCAACAAGTCCACGGGGAGAAGATAGATACAGTTTAGGAATCTCACCAGAACAGGTTAGGAAGAAAACATTAACAGCAATGCATCTGAGACTTCTTTATAACTATCTGACTTGTTTGGATTCAAAATCTGTATTGACCAATAGCATAAAGCGAAATTATAATCATATCATTGTACCTACAGGATGTCATCACAACAGCACCTCTGCTTCTCAGAGACGGGGATCCTGAGTGGAGCAGTGGTCTAAGTGCTAGAGGCATCACTACAGACACCCTGGTTCGATTCCAGGCTGTATCACTGCCGGCCGTGATTGGGAGTCCCTAAGGCGGCGTACAATTGGCCCAGCGTTGTTCGGGTTTGGCAAGTGTAGGCCGTCATTGTAAATAAGAATTTGTTCTTAACTGACTTACCTAGTTAAATAAAGGTTAAATAAAATAAAATGTGACATAACAGGGGATGGTGAGAGCAACACTGATAATTCATCATTCCAGAGAAATGGAAAATAAGCCTTGCATACAGTTGATAAGAGAGATCGGGCACTGGGCTGCCACTACACCTTTCATCTCATCTCTAATGCTCTTTTCTGCAGCTAGGCCACCCGTGATACAATGTCTGAGGATGTCAGGAGATGATGTGTAAACCAGCCACTAGGGGCAACAGTGAGCATTGTTACCTTCAACTAGGTTTCAGTTTTGTTAGGGTGTTGTGGACGGCAATGGTGGATGGGCGTAAGCATCTGATTCCAAAGGTTGCAAGTTGAAATCTAGCGATAGAAAGTTGTTTTTGATATTTTGGTTTAAAGCCTAACCCTAACCTTAACCTTTAGCTTAACCATTCGGAGTTAATGCCTAACCTTAAGAATTTGGAGTTAATACCTGAACTTAACCCTAATCTTAAAAATTCTGTTAATGACACAAATGAACCTTAAACACTTTGAAATTTGACGTTTAGAAAGACTTCGATATTTGACGTTTGAGAAACATGGATGAACATCTAATTCTGACGTGAGACTGTGAGAGCTGGTTGCTTATCTGTGTGTGTGAATATCGTTTCATGGGCTCTGATCGTATGTCCCAGCATTGACCTTGCTGCTGCTTTAATGGCTGGACGACCTGGGTGGACGATAGTGCCATATGGCTCCTCAGTAGCAGCTTCTAGCTCTAGCTGATATGGGGGGACTATCAATGTTTCACACATGCTGAGCTCTGACCTCAGCCGCCTGATAGACTAAGACATAATAGAGGATTGTGCGGTCGTAAGAAAAGGGAGGGGAAAAGAATATTCATCATCATCCATGGCCCTAATCCTCAGCTGCTCAGCCTTCCCCCGGCCTCTCCCTCTCTCTCTCTGGCAGTGTCAGCCAGGTCCCTTTCCCAGGGTCACCCCAATGCCTACCCCATGAAGAGGCAGGATGTGATCACTCAGAATGACTGTCACCAAGCCTCTGCCCTGGGGGGGACCATTTCCAGGCTGCTCTGCCCATCCGTCTATCCGTCCATCTGTCAGTTAGGGGCGGGAGGTAAGGAAAGGGGGTCTGGACTGGAACTATGGCTAGAGATACAGAGCCTGTGTGTTCTGCTCACCGTCTTGACCCAACTCAACCTCCTAACACACTTGTCTCAACATCCCAAGGAGCTGAGAGAGAGAGAGAAAGATGGAGACAGAAAGAGAGAACGGGAGAGAGAAATAGCGAGAGAAAAAGAGAGAGAGAGAGGGAGAAATATGGAGAGCGATGGATGGAGAAGAAGAGAGGAAGAAAGGGTTCAAGTTTAGAGAGCGAGGATAGAGAAAGACAGAGGGACAGAGGTGATAGAGAGTGGGGGACAGACAGACAGACGGAGAGAGAGAGAGAGAGAGAGAGAGAGAGAGAGAGAGATTAAGGCTGAGAACAGGCTGACAGGTCTAATTGGAATCTAAATAGATCTGAGTGACAGGCAGCTTAAGCTCCATAGTGACGCCCCTCCCAGGCCTCCCACAGACAGAGAGATTGCTTTCATTTCCCTCCAAAAAGAAAAAAAAGAAAAGTGAAAAAAGTCAATAAAACCTCCTCCAGGCTTCGACCCTGGCACCCTTGTCCTTCCATCCCTCTAACCTCCCCTCCATCATAACCCAATGATTTGCATCTTGCCCTTCTCTTATCAGACCCATAAATACACACTAAAGAGGGTTTTGGAACCAGATACATATTTGAGATAATGTCTGAAAAGAATGAGAGTAGAGACAACCATATTTGCTGTTGAGGCCATACCCCTAAGGAGCGGTAGCGCCGGAGGCTAGCTAGGATGCGTTAGCTATAATAATGTAGAGTAAATGAGGAATGGCAGGCGGGTACATTACAACCCAGCAGCTTTCTATTAGAGGGGTAATGGAGTAGCACAATCGCCATGGCGACACAGGAAAACACTCGCTGCCGTTAATTAGCCGGTAGAGCTGACGAGGAGATGCGAAGGACCGGTAATGGTGCTGTTGGTGGATGGGAGAGAACAGACGGTTTGGATATAGTCACATTACCAACCTCCCTTTTCCATCCCCCCCCCCTCCCTCCATTTCTCTGTATCTCTCTCATACTCAGTGGAACACCTTCACACAGGGCAACAAAGCTGTTATAAATGCTTGCGAGAGCTTTAAGAGCAGGGATATTATCCGAACGTCCATGTATTGACGTCAGTATCTGTAAGCAACAGCTACCTCTCTATATACTAGAGATGCCATTACCAGTTCTCCGCAACGTCCATTAGTAGAACTTGAACATGTTGTTTCCTGACGCGCCTGAGAGATCGAGAAACACTGCAAGTGTGTTGTTTATCCACACCATAGTTCCAGTGCTCTCTGTAAGACAGAGAACCACAGTAATCTGTGTCTGCTTCACTAAACCAGATAAGCAGTTCATTAATACTCCCTTGGTATTAGAACCTACAGGGCTGACGAGGTGGATAGTTAAATTTAGCGAGGTTGGAGACAGTTTACCAGGTTTTATGGATTTAATGATGATTTCCAGCGCTAGAAGAAAGCTCACCTCTGACATTCACTGACAATCGTATTCCCTGATTCAGAGAAAGGTGTACATTTCCTTGAACAGTCTTCATACAGCAGTAATAACCATTATTATCATGCCAGACCCAATGATGGTTATTTGGGTACAATTGCCATGGCAACTCAATCGCCTAAGCTGGTTGAAGTAGGCAGTTCTCCAGACCCCTAAGCAGCTCCACTTTTACACAAAGTTGGAAGAAAGCTGGGGAATCAGGGACGGGGAGCGAGAGTGAGATGGAGAGAGAGTGAGATGGAGAGAGAGCGAGAGAGAGAGAGAGAGAGAGAGAGAGAGAGAGAGGAAGATGGAGACAGAAAGAGAGAACAATAGAGAGAGAAAAATAGAGAGCGAGAGAGAGAGAGAGAGAGAGAGAGAGAGAGAGAGAGAGAGAGAGAGAGAGAGAGAGAGAGAGAGGAAGATGGAGACAGAAAGAGAGAACAATAGAGAGAGAAAAATAGAGAGCGAGAGAGAGAGAGAGAGAGAGAGAGAGAGAGAGAGGGAGAGAGAGAGGGAGAGAGAGAGAGAGAGAGAGAGAGAGAAAGATGGAGACAGAAAGAGAGAAAGAGAGAGAGAAATAGAGAGAAAAAAAGAGAGAGAGCGAGAGAGAGAGAGAGAGAGGAAGATGGAGACAGAAAGAGAGAACAATAGAGAGAGAAAAATAGAGAGGGAGAGAGAGAGAGAGGGAGAAATATGGAGAGCGATGGATGGAGAAGAAGAGAGGAAAAAAGGGTTCAAATTTAGAAATAATCCACAGGAGGCTGATGAGGGGAGGATGGCTTATAATACCGGCTGGAATGAAACAAATGGAATGGCATTGAACACATTGAAAACCACATGTTTGATGTATTTGACACCATTCCATTCATTCAGCTCCAGCCATTACCACGGGCCTCCCCAATTAAGGTGCTAACAACCTCCTGTGATACGTTAATGTACCATGCTACAGTGGTAGCCACAACCAAGACAAAACGACCGGTGTCTACATTCAATAAATGACCAGACAATCATGACAAGCCACATATACCCTCCAACCTCCCCCACCTGTTGTTTAACACAAGCCCCACTGTTCACTGTAGGGGGAGTCCTTCTGCCTAAGGTAACCCCAGGGTAAACAGAACAGAGATGGAGCATCACAATGCTACTACACACACACACACACACACACACACACACACACACACACACACACACACACACACACACACACACACAATCAATTAATCAATCAATTAATCAATCAAATTTTTTATAAAGCCCTTCTGACATCAGCCGATGTCACAAAGTGCTGTACAGAAACCCAGCCTAAAACCCCAAACAGCAAGCAATGCAGGTGTAGAAGCACGGTGGCATGGAAAACCTCCCAAGAAAGGCCGGAACCTAGGAAGAAACCTAGAGAGGAACCCGGCTCTGAGGGGTGGCCAGTCCACTTCTGGCTGTGCCGGGTGGAGATTATAACAGAACATGGCCAAGATGTTCAAATGTTCATAGATGACCAGCAGGGTCAGATAAGAATAATCACAGTGGTTGTAGAGGGTGCAACAGGCCAGCAACTCAGGAGTAAATGTCAGTTGGCTTTCATAACCGACCATTCAGAGTATCTCGACCGCACCTGCTGTCTCTAGAGAGTTGAAAACAGCAGGTCTGGGACAGGTAGCACATCCGGTGAACAGATCAGGGTTCCATAGCCGCAGGTAGATTATTTGAAACTGGGGCAGCAGCACGACCAAGTGGACTGGGGACAGCAAGGAGTCATCCGGCCAGGTAGTTCTAAGGCATGGTCCTAGGGCTCAGGTCCTCTGAGAGAAAGATAGAAAGAGAGAGAGAGAGAGAAAGATAAGAAAGAAAGAGAGAAAAAGAGAGAGAGAATTAGAGAGAGCATACTTAAATTCACACAGGACACCGGATAAGACAGGATAAATACTCCAGATATAACACACTGACCCTAGCCCCCCCAACACATAAACTATTGCAGCATAAATACTGGAGGCTGAGACAGGAGGGGTCGGGAGACACTGTGGCCCCGTCCAACGATACCCCCGAACAGGGCCAAACAGGCCGGATATAACCCCATCCACTTTGCCAAAGCACAGCCCCGACACCACTAGAGGGATATCTTCAACCACACACCTGTTTCACTCAAGACTCGCCCCTGCGGATAATGGCCATGACACCCCTGGAGCATTAACACACACCTGCATCCTTTCTTCCCATTCCTCCACACATCCCTCTCTCTCTCTCTTCCACTGCAGTGTTACATTTATGCTCTAACATCCATTCAGCTGGTCACAGAACAGGGGAGAAACAAAGAGAGGGACAGAGAGAGAGGGAGAGAGAAAGAAATTAGAGGCAGGTGGAGAGAGAAAGAGAGTAGAGAGAGAAAGAGCAGATATCAATTATGATGACTGAGGATTTTGCTGCGTTTGCCAAAGCATGTTGTCGGAGGAGGCAGACAGGCAGGAGGGACGAATAGACGCAGAATCATTTCTCCCTTGATCCTCTCTGCTCCGCACACAGTGCCCCTAGCATGCTCCACACTGCAGCATGGCCCAGTCCTGCAATGTGGCCCAGTCATCTATAGATACACACATGCTGGAACGCACAGACGGACGCAAGCGCGCACGCACACACATGCACATCCTCATACATGCTTGCACGTATGTCCATATAAAGGCACACACGCACACACCACACACAAACTCACCCACCCAAGGGTGGACACACATGCAAGCACACATCAATATGTGTGGATCCTACATTCAACATCTCCATGAGTTCCAATTACCATGTGTTATAATTCCATTATTACTCAAGGGTTACAACAGTTTGATCCAACACACTATCATGTGAAAACACAATTGCAGCAATGCTCTCCACATTTTTACCTCAATAAAAAAGGACTCAGGATGTGTGTTGTCCAGTTGGCATTGATTTTAAGCCAGCTCCCAGCTCCATCATTCCAGGAGATGAAAGCTGTTAGAAGCAGAGTAGAAACCTGATAATGATTGAGAAGGGAACCGCCATTATACCCTCTAGCGTCCAGCGGCCATTACGCAAAAGGCAGTGAAGGTGAAGTCAGTGTAGATCTGGCTAAAGATGAGAAACCTGCCAATTGCTATGACGCTGGTAATCAAGAGAGACAGCCAGGTATTTACAGTCTAGGGAGAGGAGTGATATGTGAGTGTGTGTGTGTGTGTGTGTGTGTGTGTGTGTGTGTGTGTGTGTGTGTGTGTGTGTGTGTGTGTGTGTGTGTGTGTGTGTGTGTGACTGTGCGTGCGTGCTTGCGTGTGTGTGTTCCAGTCGATGCCAAGGAGTCAGATGGGCCACAGGATGTAGTGAATAAATCATGAGAACATTTATTCAGCAACAGAAGAGCAGAAACCCAAACACTCTTTTTCTTCTCAGGGCTGTCTGTGTACCCGCTAATGTTCTCTCACAGAATCACTTCCCTCTCCTGATGGACCCAAAGGCAAGCAATCTAAGTCAACTCTTCTGTTTGGAATCGGCTCTTACGCCAGGGAAAGAAGTAGAACAGTAGATGCCAGGCACAGAGAGTTGAAGTTCTCAGAAGGGGTATTGAATGGAAGGATATATTATCCACACAAAGGACTAAGTAAACTGTATCATATTTATATGTGTGCATGCATGCTTCGTAAACAACAGTCCCAACAATGCAGAAAGAGGAAAGTAGAAAATGAAAAACAGATAATAATGAAAGTAACAATAAATACACAATGAGTAAGTTATATACAGTACACGGGCTACCAGTACCGAGTTGAGGTGGATACAGTGCCTTCGGAAAGTATTCAGACCCCTTGATTTCTTCCACATTAAAAATGTAAAAAAATATTTTATTTACATAGGTATTCAGACTGTTTGATGTTAGAATCGAAATTGAGCTCAGGTGAATCCTGTTTCCATTGATCATCCTGAAGATGTTTCTACAACTTGATTGGAGTCCACCTGTGGTAAATTCAATTGATTGGATATCATTTGGAAAGGCACACGCCTATCTATATAAGGTCCCGCAGTTGACATCGCATGTTAGAGAAAAAGACAAGCCTTGAGGTCAAAGGAATCTTCCATCAAGGTCAAAGACAGGATTGTGTCAAGGCAGAGATCTAGGGAATGGCACCAAAAAAATGCAGCATTGAAGGTTCCCAGGAACACAGTGACCTCCATCATTCTTATATGGAAGATGTTTGGAACCACCAACACTAGAGCTGACCGCCTGGCCAAACTGAGCAATCGGGGAAGAAGGGCCTTGGTCAGGGAGGTGACCAAGAACCCGATAGTCAGGCTGACAGAGCTCTATAGATCCTCTGTGGAGATGGGAGAACCTTCCAGAAGGACAACTATCTCTGCAGCAGTCTACCAATCAGGCCTTTATGGTAGAGTGGCCAGATGGAAGCCATTCCTCAGTAAAAGACACATGACAGCCCGCTTCGAGTTTGCCAAAACCAAGAATGAACTCTTTGGATTGAATGCCTAGTGTCGCGTCTTGAGGAAACCTAGCACTATCCCTACGATGAAGCATGGTGGTGGCAGCATCATGCTGTGGGGAAGTTTTTCAGTGGCATGGACTGGGAGACTAAGTCAGGATTGAGGCAAAGATGAAAGGAGCAAAGTAAAGAAAGAGAGATCCTTGATGAAAACCTGCTCCAGAGGGCTCAGGACCTCAGACTGGAGTGAAGGTGTACCATCCAACAGGACCATGACCTTAAGCACATAGCCAAAACAGCCAGAGCCCAAACTTGAACCCTATCAAACATCTCTGGAGAGTCCTGAAACCGTGATGGTTTGAGTGCCAGATTGGGAATTTAGCCAGGATACCAGGGTTAACACCCCTACTCTTATAATAAGTGCCATGGGATCTTTAATGACCTCAGAGAGTCAGGACACCCGTTTAAAGTCCCATCTGAAAGACAGCAACCTACACAGGGCAGTGTCCCAATCACTGCCCTGGGGCATTGGGATATTTTTTTTTTTAGACCAGATGAAAGAGTGCCTCCTACTGGCCCTCCAACACCACTTCCAGCAGCATCTGGCCTCCCATCCAGGAACCAACCATGACCAACCCTGCTTAGCTTCAGAAGCAAGCCAGCAGTGGTATGCAGGGTGGTATGCTGCTGGCAATACAGGTGTGCCAAGCATGTAGCATCATATCCAAGAAGACTCGCATATGTAATCGCTACCAAAGGTGCTTCAACAAAGTACTGAGTAAAGGGTCTGAATACTTATGGAAATGTGATATTTCCGTTAAAAATATATATATTTTTGGGGTATTGTCCTTATGGGGTATTGTGTGGAGATTGTTGAGGGGGGAAAAACGATTTAATGCATTTTAGAGTGAGGGTGTAAACTAACACAATTTTGAAAAAGTCAAGGGGTCTGAATACTTTCCGAAGGCCCTGTATGTACATATTACTAGGAATAAAGTGACTAGGCAACAGGATAGAGAATAAGATAGTACCAGCAGCATATGAGTAAAAAAAATTTAGTGCAAAAATGGTCAATGCAGATAGTCTGGGTAACTATTTAACTCTTTAGCAGTCTTATGGCTTGGAGGAGAAGCTGTTCAGAGCCCCGTTGGTTCCAGACATGGTGAACCGGTACCGCTTGCCATGCGGTAGCACAGAGAACAGTCAATGACTTGGGTGTCTGGAGTCTATGAAACATTTTTGGGCCTTCCTCCGACACATCCCTGGTATGGAGGTCCTGGAGGCAGAGAGCTTGGTCGCAGTGATGCACTAGGCCGTACACGTTACTTGCCTTGCGGTCGGATGACAAGCAGTTCCCATACCAAGCGGCGATGCAGCTGGTCAAGATGCTCTCAACTTGCAGCTGTAGAACGTTTTGAAGAGGTGAGGACCCATGCCAAATCATTTCAGACTCCTGAGAGGGAAAAGGCGTTGTCGTCCCCTATTCACTACTGTGTTGGTGTGCGTGGATCATGATCGATCCTTAGTGATGTGGACACCGAGGAACTTGAAGCTTTCAAACCCTCTCCACTATAGCCCCCTCGATGTGAATGGGGGCTTGCTCGGCAATTGATGAGATACCATTGTGGGCTAGCAGTAGCCACTACCACTGGTCTATGCCCAGCCTTTCTTTTTCCCTTAGCCAGTACACTGGTACACTTTTGCCCATGCACCGGAGCTATGGAGAGCCTCTTTAAAATTGTACATTGGTATAATGGTGCCCAGGCACCCGGGCTACGCTGGGCCAGCCTGAGCCAGCCTCCCCCTACATTTACTCTGATTTAGAGAGAGCTGTGTGAAGGAGATGGGAATAGCATTTAGCCCACATCCACTTTAATTTTTTAAATGTTATTGCAGCAATAAATACATTGAAGTGCCCTGTACCTTGTGGCACCCACCGCTAAAAGCTTGTATTTATTAATGCCAAAGCACCACAAGGATATCTATAAGGTGCCTGTAAGAGAACACAATCTACAGCTAACCATCTCTGGCATGCAGTGCTCTATATACAGTATATATATATACATATATATACATATATATATGCAGTATATACAGTCCCAGTCAAAAGTTTCAACACACCAACTCATTCAAGGGTTTTTCTAGATGTTTACTATTTTCTACATTGTAGAATAACAGTGAAGACATCAAAACTATGAAATTACACATGGAATAATGTAGTAACCAAAAAAAGTGTTAAACAACTCTAAATCTATTTTAGATTTTAGATTCTTCAAAGTAGCCACCCTTTGCCTTGATGACAGCTTTGCACACACTTGGCAATCTCTCAAACAGCTTCATGAGGAATGCTTTTCCAACAGTCTTGAAGGTGTTCCTACATATGCTGAGCACTTGTGGGCTGCTTTTCCTTCACTCTGTGGTTCAACTCCTCCCAAATCATCTCAATCACTCTCCTTCTTGATCAAATAGCCCTTACAAAGCCTGGAGGTGTGTTTTGGGTCATTGTCCTGTTGAAAAACCAATGATAGTCCCACTAAGCACAAACCAGATGGGATTGCGTATCGCTGCAGAATGCTGTGGTAGCCATGCTGGTTAAGTGTGCATTGGTTTCTAAATAAATCAACAACAGTTTCACCAGCAAAGCATCCCCACACCATCACACCTTCTCCTCCATGCTTCACGGTGGGAACCACACATGGGGAGATCATCTGTTCACCTACTCCACGTCTCACAAAGACACGGCTGTTGGAACCAAAAACCACCAGTTTGGACTCATCAGACCAAAGTACAGATTTCGACCGGTCTAATGCCCATTTCTCGTGTTATTTGGCCCAAGCAAGTCTCTTCTTATTATTGGTGTCCTTTAGAAGGGGTTTCTTTGCAGCAATTTGACGATGAATGCCTGATTCACGCAGTCTCCTCTGAACAGTTGATGTTGAGATGTGTCTGTTACTTGAACTCAGGATCGGTGTCCCACCCGTGGGACGGTTGAGCTAACGTAGGTTAATGTGATTAGCATGAGGTTGAAAGTAACAAAAACGTTTTCCCAGGACATAGACATATCTGATATGGGCAGAAAGCTTAAATTATTGTTAATCTAACGGCACTGCCCAATTTACAGTAGCTATTACAGTGAAATAATACCATGCTATTGTTTGAGGAGAGGGCACAGTTATGAACTTCAAAATGTATCAATAAACCAATTAGGCACATTTGGTCAGACTAGATACAACATTTTGAACAGAAATGCAATGGTCATTGGATCAATTTAAACTTTGCACATACACTTGAAATTGCACCTAACCTGTAATAATACATTGTGACCATTCTCCTGCTTTATCTTTTACCAGATCTAATGTGTTATATTATCTTACATTAATTTCACATTTCCACAAACTTCAAAGTGTTTCTTTTCAAATGGTATCAAGAAAATGCATATACTTGCTTCAGGTCCTGAGCTACATGCATTTAGATTTGGGTATGTTATTATAGGCAAAATTGAAGAAAAAAAAGGTCTGCTCCTTAAGATCCTCTGCAGCAGAGGTAACTCTGGGTCTTCCTTTCCTATGGCAGCCTCATGAGAGCCAGTTTCATCATAGCGCTTGACTGCACTTGTAGAAACTTTTAAAGTTCTTGACATTTTCAAGATCGACTGACCTTCATGTCTTAAAGTAATGATGGACTGTCGTTTCGCTTTGCTTTTTTGAGCTGTTCTTGCCATAATATGGACTTGGTCTTTCACAAAATAGGGCTATCTTCTGTGTACCACCCCTACCTTGTCACAACATAACTGATTGGCTCAAACACATTAAAGAAGGAAAGAAATTCCACAAATAAAATTTTAACAAGGCACAAATGTTAATTGAAATGCATTCCAGGTGACTACCTCATGAAGCTGGTTGAGAGAATGCCAAGAGTGGGCAAAGCTGTCATCAAGGCAAAGGGTGGCTACTTTGAGTCACATTACAGCCGTATTCTAAAATTGATTCAATTGTTTTTGTTCCCTAATTAATCTACACACAATACCCTGTAATGGCAAAGCAAAAACAGGTTTTAATGCAAATCCTCTCAAGCTCTGTCAGGTTAGATGCGGCGCATTGCTGCACAGTTATTTTTCATGTCTCTCCAGAGATCGGGATCAAGTTTGGGCTCTGGGTGTGGCCACTCAAGGACATTCAGAGACTTGTCCAAAAGCCACTCCTCCGTTGTCTTGGCTGTGTGCTTAGGGTCGTTGTCCCGTTGAAAGGTGAACCTTCGTCCCTGTCTGAGGTCCTGAGCACTCTGGAGCAGGTTTTCATCAAGGATATCTCTGTGCTTTGCTCCGTTCATCTTTGCCTTGATCCCGACTAGTCTCCCAGTCCCTGCCGCTGAAAAACATCCCCACAGAATGATGCTGCCACCACCATGCTTCACCATAGGGATGATGCCAGGTTTCCTCCAGAAGTGACACTTGGCATTCAGGCCAAAGAGTTCAATATTGGCTTCATCAGACCAGAGAATCTTGTTTCTAATGGTCTGAGAGTTTTTAGGTGCCTTTTGGCAAATTCCAAGTGGGCAGTCATGTGCCATTAACTGAGGAGTGGCTTCCGTCTGGCCACTCTTCCATTAAGGAGTGATTGGTGGAGTGTTGCAGAGATGGTTGTTCTTCTGGAAGGTTCTCCCAACTCCACCGAGGATCTCTGCAGCTCTGTCAGAGTGACCATTGAGAGCGCCTAATCTCAATTTTGAGTCTCATAGCAAAGGGTCTGAATACGTATGTAAAAAAGCTAGTTCTGTTTTTTATTTTTTGTAAATTTGTAACAAAATCCCAAAAAATGTTTTCTCTTTGTCATTATGGGTTACCGTCTGTAGATTGATGAGTAAAAAGTATAATTTAATCCATTTTAGAATAAATCTGTAACGTAACAAAATGTGTAAAAAGTCAAAGGAATCTGAATTCTTTCCGAATGCACTGTATATAATCACTAAGAATGCATTAGCATTATGCTATCACAGATCCACACTGTTTCACCCAACAAAGGCATTTGCAATGCTAGCATTTCTTTATGCATATTTCTATATTGTGTTTTAAGTTTTAAAGGAAACAAACTGTGTCCTAGTAATAAATGACTGCTAATCAGTGTGAGTGAAGCCAATTTAGTCTCTCTGTGATACTTTAGCTCCCAAACACTACCCAACTCAATGTAATTAACAGCGATGCTTCATCTGTTCATGTGCAAATATCTGTCGATTTAAACATGAAACAAACAGCATGAATACGTTCTCACAAATG
This sequence comes from Oncorhynchus clarkii lewisi, assembly GCF_045791955.1. Taxonomy (NCBI): domain Eukaryota; kingdom Metazoa; phylum Chordata; class Actinopteri; order Salmoniformes; family Salmonidae; genus Oncorhynchus; species Oncorhynchus clarkii. Next base: position 16,433,368 of record NC_092168.1, read on the forward strand.
CATAGTTGAATAAGGGCACCTTAATTTGCCAGCGCTGAGCAATTAGATGGAACACGACGCTAATTCCATCTCTGAGGTCCTCTGGGATATGATGCTGAGCTGCGCTACAAGGCTAGGTTACACAGGCAAGCAGCACGCTTTGTGCCTTCAAGTGACTCTTGATTATTCATTATAGATATTTTTAACCATTTCCAACTGAGATTGTAGCCAACAGCCTTCTCCCTGTCGGCTCTGTCACGTAGAGAGGTAAAAAGAGAGGTAGAAAACTAGCATCTGTGTGTGTGAGATAGAGAGGTAGCTGTAATGTAAACTTGGACTTGAAACCGTTGAGTTTGTCTGTTGTGTATAGTAAATCTCTGTGAACCTGTGGTAATGGCTGGTAACTTTAGCTCTCAGGTGGGTAGTGTCTGATTGAGAGGGGCCATGAAAGTGCAACCAAGCATTTGGGGTGATCATTACTCACAGCTAGCAGATTATCATTACGGAGAGAGGTGGTGTGCGTGTGCGTGTGTGTGTATGTCTGTGTGTGTGTGTGTGTGTGTGTGTGTGTGTGTGTGTGTGTGTGTGTGTGTGTGTGTGTGTGTGTGTGTGTGTGTGTGTGTGTGTGCGTGCGTGCGCGCGCGCGCGCGTCAACTTGACCACCCACTCTGTCAGGATAAGACATGGGCGGGCCGTAGCTGTCACTCAGGCCCGTCTCAGGCTTAAAAGTGGCAGTGATGAAAAAATTAAAAAAGGAGGGCCATGAACATTAACTACATCTTCAATAGTTAATGTGACATGACCTTGTCTGACAAATAGTTATGATGATGGAGCTTAGCATAGCCGACCAAAGCACTTTCAAATCAGTTGGTGATGAAAACCACCCTGGAGATTTAAAGTGCTTGTGAAAGGCAAGGCCAAGGGTCTGAACACCACAGCTAATATAATTAAAGGAAGGTTCACACAGGCCTGGGCCACAGGTCAGAAACCTAGCCCAAGGAAAGGCTCTAATCATGGGCTAAGGAGGGCTATGGCCTGTGTTGGTCCTCTGGTTCCCTTCAGGCCCCTACTACTCTATTGAACACTGTTGGGGGGTAGGGTGGAAAAGAGTAGCAGGGTGTTACAGGGGCTCACCAGGAGAGAGTAATGAGAGGTATTATGACGTAGTTAGACATTGGCCATAGAGGAGAAATATGAAACATACCCAGCCAGGGGTTTCTCCAGGATCAAGACCCTGAGGATGACCTTTAGCCCCGTGGATTAGTCCCTGGAGCCTGGGGATCGACGGGGCCGCTAAGTAGCCACCTCAGACTGAGCAGCTCAGATAGTTCTGGGAAATTTGTTTATGTGAAAAAACAAACGTTCACCAAGAACCGACTTAGTCATTAACACAGATGTATTTACAAACACATGGTAGCAGCCACTGTTGAGAGCTGAAATCCAACACACTTTCTGAGCTCTGGCTCAAATCTAGACACACATGAGGCCTGGCACAGGTTAAAAACTCAGGAACTCCAGGGACAGCTCACCACAGGCTCCCAGAGAACAGAGGGGTATACAGGCATCTAGGACACATTCTTCTAATAGAATAAAAGGCAGACATCAAAGAGACTAATATAGCCCACTTCTGTCGAGAGAGAGAGAGAGAGAGAGAGAGAGAGAGAGAGAGAGAGGGAGAGAAAGAGAGAGAGAGAGAGAGAGAGAGAGACAGAGAACATTCCCAGGACTAGTTAACGTTCCCAGGACTAGTTAATGTTCCCAGGACTAGTTAACATTCCCATTAGGTTCTAGTTAGAGTTTGGTGTAACATTAGGATGATAACATCACAAAAGCATTCTTTGAATGTTTCTAAGAAAATGTTTGAGATGAAATATCGGTGGAATGTTCTCCTGACATTCACTCAAATGTGCACAGGTTCTTCTTAGGATGCCCGCGAATGTAATAACAACGTTCCAGTTATGTCCTTAGAACATACCGCCGCCACAAAATATGGGATTAATGGGAGTGGTCCTGAGAAAACATTAAAAGAACGTTCTGCTAATGTTGTTGGAGATTTCATTGAAAACACCCATAACAACAAGCAGGTAATCCTACAAGACTCGCATAAAGTTATAGAAGAACCATCAGTGAAAATTTCAATGGGGACCCACATTGTGAAATTGCATATTTGTCCCCCCCCCCCAGTTTTATCATTGGAATGAGATGCAAAACAAGGGAACGGTGTGCTTTAGGACCATGCGGACGCCTCCGAGCCGTCGGGTAGGCTGTTTGGAGTGTTTATCCGACTGGAATATTTCTAATCAAAAAAGTTGTGTCCCCCACTTCTAAAACCAAAGTTGCTCCCTTGAGAAGAACATTATGACATGGTGTTCCAAAAGCATTCCCTGATCAAACTTCAACAATAACGATTCAATTGACTAGGTTCTGAAGAAAAAAAACATGACAGACACGTTCTGTGAACGTTGATGGAGACGTCATCCTAAACACCCAAAACAACATGCAAGGGAACATCACCACAAGACACTCATGTAATAGTGTGAGGTTATGACTGTTATGGTTTTGACTGTTATAATTGTTCCAATAACATTCCCTGAACATACTTCAGCAATTACGTCTGGATTTAGCACAAGTGGTTCTGAAAAAACGTGACAGGAATGTTCTGCTAATGATCATAGAAGCGTTATCTCCAACACCCATGACAATACATTTTTCCAGAAGAATCTCATAAAGTCCAACGTTGTTGACATGATGCTCCAGTAGCATTTTCGGGAATGTCCTGCAGCAATAAAATGTGTGAGCATTTGAAGTTATTCTGAGAACACATTCCTGGAATATTTGGCTAATATTGATGGACGTATTATTTAATAAGGCTATGAAAACAAACAACAGATTTTTTTTTGCAAGACTCGAATAAATAATACAGAATCATTTTATAAAATGACGTTCCAATAATGTTCAAAGAACATGCATACAATGAAAATGGAAGAGGTTCCGAAAACATTACTGCAACGTTCTTCTAATATCGATGTGTCGTATTATTCTATTATATTCAACTTACAAATATCACTGCAGTCTTATTTAAACCATGCTATTTTATTAGAGTATTGTCTTTTTAAAGATATGTCATCAAGTAGACTTGAACATCAGACCGACAACTTTCCAGTTCTGTGCTAAGCCCAGTACTTCACCATCACAGAGAGGTGTACAATAAGGCTGTGTAATATGATTTGCCTTTCCTTTGACAAATGCATGAGCACTCTCATTCAAACAGTTACATCAATCTACTAACACTTACTCACTCTCAGACACACACACACACGCACGCGCACACACGCACGTGCACACACGCACGCGCACACACGCACACACACACGCACACACACACGCACACACACACACACGCACACACACACACACACACACACACACACACGCGGTATCTCCACCTGATTAGGAATCGATTAGTGTGTGGAGCTTAACCGTATTGGCTCCTGGGCTCTCGCTGGTGTTCGTGCGCTGGAATCTGCTCACACATAATATCCTGTTTATATGCACTTGACTCTCATTGATTTCCCTTTTACCGGCCCCTGTGGTGTCAACCCATCACAGGAGGCCCACCGTGCTAGTGGCTAGCAGCTATTGAAGGAATGCAATCCTAATAGTCTGTTTGAAACATATTAACAGGAGCAAATCTCTGCTCGGAGCAGTTTTCACCATGTCCTTGCATGTTTGGTGCAAATGGAAATGCTGTTATTTTTCTCTCTTTCCTCTCCCTTCCAAGTGAGCTGTTGCAGAGAACCAAAAGTGATGTGATATGAGGCGGATACAGTACTTTGAAGAAAACAACAGGGGGGTACTTTGAGGTTACTTGATAGATACAGAAGGATATTATGTTCAGAGCAAAGGGAAAATATTAAAAGGAATTGATAGAGATGGAACAAACACAGCAAATTGGCCTTTGTTGATTATTCTTAGTAAAATTGCCAATACTGATTCAGGAGTTAAATTCACTCTTTAAGAGAAAAACTAGCACTCAGTGTTGTAAAATATTCCCCAGTGTTGGTGTTAATAACCAGAGTTAAATAGTCCGTTATTATATTTCCCAGCATGCTCTACAGCAATTCGATTTTTGGGGGATTGTTTCTAATATATATATTTTTGCATCTTCATTGATTGGTTAATTTTATGCTACACAAAGATGAATGACATACATTTTTCTAAACAAATCTAAACTGTTAGTTTGATTTATTGCACCCGCTAGTTAAATGGTTATTCCAGTTTAAATGGTTTAGGTAATCTTCTTATCAACTTTCCTAACCCTGACAATCATAACGAATGCAGGTTGAAGAAGAAGAAAAATTCCAACAGTTGGAACGCATAACTTTGTCTGGATACCAATAGGAATTACACATCACTTTGCAAGCCAACATAATGTGACTTGCAGAAGTGATGTAGCCTGTAAACCAGGAGTTTAAGTTAATTTAAGAGTTGAATGACTAACATTGCAACAGAGTTAAATCTTTAACACTTTCAAAAGTGTTAATTTAACACCAGTTCAGTGGGACTCTGAAAATGGTGTACATTTAGCAGTTTCCGAGTTAAATGCACACCAATGGCTTAGCTGTGTACAGCATTTTCCCCCTTCCCATATCACTGGTAGTTCATATTTCCTCCTCTGCCAATAATTCATAGTTTGCCCCGTAATGAACTGAATATGACCGCTGTTTGCAAATGTTGTTTCCTTCTTTATTCATAAAAACCATCCATTATCAACAGTCAATATGGAGGTCAGAACCTGTGTGTTTGCACTGAGGCCCAACCAGGGACCATTGAAACACAGTGTTTACTGACTGAAGGGTTCAGTTTGGAGAGCAAACAACTAGACGCCATAACGTTTCCGAGCTTAAAGCTGCAACGCAAACCGTCGCTGAAAGAAGTGCACATACCGACTTATTACCAAGGTTTAAAAGTTAAAAGGGATTAAAGTTGTCACATTAAAACTCAATGAACAGAGGAAGTGGATACATTGAAAACAAACAAAGGATTTAGAGGTTGGTATTAAATTTTGACTCACAACCCACAAGGTAATTCAAACCACATAAAGGCATTGCAGAAGCTGGAGTTTACCATGTTAGCCATGTAATCAAAGTGCCACGGTTACTGCTAAGTGAGTATTGTTGCCTATATCTATGATGCCATTGCTGAAAATGTTTTCTAGTCTCTTGATGTGGGGGTTTGGGATGGCAAGAATTGGATGGCACCTTGAAGTGTTAGTGAATAACTGTTAAAGGAGAGAAAGGAGAGAGAGAGAGAGAGAAAGAGAGAGAGAGAGAGAGAGAGAGAGAGAGAGTCAGAGAGAGAGAGAGAGAGAGAGAGAGAGAGTCAGAGAGAGAGAGAGAGAGAGAGAGAGAGAGAGAGAGAGAGAGAGAGAGAGACTATTTTACTATTATCAACCTCACTTGTTTTGGCAATGTTAACACATGTTTCCCATGCCAATAAAGCCCCTTGAATTGAGAGAGAGATTATCAGACAGAGAAAATGAGAGAGAGAGAGAGAAAGAGAGAGAAGGAGAAAGGGAGAGAGGTAGAAAAAAATAGAGGAGAGAGAGAGAGAGAGAGAGAGAGAGAGAGAGAGTGATAACTAGCCAGAGAGAGGTAGAAAGAGATAGATGACAGAGAGAGATAACGAGCCAGAGAGAGAACAGAGGGATAGAGGGATACAGAGAGGGCAATTCCGGGACCATTTCATCTCATCTCCCATGTAATCCCTCTAGAACACGAAATCACAAAAAGAGACATCACTTCTCAGGAAATGACAGGAAATAAACAGGAACGGCCACTGCAGCCATTACCCATCATTACACTGCAGGGCAGAGCCACCATGGGACAGGATGCGCTCTCAAACACCATGCTGATCTACCCAGGATAACGAGCCGAATGTATTATAGCCATCTTATAAATAAATGTCTGATGTCCCATACTAGTCTAATCTTCGTCTCGGGCTTCTGGGCATATGACCTGTCTCCAGTGTTGGGAATTGTTACTTGAAAAAGTAACAAGAGTAAACCGTTTCGTTACAATATTACTTTGTGTTGAAAGTCATGCGTTATATTTCTCAATATATTATTTGCCTTACTGTCATTAAAAAAAATCTCAATGCCTCACCGTTTATTTGACTGTCGGAGGGATCGAGGCAATCTGCGTGCACCGTACCAAAGAAAGGCTACTAATATGCCATCTAATTCATTTGAAAATAATCTTCAACTCGACAACTCGTCAACCATCAAAACGAGCAATACCAAAATCAAATTCAAATCTAATGTTATTGATTGCATAAACATATTTCAAATCAAATAGAGTCAAATGTTATTTGTCACATGCGCCGAATACAACAGTGTGAAATGCTTACAAGACCTTAACCAACAATGCAGTTCATGAAATAGAGTTCAGAAAACATATACTAAATAAACTAAAGTAAAAAAGTAATAAAAAGTAACACAATAAAATAACAATAATGAGGCTATATACAGGGAGTACCGGTGCCGAGTCAATGTTTGGAGGTTAGGTTAGTCAAATCAAATCAAATGCTATTTGTCACATGTGACGAATACTACAAGTGTAGACCTTACTGTGAAATGCTTACTTACATGCCCTTAATCAACAATGCAGTTTTATGAAAATACCTCAAAATAAAGTATGGGATAAGAATAACAAATATTTGAAGAGCAGCAGTGAATAACAACAGCGGGGCTAAATACAGGGGGTACCGGTACAGAGTCTATGTGCAGGGACACCGGTGTCGAGGTAATTGAGGTAATATGTACATGTAGGTAGAGTTATTAAAGTGACTATGCAAAGATAATAACAGAGAGTAGCAGCAGCGTAGAAGGAAGAGGGGCAACACAAATAGTCTGGGTAGCAATTTGACTAGCTGTTCAGAAGTCTTATGGCTTGTGGGTAGAAGCTGTTTAGAGTCTCTTGGTCCTAGACTTGGCACTCCGATACCACTTGCCGTGTGGTAGCAGAGAGAACAGTGTATGACTACGGTGGCCAGTTGCCATACCAGGCAGTGATGCATCCCGTCAGGATGCTCTCGATGGTGCAGTGTAAAACCTTTTGAGGATTTGAGGACCCATGCCAAAACTTTTCAGGCTCCTGAGGGGGAATAGGTTTTGTCGTGCCCTCTTCACAACTGTCTTGGTGTGCTTGGACCATGTTCGTTTGTTGCTGATGTGGACGCCAAGGAACTTGAAACTCTCAACCTGCTCCACTACAGCCCCGTCGATGAGAATGGGGGTGTGCTCGGTTCTCCTTTTCCTGTAGTCCACAATCATCTCTTCATCGTCTTTATCACATTGAGGGAGAGGTTGTTGTCCATGCACCACATGGTCAGGTTTCAGATCTCCTCCCTATAGGCTGTCTCATCGTTATCGGTGATCAGGCTGTTGTGTCATCAGCAAACTTAATGATGGTGTTGGAGTCATGCCTGGCCGTTCATGAGAAAACAGGGAGTTCAGGAGGGGACTGATTACGCACCCCTGAGGGGGCCCGTGTTGAGGGTCAGCGTGGCGAGTGTGTTGTCAGGAAGTCCAGGATCCAGTTGCAGAGGCAGGTGTTTTGTCCCAGGGTCCTTAGGTTAGTGTTGAGGTTTGAGGGCCCTATGCTGTTGAACGCTGACCTGTTGTCAATGAATAGGTGTTCATTTTCTCCAGGTGTGAAAGGGCAGTGTGGAGTGCAATAGAGATTTCATCATCTGTGGAGCTGTTGGCGCGGTATGCAAATTGGAGTGGGTCTAGGGTGACTGGGATGATTGTGTTGATCTGAGCCATGACCAGCATTTCAAAGCATTTCATGGCTACATACGTGTGTGCTACGGGTCGGTAATCATTTAGGCAGGTTACCTTAGTGTTCTTGGGCACAGGGACTATGGTGGTCTGCTTGAAACATGTTGGTATTACAGACTCGGTCAGGGAGAAGTTGAATATGTCAGTGAACACACTTGCCAGTTGCTCCGTGCATGCTCTGATTACATGTCCTGGTAATCCTTCTGGCCCCACGGCCTTGTGAATGTTGACCTGTTTAAAGGTCTTGCTCACATTGGCTACGGAAAGCATGATCACACAGTCATCTGGAACACCTGGTGCTCTCATACATGCTTCAGTGTTGCTTGCCTCGAAGCAAGCATAAAAAGCATTTAGCTCATCTAGTAGGCTCACGTCACTGGGCAGCTCAAGGCTGGGTTTCCTTTTGTAGTTCGTAATAGTTTGCAAGCCCTGCCACATCCGAGTGTCAGAGCCAGTGTGGTAGAATTCAATCTTAGTCCAGTATTGACACTTTGCCTGTTTGATGGTTAATCTGATTTCTCATAAGTGTTCGGATTAGTGTCCCGCTCCTTGAAAGCGGCAGCTCTAGCCTTTAACTCAGTGTGGATGTTGCCTGTAATCCATGGCCGGTGAGTGAGGTGGTACACTCCTGAATGCCATTGAATGAATCCTGGAACATATTCCAGTCTGTGCTAGAAAAACTGTCCTGTAGCTTAGAATCATTGTCATCTGACCACCTCCGTATTTAGCGAGTCAGTGGTACTTTCTGCTTTAGTTTTTGCTTGTAAGCAGAAATCAGGACAATAGAATTATGGTCAGATTTGCCAAATGGAGGGTGAGGGAGAGCTTCGTATGCATCTATGTGTGTGGAGTAAAAGTGGTCGGGAGTGTTTTTCCCTCTGGTTGCACCTGTGACATGCTGGTAGAAATTAGGTAAAATGTATTTCGTTTGCCTGCATTAAAGTCCCCGACCACTAGGAGCACCACTTCTGGATGAGCATTTTCTTGTTTGCTTATGGCCTTATACAGCTCGTTGAGTGCGGTCTTAAGGCCAACATTAGTTTGTGGTGGTAAATAGATGGCTAAGATTAATATATGTGAAAAATCTATTGGTAGATAGTCTTATCTACAGCTTATCATGAGGTACTCAGGCGAGAAATACCTCAAGACTTCTTTAATATTAGACATTGCGCACCAGCTTTAATTGACAAATAGACACACACCCCCATCTCTCATCTTACCAGACGTAGCTGTTCTGTGTCGCCGATGCATAGAAAACCCAGCCAGCTCTATATTAACCATGTCGTCGTTCAGCCACGACTCGGTGAAACATAAGATATTACATAGTTTAATGTCCCGTTGGTAGGATCATCTCGAACGGAGATCCTCAAGTCTATTTTTCCAGTGATTGCACGTTGGCCAATAGAACAGATGGTAGAGGCGGGTTACCCACTCGCCAACGGATTCTCACAAGGCACCGCAATCTTCACCCCCTATATTTCCATCTTATCTTCATGCAAATGGCGGGGATTTGGGCCTGGTCACTGTGAAGCAGTCTGTCCTTTGCGTCTGACTCATTAAAGCAAAATCTTTGTCCAGTTCGAGGTGAGTGATCGCTGTTCTGGTATTCAGAAGCTCTTTTCGGTCATAAGAGACAGTAGCAGCAACGTTATGTACAAAATAAGCGAAAAAACATCACAGTTGGTTAGGAGCCCGTAAAAAGTCAGCCATCCTGTCAGGCGCCATTGTATGCCAATTTAGCAGATGAGGCCTTGATGATCTTTTTGGCCTTCCTGTGACACTGGGTGCTGTAGATATACTGGAGGGCAAGCAGTGTGCCCCCGGTGATGCGTTGGGTAGACCCCACCACCCTCTGGAGAGCCCTGCGGTTGCGGGTGGTGCAGTTGCCATACCAGGCGATGATACAACCCGACAGGATGCTCTCAATAGTGCATCCTCACATTGTGAGGGTTTTAGGGGCCAAGCCAAATTTATTCAGCCTCCTGAGTTTGAAAAGGCACTGTTGCACCTTCTTCGCCACACTGTCTGTGTGGGTGGACCATTTCATATTGTCAGTGATGTGTATGCTGAGGAACTTGAAGCTTTTCCCCTTCTCCACTGTGGCTCCATCGATGTGTGTGGGGCCGTGCTTCCTCTTCTGTCTCCTGAAGTCAACCACCAGCTCCTTTGTTTTGTAGACCTTGAGGGAGAGGTTATTATCCTGGCACCTCACCGCTAGGATCCTCACCTCCTCCCTGTAGGCTGTCTCGTCGTTGTTGGTAGTCAGGCCTATCGTCTGCAAACTTGATGATTGAGTTTGAGGCATGCGTGGCCACACGGTCCAGGGTGAAGAGGGAGTACAGGAGGTGTATGTGTCAGCGTAGTGGAGCGTAGTGGAGGTGTTGTAGCCTACCTACAACACCAAAAAGTGTCTGTCCTGTATCTGAGAGATAAAATAATGTATTTAATTAACCTTGAGAAAAAATTATTGAGATGTTATTGCGTCCATGATGCTTTGTAGTGGAGTCAACATTGAACTGTTTCCCTGTTAACGGACTTATAGAATGACAGTGAGTGTGTATGTGTGTCTGAGACGTGCGTGTTTATGTCTGAGACGTGTGTGTGTGTGTTTATGTTAAGACGTGCGTTTGTGTGTGTTTATGGCTGAGACATGCCTTCCCATCTACCACAAGACTTGGCACATCACATCACACAAACACATCAGCATTTATCAAAGGTGAGACATTTGAAAGTGTAAAAACAGAATAAAAGCCTCCAAACCATTTCAAACACAGGCATTATCAACCGATTGACCTCCGTATTAGTCTCTCTCGGCTGAGGCAGAAAAAAAACTATAAAACGTAAGAGGGAAATTGCTACTCATTTGTCACTGTAGCCTTTTGTTTGGGAGAGCTTCTGGGGATATGACTGTGTAGTCCTTTATCGTCTCTCCGAAAACTGAAAGAACAATGCAGAGAACAATGGCTGCTGAAAAGTGACTGCTAGAGAGAGAAAGAGAGAAGGGGGGAGAGGGGAAGAAAGAAAGAGGGAAATAGAGAGAGAGAGAGAGAGAGAGAGAGAGAGAGAGAGAGAGAGAGAGAGAGAGGCAGAGAAAGACAGAGAGAGAGACAAAGAGAGAGACCAGCTTTACTCTGAGATTGATGACAAGAAACTCCACCTTTCATTTCTGCTTTCCTCTCCTGGAAAATATGATTCAACACAGAGCTTTCACATATTCACCACTTCAGCTTTTGGTTTGTCTAATTGCTTAAGTGCAGGCAATTACCATAATCTAGCACTAGGAGTAAATCACATACAAGACAGCCTTATATGAACGCTAATCATTCACTAAAATAAATTATATTATGCACTTTTTATAGTCAGTACATTTACATGTACATTTATTGCAATTAAGCAAACCGAGCTGAGTGATACATCTCATGCTGGAAGCCTCAAAAATATATATGTACCTAAGCATTCTAAAATGGAGACTAGTTGTAATTTATCTTCAATCCTAAATCAATATCTGTTTACATTGAGTCGGATTTATCATTGGTTTACAAACAGACCAGAACCTGATGTTGCAATTAGTATCTGTTTGTTCACATAGTTCAGCCTACATCAGAAAGACAATTGAGTGAGTATTGTTTGCCAACATTTGTCCCAACACGTTATCTTTTCTTGTTTCGGTGATTAGAAAGCAAAAGAAAACTTGTCCAAAAAACTGTTAAAAATACCTTTTCTGACAGCTTGAACATCGCTGAACATCGCTAATTCAGTTGAGCGTTTTTCTCTGTGCAGAGGTGACAAACGGGAGACAGAGTGAGAGAACAGAGGTCTCTTTTTTTCCCCCATTTTGTTGAATTCCTTACACAGCAGTTGTAAACCAAGGAGAACGATTTGTATGTCGATAAAGCCCCAGCCTGTTGGTGAGCAGCAGAGAGAAGGGGGAGACAACAACAACAAACTGGAAGTCACACAAATCAATAGGTGCACGAACACACATACACACACACACCACATACGCACACACACACACACACACACACACACACACACACACACACACACACACACACACACACACACACACACACACACACACACACACACACACACACACACACACACACCACATACGCACACACACACACACACACACACACACACACACACACACACACACACACACACACACACACACACACACACACACACACACACACACACACACACACACACACACACTCAGTCAGTCACAGACTCATTTATGAGTGAGATTGGCATCTGTCATGGAAGCTTAGGTTCACCTCCGGTGTTAATGTGGTTGTCTGTGAGTGTGTGTGTGTGTGTATTGTGTGTCGCGTGTGTCCGCGTGTATGTGTCTGTGCAAGCATGTGTGTGTTTGTGTGCGTGCGTGTCCATGTGTGTTCGAGCAAGTGTGTGCTTGAGTGCACGTGTGTGTGTGAGACACGGAGGCTGGGGCGGGCCACTCCAGTGCTCTAGTGTGTGTTTGCAGTGCTTATCTGAGTCAGGGACCAGGTCAGCTGGGGTCACTGCTCTTATTTACCATGCTGATAGACTGGATAATGAGAAAAGCCTCACAACAGAAGCCACACTCGCCCTACTGGCACAACGCAATGCTCCATGCATGTATCCTTTTCCTGCTTTATCTTTCCTTATGTTTTCCTTTTCTTGTTCAGGGTTACCTGTACTTATGTGTCCGTCTGTTCCTCATTATATTTGATTTGTTGTGTGTATTTCATCTACTGGTTTTTATTACTGATATCTATCACTCTTTTCCTGTCTGCCCCCCCCCCCCCCCCTCTTTCTCTACCCTCCTGTCTCCATCTCTCTACCGCCCCCACCCATCTTCCTGGTCCGGTGATGTGTGCGATGGATTTAGAGGATATCAAATCCCAGGCAGGCAAGCAGGTTGGAGTTGGACAAACAGCATTCCTTCCATCCCTGTGGTCCAGCTGAAGGTTGTTGTGGCTAGTGGAGCCTAATCCCAGAGACTGGCCTGACTTCAGCCTATATCAAACAACACTCCCACCTTATACCTCCCATGCCTTATATCTTCTATCATCTACCTATATCCTCAGACTTTCCTCCTCTCTTTCTCCAATCGGAATGAGTGTTAATATATGTATTGTTTCTAATTACAGTTTTTTTCGATTGCTAAACGACAGTGGGCACAACTGGAGTCACATGTGCAAAACTCTAACTACAGTCTGCACTACCAACAGTTACCTGAGCTAAACAGTTCACATCACCTGCAAAACTCATTCCAAGCAACACAACTCTTAACACATGGCTCAAAACACGCTCAGTGCAGCCAAACACTATGCACAACCCTCACTGAGATAGCACACACTGTCACTCAGAACACACTGAGAGTAAAAACACTAGCATCAAACACCAATACAGAAAATACAAACTTTTCATCTTTACAGTTTGAACAATTTCAGTGACTTCATACAAAGTAATATTTTCTTCAAAGAAAAGAGTGACAATTCTTTAAGGTAAATGAAAATTAGCAGTTTGCTTCAATAGTCTGTAGTAATTTACAGAATTACAGTAATGAGAGGTAGAAACTAAAAGTAAATACTGTAATTCGAACAAATAATTGAGGGGCTAATCCTGCCTCTCTCTAGCATCAGGCCACAGGTTTTCTTCAACATCACATCTAATGTTTTCTCTTGCCATGCACCTGGGGAAGAACCTTCTGGAGTGCCTTATCCATCCCTGGCAGTCCTCTGGACTCGTGTCCTCACATCCGGCACGCATGGCTTCCAAAAGAGACATTTGGTCATGTGGGTGGTGACCAAACACTTTCCACCTCCAGGCAGAGAAAAACTCCTCTATTGGGTTGAGGAAGGGTGAATATGCAGGCAGGTACAAAACCATAAATCTGTGATGTGCTGCAAACCAATCTGTGACAGCTGCAGAGTGGTGAAAAGCAATGTTATCGCAAACTATGAAAAAAACTTGGGTATTTCTTACTGGCTCCCCCTGTTCTGCTGGCACTAGCTGAGCATAGAGCTGTTCTAGGAAAGCTATAAGCCTTTCTGTGTTGTATGGGCCAATGAGTGGTGTGTTGAGAAGCAAACCATCATTGGCCATTGCAGCACACATGGTGATATTTCCCCCCCTTTGGCCTGGAACCTCCACAGTGGCCCTTTGACCTATAACATTCCTTCCTCTGCGCCGTGTTTTGGCAAGGTTAAATCCAGCTTCATCGATAAATACAAATGAATGTGGTCTTTCCAGTGTTTCCACCTCCATTACTCTCTGAAAAACAGTAAGTGCACAGTTTTACTGTAGAAATGCTAGTGTTTTTTTTTACTGTAAATATTTTGTATAGTTGTGTACGTAACCTCAGACGTCTTACCTGGACGTATTGGTATCTTTGCTCTTTTACCCGTTCACTGTTTCTCTCGAACGGTACAGTGTATAACTGTTTCATTGTAACTTGGTGTTTCTTTAGGACTCGAGCAATAGTTGTTGTGCTGACAGAATTAACATTTTCAAATATATCATTATCAGCCAGCACTCTATCTTGAATCTCCCGCAGTTTTATTGCATTGTTGACAACAACCATGTCAACAATAGCATTTTCCTGCGCATCTGAAAATATTTTTCCTCTTCCCCCTGTTGGGGGCAGCCTTTGGGTCCTGTTGTAAAAATATATTTTACAGTCAAACTTACTGTAATATATATCTGTGTAAATATTCTATAATTGCAATACAAAATAGATTCCTGTAATGTTTTCATTTACTGTAAGGATGTAACTCTCACCTGTTTGCATGATGGAAAATTCGCATTACAGATGCCACTGTGGATCTTTGCAGATTGGGTTGCACCCTCAACCCTGCCTCTCTCAATGAGAGACCATGGTTCACGACATGGTCTATAAGTGTAGCCCTTATTTCATCTGAAATAACAGCTCTTTGTCTTCTTTGTCTTCCTCCACGCATCCGCCCTCTCCCTGCCACCCTTCTCCCTCCACGAACCCATCTTCCTTGTTCCATTTCCAAAATGAGTCTTTCTGAGCTCTACCTATATATACTGTAATATGTGTGTGTGTTCACTAACAAGTCTAAAACAAGACACCTGCTTAGCCTTCCAGCTGAAATTGCAATCAGCAGTGTTTGAAAGGCACAAGGCTGAAATCTATTCCGTTTTGAATGTGTGGTTCACAGTTTTGACAGCAGTGTGTTAGCATTTGAACAAAGTGCTGTAAATCCACAGTGTTGTGCAGGTTGTGGTTAAAGTCATGGGATAAGTGTGTAGAGTTTTGAAAACTGTGTTCAAGCAATGAAAAATGAACTAGAGTTTGGTCCACATGAACTGCTGCTGTGCAGACTGTAGTTAGAGTTTTGCACATGTGACTACAGTTGTGTCCACTGTCGTTTAGCAATCGAAAAAAACTGTAATGCGAAGTTCTAGTTCATATCATAGAAAGTCTTAAATTACAGTTTTATTTGAATTCTAATACATTTCTACCTTCAACATCCGGAATGCTTCGTCCTACTGCATACATACCCATTGTTCTTGACCTTATTTCCCTTCCTCCTCCATCTTACTTCCCTCTAACCTTTCTCCTTAGTGGCCCGATCCATCTCCACACCCAGGCTAGTGTCACCCTGACTACTGTCCTGCCTGTGTTAGCAATAACACAGTGCCAGCGTCAGCCCCATCGTTAGCCAGCTAGCCAAAGCCTGCTCATTCAATCACCCTGATATGGATCTGCTTAAAACCACTGGCCGGGACAGAGCCAAATCCATCAGCACGAGCTTTAGATCAGTGGAACGAAGGGAGCTGATTAGAGTTACTCTGTGGTCAGCCTGCATTGTGATGAGGAGCAGAGAATCACAGCAGTGGATTGCTATCTAACGCTCTAAACCCAAGCGACAAGGGCACGACCGTTTAGGCCATTAGAAAAGCACTTGTGGGATTTTTGCTGTCGGTATGTTTTCCCTGAAGGAGCCAAATAAAATAAAAAAAACAATAAGTCCAATAAGCAGTGTTGTTAGAGAGGACATGACAGTGTCTTGATTAGTTCTTTAGTTCTTTTGGCAGAGAGTGAATGTGTTGATGACATAGTATACATTTATTTTTATATCTGTGTCCATATTGTCCATGAGTGAATAGACAGTTCAAGAGAAAATAGCCAAATGAATTTTATTTTGGCTTTATGGCATTATTTTCAATGAAACTCTTCCAACCGTTGTATTCTCATAACTGCCTCCAGATTGGCCCAAAAACATTTTGGTAAAATAAAGAAGTGTAAAAAAACTAAAACCCTCATATTAAACACTGTTGGTATTCACACAGTTGATGGCTTATATTTAGGATAATGTTTTTATTTAAAAATCATCTTACTTGATTATTTTATATACGTTATGTGATAAGGCCTCTCTGACAGCCAAAGATAAAAAATCATCTAATAAAATTCCATATATTCCTAAAAAGTTACAAAAAGGTGGGTAGTTTACTGGTAAACGTTGAATGTTTCCAGTAATATACCCTCCCTTTGCAACCTTAGTTACCTGGCTCTGTGGCTTTTCTCCTTTGTGTCCTCCTTTTCCCTTATCATTATTAGTGTGTGGGTTTGTGTGATGAAGCTTTAACGTTCAGTAAGCACTATGGATATTCAGTTTGAAATAAGTCTGCCTACAAAGCAGAATGTTCGATTTTTAACATAGAATGTTAATTCCAATTTTTATCCACATCCAACAAGTAGACTAAAATAACCTTAAACTTGTTTTTTTCTGCTTTCAATATGTTTTTTATTTTATTTTCTAAAGCATTTCATGTCTGGATTTCATTGTTTTACACTGTTTTTGTCTTGTCTCACACACAGACTTTTGACATTCTGCTATGTATTACACTTACACAAGTCTTGATAATTAGAACACAGTTAATGCACCTGTTTAAAAAAAGAGTCAAATAAATGGAAACTACTGTATATACATATCCGATGTGCATAAGACATTTGTTATGTCATACCACCACGACAAGCAAATGACATGATAACAACGTTTTTTCAAAAGTTTGTGTACTTGGGTTACCATGGATACGAATAGTGACAGTGGAGCACATGGATGTCATTACGAAATAGGCTATCATTTCATCAAATTATGTTAGATTCATAAAATTATGTTTTAATGAGGTGTATTTAGGATACATTGTATGCTAGCTGTTTAACTGCAGTTAGCATGCTAGAATCCCTGCTATTTATGACGAAGTACTGTAAAAATGTCTCCCACCAAACGTCATTACCACGACAGAATGAACTTTGATGGTAAGGACAGGATGTGGTGGTATTGACAAATGTATTAGTTCGTAAATTTTTACTTACCATAAAACCTGAAAAGACAGACAAATGACATAGTCTACCATAAAAAAAAATGTGCCCATTATAATAACTTCAAATTCATAAGAAATACATTGTAGACATTATTTATGTTGTAAATGACTATTATAGCTGGAAACGACTGATTTTGAAAGGAATATCAACAATAGTTTCCTAGAAACCAAACATTTCTCAAACCCCAATGCAGTCAAAATGGCTCCCCTTTACCTGACAATGGCTCCCCCTTGCTATTTCCACTCAAACCAGGAAGTGACCACGGGTGTGGCCATGTAGGACTGGGGCGGATGCATCAAATCAAATCAAATCAAATCAAATTTTATTTGTCACATACACATGGTTAGCAGATGTTAATGCGAGTGTAGCGAAATGCTTGTGCTTCTAGTTCCGACAATGCAGTAATAACAAGTAATCTAACTAACAATTCCAAAACTACTGTCTTGTACACAGTGTAAGGGGATAAAGAATATGTACATAAGGATATATGAATGAGTGATGGTACAGAGCAGCGTAGGCAAGATACAGTAGATGGTATCGGGTACAGTATGTACAAATGAGATGAGTATGTAAACAAAGTGGCATAGTATAGTATAAAGTGGCTAGTGATACATGTATTACATAAGGATACCGTCGATGATATAGAGTACAGTATATACGTATGCATATGAGATGAATAATGTAGGGTAAGTAACATTTATATAAGGTAGCATTGTTTAAAGTGGCTAGTGATATATTTACATCATTTCCCATCAATTCCCATTATTAAAGTGGCTGGAGTTGAGTCAGTGTCAGTGTGTTGGCAGCAGCCACTCAGTGTTAGTGGTGGCTGTTTAACAGTCTGATGGCCTTGAGATAGAAGCTGTTTTTCAGTCTCTCGGTCCCAGCTTTGATGCACCTGTACTGACCTCGCCTTCTGGATGATAGCGGGGTGAACAGGCAGTGGCTCGGGTGGTTGATGTCCTTGATGATCTTTATGGCCTTCCTGTGACATCGGGTGGTGTAGGTGTCCTGGAGGGCAGGTAGTTTGCCCCCGGTGATGCGTTGTGCAGACCTCACTACCCTTTGGAGAGCCTTACGGTTGAGGGCGGTGCAGTTGCCATACCAGGCGGTGATACAGCCCGCCAGGATGCTCTCGATTGTGCATCTGTAGAAGTTTGTGAGTGCTTTTGGTGACAAGCCAAATTTCTTCAGCCTCCTGAGGTTGAAGAGGCGCTGCTGCGCCTTCTTCACGATGCTGTCTGTGTGAGTGGACCAATTCAGCTTGTCTGTGATGTGTATGCCGAGGAACTTAAAACTTGCTACCCTCTCCACTACTGTTCCATCGATGTGGATAGGGGGGTGTTCCCTCTGCTGTTTCCTGAAGTCCACAATCATCTCCTTAGTTTTGTTGACGTTGAGTGTGAGGTTGTTTTCCTGACACCACACTCCGAGGGCCCTCACCTCCTCCCTGTAGGCCGTCTCATCGTTGTTGGTAATCAAGCCTACCACTGTTGTGTCGTCCGCAAACTTGATGATTGAGTTGGAGGCGTGCGTGGCCACGCAGTCGTGGGTGAACAGGGAGTACAGGAGAGGGCTCAGAACGCAACCTTGTGGGGCCCCAGTGTTGAGGATCAGCGGGGAGGAGATGTTGTTGCCTACCCTCACCACCTGGGGGCGGCCCGTCAGGAAGTCCAGTACCCAGTTGCACAGGGCGGGGTCGAGACCCAGGGTCTCGAGCTTGATGACGAGCTTGGAGGGTACTATGGTGTTGAATGCCGAGCTGTAGTCGATGAACAGCATTCTCACATAGGTATTCCTCTTGTCCAGATGGGTTAGGGCAGTGTGCAGTGTGGTTGAGATTGCATCGTCTGTGGACCTATTTGGGCGGTAAGCAAATTGGAGTGGGTCTAGGGTGTCAGGTAGGGTGGAGGTGATATGGTCCTTGACTAGTCTCTCAAAGCACTTCATGATGACGGATGTGAGTGCTACGGGGCGGTAGTCATTTAGCTCAGTTACCTTAGCTTTCTTGGGAACAGGAACAATGGTGGCCCTCTTGAAGCATGTGGGAACAGCAGACTGGTATAGGGATTGATTGAATATGTCCGTAAACACACCGGCCAGCTGGTCTGCGCATGCTCTGAGGGCGCGGCTGGGGATGCCATCTGGGCCTGCAGCCTTGCGAGGGTTAACACGTTTAAATGTCTTACTCACCTCGGCTGCAGTGAAGGAGAGACCGCATGTTTTCGTTGCAGGCCGTGTCAGTGGCACTGTATTGTCCTCAAAGCGGGCAAAAAAGTTATTTAGTCTGCCTGGGAGCAAGACATCCTGGTCCGTGACTGGGCTGGGTTTCTTCCTGTAGTCCGTGATTGACTGTAGACCCTGCCACATGCCTCTTGTGTCTGAGCCGTTGAATTGAGATTCTACTTTGTCTCTGTACTGGCGCTTAGCTTGTTTGATAGCCTTGCGGAGGGAATAGCTGCACTGTTTGTATTCGGTCATGTTACCAGACACCTTGCCCTGATTAAAAGCAGTGGTTCGCGCTTTCAGTTTCACACGAATGCTGCCATCAATCCACGGTTTCTGGTTAGGGAATGTTTTAATCGTTGCTATGGGAACGACATCTTCAACGCACGTTCTAATGAACTCGCACACCGAATCAGCGTATTCGTCAATGTTGTTATCTGACGCAATACGAAACATCTCCCAGTCCACGTGATGGAAGCAGTCTTGGAGTGTGGAGTCAGCTTGGTCGGACCAGCGTTGGACAGACCTCAGCGTGGGAGCCTCTTGTTTTAGTTTCTGTCTGTAGGCAGGGATCAACAAAATGGAGTCGTGGTCAGCTTTTCCGAAAGGGGGGCGGGGCAGGGCCTTATATGCGTCGCGGAAGTTAGAGTAACAATGGTCCAAGGTCTTTCCTCCCCTGGTTGCGCAATCGATATGCTGATAAAATTTGGGGAGTCTTGTTTTCAGATTAGCCTTGTTAAAATCCCCAGCTACAATGAATGCAGCCTCCGGATAAATTGTTTCCAGTTTGCAGAGAGTTAAATAAAGTTCGTTCAGAGCCATCGATGTGTCTGCTTGGGGGGGGATATATACGGCTGTGATTATAATCGAAGAGAATTCTCTTGGTAGATAATGCGGTCTACATTTGATTGTGAGGAATTCTAAATCAGGTGAACAGAAGGATTTGAGTTCCTGTATGTTTCTTTCATCGCACCATGTCACGTTAGTCATAAGGCATACGCCCCCGCCCCTCTTTTTACCAGAAAGATGTTTTTTCCTGTCTGCGTGATGCGTGGAGAAACCTGTTGGCTGCACCGCTTCGGATAGCGTCTCTCCAGTAAGCCACGTTTCCGTGAAGCAAAGAACGTTACAGTCTCTGATGTCCCTCTGGAATGCTACCCTTGCTCGGATTTCATCAACCTTGTTGTCAAGAGACTGGACATTGGCAAGAAGAATGCTAGGGAGTGGTGTGCGCTGTGCCCGTCTCCGGAGTCTGACCAGAAGACCGCCTCGTTTCCCTCTCTTTCGGAGTCGTTTTTTTGGGTCGCTGCATAGGATCCACTCCGTTGTCCTGTTTGTAAGGCAGAACACAGGATCCGCGTCGCGAAAAACATATTCTTGGTCGTACTGATGGTGAGTTGATGCTGATCTTATATTCAGTAGTTCTTCTCGACTGTATGTAATGAAACCTAAGATGACCTGGGGTACTAATGTAAGAAATAACACGTAAAAAAACAAAAAACTGCATAGTTTCCTAGGAACGCGAAGCGAGGCGGCCATCTCTGTCGGCGCCGGAAGTAGCATGTGTGTGTGTGCATGCGTGTGTGTATGTGTTCTGTGTGCGTGTGTGTCTGTGTGTGAGTGTGTAAGTGCATGCATGCATGCTTGAGTGTGTGTGCATTATCCTGATGGGGCCACAGTGCGGAGAAGCCCAAAGGATCAAGGACAAGTAGTTTGTTTATTGCAGAGCAGTGGGCCTGTGGGCCCAGCCACTGTGCAGATGGTGGGGGTCAGGATTGACCTGCCTACAGGGAAGAGAAGCCAGGGGGTTGATTAAGCACCAGTCCCACTGCAGGGGGCCTCAAAGGGCCCTCATCAAGGCGCCTCTCCCATAGTGGTCCTGCTATCTGTCCCTGGCCTCTCCTGGGAGTGTGTATACAAGGGAGGTAAGGGCAAAAGAGACAAGGTGAGGGACAGAGAGTGAGAGAGAGGTGCTCTGTTATTGTTGGAAATACTAAGATCATAATGCAACAACAAAAAGGAAAGAGATGTGCCATTTTTCTCTAGACAGTAAAATAGAGGGAGGATAATGGACAGAAGAGGAAAAATAAGAAAGGAGTATAATGCCAAGTAGAAAGTACTGTAGAATAAGAATACTAGAGAGAGAGGAAAAGTGGGAGAGAAGAGATACCTGTATGTCAAAAGAGAGCAAGGTAGTGTTTGATTAGCCCTTTCCCTTGCTTGGGTCAGCGGTGAGCTCAAACAGTGTTGAGCAGATTCATCTGTACAGGAGTAACGCCCCTGGAGAAACCAGATTCCATTTCTCCACCGTCCTCTAATCCCTTTGATCCCACCCTATCTCCCTCAAGCATCTCACAGAGCCGCTGGAATGCAAGGTCTCCTCATCTAGTCATCCCCGATGAGCATAAATAAACAGCCTCCTCTCCTACCCAGACAGCAGCTCCACGAGTAGGAGTGGACACGCAGCTAGGCCAAAATAGATAAAAACATTTTTCACCCCCCCCCCCTCCGTTTCTTAAATGAATAAAAGAGTGTGTTATCTGGCCCAGCCCTTTTCCGAGACATCTCTGCTGGTCGGTCGACCAGTTGGTCGCGGGGTTCTGGCTTTCCTAATCTCTCTATCTTGGCTCAGAGAGTAAAGGCACCAGCCTCACTAGCTTCCTCTCCTCTCTGTACACTGCTGTGCTATGAGAGGGCAATATGTTTGGTTAAATAATTCACAGAACAATTTAACTGTGATACGCTTTACAGACGAACTTGTATGGATGGCCATTCCCTGGGAACAAATACAAATAGATTCACTGGGGAGGAGAGAGGAAAGGAGGTGAATGTGACTTTTTGAGGACAGGGAGATGTGTATTTATATACGTAGAGCACATCACCTCCCACAGAGGAAAATGTGTTTCCCCTATAACGAGAGAAATTATTTAATGAATACTTTAGTATTACCATAGTAGTTTTTGCTGACACTTTAGTGTGTTTGCGAACATTACTGTAGTATTTACTACAGTGTTGTTTTTTTTTTGTGGATACTATCGTGGTATACCGTAGTATTTACAGTTTGCTATAGTATAAAGTGTTTACTATAGTGTTTTATTATCTATGACAATTATCTATGACAAGTTGATAATTATGTACTATTTACCAGTCTTTTACAAAATTATATAGTAAGTACTACACATTATCGAAAGTTACTACAGTGTATAGTATAGTATTCTATAGATACAGACCAGTGCACACTTCAGCACTATTCACTGCAAAGAAAACATACATAGTGTGACATTCAGAGATTATTCTGTCTGGACAGAATAACTATATTTAAGTGACTGTACTTCAGTCCCTTACTTGTGTCTAAATGACCCATCACAGAGAACCTACAGTATTAAAACTCCTCCGAAGCCCATCATGGAGGCTTTTACAAAAGCTTTCAGCTTTCAGTCCTCCCACACATTATGTTAGTCTTGGCCCTTTGTTTCAAGATGAGACTGTGTATGAGTGTGTGAGTGTGTGAGTGTGTGTGTGTGCGTGCATTGCACAAGTGGCAAGTGTGTGCTTTATGCTTGTGACCATGCATGTGTGCTACATCTACCTGAGGTCGAGTCTGCCTCCCCTCAGCCCCTCTCCCCTGCCACCCCACTCACCACTCCTCTCACCCGCAGCCACCACTTTAGAGCCTCTGGCCCCTCCATCCTTCCTCCAGCCATCCATCCAACAGCCATCCCTCCTCCAGCCATCCCTCCTCCAGCCATCCCTCCTCAGGCCATCGCTCCTCCAACCATCCGACCTCCAGCCATCCCTCCTCCAGCCATCCCTCCTCCAGCCATCCCTCCTCCAGCCATCCCTCCTCAGGCCATCGCTCCTCCAACCATCCGACCTCCAGCCATCCCTCCTCCAGCCATCCCTCCCCCAGCCATCCCTCCTCCAGCCATCCCTCCTCCAGCCATCCCTCCTCAGGCCATCGCTCCTCCAACCATCCGACCTCCAGCCAATCCTACAGGCTCTCAGAGTCTCAGAATTAGATGTTCATCCATGTTTCTCAAACATCACATTCCAAGTGTCAAATGTTGAAGTATTTCAGATTCATTTTTAGACATTAACTACGAATTGTCAAGGTGTTTAAGGTTCAGTTTAGGCATTAACTTCACATTGTTAAGGTTTGTGTTAAGTTTAGGCATTAACTCTGAATGGTTAAGGTAAGGGTTAAGGTTTGGGATAGGCTTAAAACCGAAATATCAAAAACAACTTTCTATTGCTGGATTCAAAAATGTAAACTTTGGAATCAGAGGCAGATGCTTACGCCCATCTGCCATCCCGGTCCACAAAGATCTGGCAAAATCGAAACCTACTTGAAGGTAATAGTGCTCACTGTCACCCCTAGTGGCCGGGTTTCCACATCATCTCCCGACGTCCTCAGAAATGGATGGACCGTCAAATACTGACTTGTATCACGCGTGACCTGCCTGAGTCAACCATCCTCCAGTCATCACTCCTTCAGTCATCCCTCCTCCAGTCATCCCTCCTCCCTCTACATAGTACTGATTGATTGGAATGGGACAGACTCATCGTCCCCTCTCAGCATTGATGGCTCCCTTATGGCTCCATTATCCCAAAGACATAATTCATTCAGCCCTCCAAGGACAGGAGCAGAGAGAAAGAGGGATGGGGAGAAGAAAGGAGAGGAACGATAGAGGGACACATAAAAAGATGACAACTAAGCAAATGCTCATCATACGCCACAGACAGTAGGGGTTAGAAAGGTTCCAATGCTTCTAGAAAATCCTGGATGCAGCATTTTTCTCCTGCTCTCAATTGTTTCCCCAGTGCCAGCCCGTTAAAAAGTTTGTTAATTAGGGAGATGTGTGTTTGCCGGCAGGGGGGCAAGAGAAGATTAAAAGACAAAAGAGTGTGCCATAAAACGCTGGCGGAGGAAGGCACAGGAAGTATACTTCTCTAATGTGTTCCAGCACATGGGGACCTGCTTGGAGAGAGAAAGAGAGCGGGAACAAGAGAAAGACAGATAAAACTGTAGGAGAAAGGAGAGAGAGAGAGAGAGAGAGAGGAGAAAGGGAAAGAGTCCACAGCTTGGCCACCATGATGGAAAAGTGAATGGTGTTTTCCAAGAAACTGTCAGAGTGCAGTGGCTATCCATCACGATAAAACAGCAGCTTTCACATACTGAAGACCCCTCTCTTCCTGTGTCACACACATGCCTCTCAAACTGGAGCATGGCCTACACAGTAGGACTGTTAAGAAAAGGTCGGTGCATGTGTGTGCAATTCTATGGGAATGTGGGCGACAATGAGTACTGTATGAGATAATTTATTGTGTGTGTGTGTGTGTGTGTGAGTGAGTGAGTGAGTGAGTGAGTGAGTGAGATTGAACTCAATTTGAACAATTTTACGCAGAGACTCCCACAGGGAGGCATGGATCTCAGGGGGAATTCTAACTCTCTGGGCTCCCATCAATTATTTTAAGTCACGAGGAGCTCACCTCTCTGTGAATCCATTTGCATTGATGATCATGTTTGACTTCCATATAACAGAGGTAAAGAAGTACTCTCTCCCACTCTCCTCCACTATCCTCCTCTCTGCTCCTCTGCTCCTCTCACCTCCACTCTCCTCCTATCCCCTCCTTTCTGCTCCACTCTCCTCCTCTCTCTACTCTCCTTTTAGAAACATGAAAATACATTGAGTCTCAATGGGAATAAATTAAAGTAGTGCCCCATAGTATGTGGTGCTGCTGCTACTTGTACTGCCATGATCCTCTCTCTCGCTCTCGCTCTCTCGTAGTATAACAGCCTCAGCACAACTTCTGCAAGTGCCAATCACTCCAAATTAAAAGTGCAAATTAAACTCTCACGCTCAAATGCTTAATTACAGCCCTGACTTGACTGTGGAGCATGACGGATTGAGGGTTGAGAGACATGAGTGCATTCACGTACACACGCAGTTATGTGAGTAGCCACACGCACAGACACACAGACACGGACACAGAAATATATTTCCACATGCACACCGACACCCACGCACACACTCACAGATAGGCCCTGATTACACAGAATCACGTTGGAAACTTTGCAATATCCTTGTTTCCATCCACAGTTTTTATGTGAGTAAAGTCATACCTTATATAAAAAAACACGACAACTGATGGAAACAGGAAGTTTCAGTACAATTTGATCAATTCTGACAGATGATTCGTTCGTTCGACATGGTGAGATCTTTTTGTGTCGGTAAAATGAATCACGTGAGAAATGGTGGTGGAAACGCCTTTATGCACAAATATTTCTATAATAACCATCATGTCGAAGTAAACTTGGAGCCACGCGATGTGTGGTCCTCCCACTACAATTTGGGAAACCACGCAGTTTGAATTGGGCTACAGATTAAATCAATTAGAATGAACTTCCCAGGGTGGTGAAAGTGCATAGTATGAGCCTGATGCTCCTATCCAATACATTTCGAGGTTCTTATTCTGGTGACACGATGATCGATGCTTGACTGCCGCTTTGACAATAAAAAACATTCTCGCTCTTATCCACGATCTCATCATGTAGACTAGCCTACCCACAGACCCTACCCACACTTTATCTGTGAGCTGTCGGCTAGCACGCACGCGACAAGACCAGAGTAGGCACATTTGCCATTTACTGCAACAGTTGCTGTGACAAACCTATTGGTAGAGTTCGAAAGTGCAACGGAAACACATTGAACATTCTGTTTTTATACGGTACATGACAACTTAAGCGAAATGTACATTTTGTGTGCACCACGTCGGCACGCGCTGATTTCTGGCGGAAACACACCACTGGTGGGAAAATACCTGAAGGTAGCCACTTCTCTCACAAGGCTTTACGGAGGGACAATGTGTGTCCCAATAGGCAAAGCAGGGATTGTAGCAATGGGGTTCGTGTAAAATACAGTATGTGCATCGGCTGCAGTGCCACTCACTCATCACTTCTTGAACGGCCGCTAAGTAATAGAGTACTAACAGTCATCATATTCCAATTAAGATCCCTTTGACATCAGAGAGAGGATGAAGGACTCACCTGTTGTATTTCTACCACACCTACTGCTCAACGGGAAAGAAAACACAGGCGTAGCTCACACAAACACAGCAACCGCGCACGAGGGGAATCAAACCAGGCATTGACACATGCTACACGGGACGTGTGTCATTTTCATTCCGTCACTCCGTCGATCTTCGACGTGAGTCTCGAGCCCGAGAACGCCTCTCTCTCTCTGCTCTGATTGCTACAGTTGCTGCCTTGAAACAGATGTGGCCAGAGAATAGAAGAGGGATTGTGAACACGCAGCTGTATTACAAACGATGCCTGTGTGTTTACACGGCCCTCATCTAAGTAGCTCTACACATTGACCCCGAGGAACAGCCCTGTACAGAAGAGGCTCTACGGGTCAGAATGTGTGGAATAATGTATGCGTCAAAGAGAGGTTGACACAGATCCCCAAGTAAATCAGAAAGAAGTGCACATCTTTATATCTCCAGAATGTATTTTGACAATTAGAGATGGATTTGAGAATCAATTTGTAAACCTCAGGCACACACACACACACATGCGGCCAACTCACACACGCCCACGCACACATTGTAGGGAGGCTGTGCTGTGGAAGGGGAGTGGGTTTAAGGGATTGGACAGTGTTGACTTTGCCGTGAACCTGCAAAGCCTCTGTGCTCTCCCAGCTGCCTACCTAATCATACGGAGAAGGCCTCCTATCACTGTGGAAAATCAGTCTGATTACTCCTCCCATCCCACCCCTCCATCCATTCTCCTCCATCTCTCTGGAACTGTACTTTCCACCTGTGGGGAGCTTTTTATTGGGTCTTCGTGAAAGAGGTTTTCACTTATATTATCCAATCAGACAGCTGCATATTTGACAACCGCTATTTAGATTTAAGTGCTCTCCTGAAGGACACTGGAGTAGTATACTAGAGCCATATACACACGTATGGCTCGAACTTGCATAGCTATAACACTATAACAATCTAGTCCAATCCATCGCAAATTCATCTCCGTAACCACTACACCACATGCACAACAGCAATCAAAATGCTCCGTCAAAAGTTTGGAGAGAGAGAGAGGGAGAGCGAAAGCCGACAGTTAGAGGCACAGACTCTCCTCAACCAAACTCCTCTCTCTTCCTTTTATTGCCTGGTTCTCACATCTGATTGAACTTCCTCATGTTCTTTCTATTTCTTGCATTCCTCTTCTATTGTCTCGCTCACTTTCACAGTAGCTACCTGAAGTGAAACTGTTTGACTCCCTGTTGGAGTGTTCTTCCCGTCGTGTCTAGGTTTTTAACTAGCTCTGAGACATTTCTGTCCCCTGTCTCTGGTGTTGGCTGTAGGGCTGTACACTCGGCTTCTAAGCCCTGACACAGGTATCTACAAAACTGGGCAGGGAAAGAGGAGAGCATAGAATTCATATTTTTTAGAGAAGTCCCACTGGGCAAAACTAGTCTAATCAATGTTGTTTCCACATCATTTCAACCGAAAACATCAATGTGATGACGTTGCCATGTCGGAACTAGAAGCACAAGCATTTCGCTCCACTCGCATTAACATCTGCTAACCATGTGTACGTGACAAATAACATTTGCTTTGATTTGATTTGATTTGAATCCACGTGGAACCTGATTGGATTTGCAAAAAGTAATCAGCGTAAAGCGCATTCTGTCATTTGTTCATCAAACTTTTAACCCAAATATGATGACATGGCGACATTTTTTGCTGATGTCACATTGAATTCACATTTCTTGACAACTCATCCAAACGCGAATCAAAACCAAACGTTGAACTGACGTCTGTGCCCAGTGGGGTTTGACTATTGGTGATAAACATAATCACTTTTAAAACATGTACTGATCACTATCTTGATTGTTCTCCAAAATAACATATTTAGAGTGAACCCAGACTGTCAGTCCTGTGAATGGCTTTGATAAGTACAGTAATACATGACAGTTGGTGTGCACAGCACCGTGACAAATATGTGGTGCCGTGGCATGCAAGGATGCTGTGGTGACCGTAAACCAGAGGACATAGAGCCCTCTGGCCAGGAAACTGGAATGTGCATATAGCCAAACTAGCTGCTATCAATGGACCCTATCCAAAGGACCTAACCACCAAAGGTACTGCAGCTTCCTCTGGTTCTCATTATTTGATATCCTTCCCAGTTCGCAGCTTCCAGGTATTGATTCTGTAGGAGCCAAGTCTGGATCAAACTTAACAACAAGTATGTATATTCATTCACCCTTTGAAATGGAAGGAAAGGGAATTATCTATTAATAAAAGCCAGTACTTAGAACTCACTTACGTTTACTTCAGACCATAGCAACGATAGCATTTTTATTCATCGACCAGTAGAGGAGCACTCACCCAAAACAAACATATATTTTTTTAAATATCTGTGAATAAACTAAACACTAGAATACTACTTAGGGTACAGTATATTCCGGAGAACCAGAGGATATGGGATTTATTTGTCCGTTACATTTTACTGGTGGCCAAAGAAAACAGATCGTTTCGGTCTTCCATTTTGAATATTTCTACACCAGATAGACTAAACACGTACATACCCCTTTCATATCACCAACTCTAGGCTCCAAATAATCAACAAGCCCTACAGTATATTACATGTAAATGGGGAATAGCACTATGGCTGGATATAGGGAAGTAGATCCTTTGCCTTCCCATCTACTCTCCTACCCGAGAGGGGTACCACGGGCCACTCAGACCACAGGCCAATTTCAGCTGCAATTTCCGAACGAGCCGGAAGCAGCTGCGCTCAGACCCTGAGTTTAACAGAGTCATATAAAAAGAAATGGAGAGTACCTGCAGTGTAGTACAGTCGGAGACAAAAAAAACTGTATCCGTCACTCTCCAACATCACACATACTCTTTGTACTTAAGGTAATGAATTAATGAGACGCCTGCTGTTTCCTTTCAGACACAGACTCTTTCTTCATTCTTCGTAATTGAACGACTTAAAAGGCAAAGGCATGTACGGCTTCACAAAAGTTAGCTCTCAATGCTTCCCTCTAGTTACTAAAAAAAAGTGCTTGTCCCCCGTCTAGACCATGAAACAGGACTTTGAAACTAGACTGTGAAACTCGCACGTCTTCAAATGGTTAGTTACGTTTGTTATATCTGGCACCTGTGTATTTGTTTTATGGACCAACGTTGGCTCCGATGCTTGACGTACGGTCAAGGTTTGTGGTAACATCATGCAAATGACATCGAGGAGAGTGGCTAGATAAACCTGTCTTGACAGAGCTGCTACTTCTCCCCTCTAATTTAACCTGACATATCACCCATGCAAAGCACTTTCTCATCACAACCTAAGTCCCCTTAATGTACACCGCTCACTGCAAAGGTATGTACAATGCACTCCAAAACAAACACAGACCCAATACAGCTCGTACAGTCATATTGAGTTTTTTTTTAAAAACAACCCCAGCATAACTACTGCACGTAAAGAACCCAAAAACACAGAGACAAGATGTAGACAGCTTTGACTTGTAATAGCATGACTCATTTTTTTGGTGTGGAGTATTCCAACACACAAACCGCAATCACCTAGAACACCTCAAAACAGACACTACGCAGCCAAAGGATGTAGTGTTGCGCATAAGTAAGTCTCTGTCTTCAACAAATGTTCTGAATACCTCCCGGAGGAAAAACTAAACACCAAAAACATGCCACTGTGAGAAAAGTGGAGACTTTGGAGCTGAATTGTTCTTTGCTCTCATAACCTTTGGATGTCAGCCAACTGAATGAACAGTATGTAGGCTATGCTAGTCCAGGGCTACACGTGACGCAAGATGGTACAATGTGCTAAAGTAAACACCTGTCTTTAGTCTCGTCTTCGGTCTTATGACACTTTAACGGACTTGCACTGCTAACATGGTTGGAGTATTGAGAACGTATGGTTACACAGTATACTGTACAGAGGGTAGTCTTGACTTGTTGACGTTCAGCTCATAGTGGAGCAGACGGCTTCAGCGGTGCATTTCCAACAGACTTTGTTCAGGCGGGTTTTGTTGACCTCATTAGGTGGTTCCGACCTTCTTTGTGTCTTCCTCATTTGTCCTTCTCCATGTCTTCTTTGGATGGCCAGAGGTGTAGAAGGTACCAGGGTAGACAACATCATGTTTTGATTTATATGAATGAAACCAACAACATAACTAATGTATGTATTTTTTTCTTCTTCACCCAACCAATAACAACAGTAAACAAAAAATGCTATGCAGGTGCAGACTGCACAGAAGGCCAAAATGAAAGAGTCAACTAAAATAAGGATGAGCATAAGGAGCAATGATGAATGTGGAAGTGTTTCATTAACACCTTGGTCTGGCTGTGTTTGTGCATGCTTCAGTTTTACAATTGAAATTAGACGGGTGTAAAGGTGAAGGCAAAGTCATTGGAGAAATATTTCCAAGGTGAAACACATTAAAACCTGTGAAAAGCATGAGGTAACACGTTCAGGACAGGTGCTAGAAGCGGACAAACTTTTCATATTTGAATGGCTAATCTTTCAAGTAGTAGACTAGTCTTCATTTTGAAATAAATAACGCATTAAGAACGGTTCTTATAGTTCCTTTTTGTACATTATTTTACCCTTGAAATTAACATAGTATTTAAACTTTAGCTCATTCATTTACTCCACCAATTAGAGCAGCTTGCTATGGAATGGGTATAAGATTTATTTCCTTGTTTGTTTGGTCAGATAAGTGCAGGTCTGAATTTTCCTGGGTGGGGAGAGAGCGAGAGAGAAGGCTAGACATGGAGGGGGCTTGGATTGAAGTGCTGAACATCATGACATGACGTGAATTGGACTGTTTTAAGGCTATTACCAGCGTCATAACTTAACTGAATTACAGAATTATATATTAGACATTAGGAATATCTTTGGAACAAAAAAATAACAGTAATAACCTGTTCTCAAGATTTAAAAATCCGGAACACTAGAGATCACTTTCATTTCCGGTTCTGTCTCCATTCCTCAGAAAATGTTGTTATTTTCCGGGTTTGGGTTCTGTTCCCTGGACCTGTTCCAACCCCTGCTGGAAAACACATTTATCAGTAACTTAAAACGAGTGGCCCAGAAATGAAATGTCACAGCTAATATCAGCATTTAGAATAACATTGCGAGAACTTTATAACATGACCGACTGCAATGTACACTTTAAATTGCCACACTGTAAAAGTGTTGTGGGCACCATACTGTTATGCAGGCTTCACTAAACACTTCAAGTGAGTTTCAATGTACTGTAAAGTGGAGTGGAAGGACTGACCTTTAGAGGAGACGCCTTTACATAAACCCAGACAGCATTAATACCTCTAGTGATTCAAGTTCCCTTCACGTCGCTCTATTCCTGTGGACCCTTGCCATTTGCGATAGCAGCACAACCTAAGACCCTGAGAGCTCTCTCTCCTCTATGAAGCATCTGGTGACATATACAGCTCATCTCTTATTCCCAGGAGCTCCAACTGATTAGCATGGATGTCACTTTCTCTACTCTTTTTCTTCCGTTCGTTTCCAATGGTGTTTACTGTAGCCTACCTGTCTGGTGCTACCTCACTTACAATCTCATGGGCTAAGTAAATAAACACATGTGAGGCTAAACAAGGAGGATGCAGACGATACAGTCAGTAGAGGCGAGGTAAATTCATTTAGTTTACATTAGATAGGCTCTGTGGAGCGTGGTGCTCCTCGGCAGGTCTAAGTATTTTCCCTGGTTTGCAGCGTTTTGCTTTATTTGAGTTTATTTTGGTTCTGTTAGGAATCTTTTGGGGGGGAGAGAGAAGGAGAGAGTGAGAGTGATAGAGAGAGAAGAAGAGGAGAGTGGCAGGCACGATACTGTATGTGAAGTCTGTGCTAATACGTTATGCATGGAAAACGAGAAGTGCTCATGCGATCTGGAATCTCCCGGCAGAGTGAACCCTTTCTGTTGGTGCTGCATTCATTTCAGGCTCTTTTTTTTTTACACCCAAAAGTCATAACATAAGACTGTTTCTACTACTTCACTTTGCAGCACACAAGTGAAAAAGCAGATACAGTACTCAACTTGCAATGAGATATTCTAATGTTTGTAGTATAACTTTTTTACCAGATGACCTCACCGACCTAACGTAGCCTAAAGTAACCCAGGCCCTAGAGTTTTCCCAGGTCAGTTTTCGTGATCAGGACAAATGTCTGACTCTACTCATTTTGTCCTTTCTCTACTCAGTTTCATCCAGAACACTATCTTGGTCACTCTAGGTCATTTTCCTGTTAGTAAATAAAAGCTCCAGCCTACCCTGGCCTGAGTGGTGTGTTTTGGATTGAACAAGCACAGCGGACATGGTCCATTGTCAGTATGAGGGTGTGGTTTGTACTCACTGTCACCAGATTCACCCCCGACCATTGTGCCAGTCTTCCTCTCCCCCTTCTGTTTCCCTAACCCCTCTACTCTCCCCTCTACCCTTCCCCCTCCCCCTCCCCCATTCATCACTTCAACCGACAATCTAACAGTACGACTGGCAGTATATCACTGTTCCTGACCAGCTACAAACAGATTGGGCCTATCACTGTTGTTGCCTTTTGACGTACAGGCCTCTTGATGAGCCAGAGGCCAATCACAGGTGACGCAAGAGGTGGGCAGAGGCAGGGAAGATCCAACCCTCTCTCCCTTTCTCTCTGGTACTGCACAAAATAAACACTTTCTCACTGTTGATATTCAAATCGCAGGAAGTGTGTCGTAAAAAGTCCTGGAACATGTTCGAAAAAAAGGCTTGGTTTCTTGACCCGAGTTTAAAATATATTAAATCTTACGGGACAAAATTTGATAACTTCAGTGGGATTTGAATGCACAACCTCTTGGTTCACAGCATTCCAATCAGCCTGCTACACCACCATGTCTTTGTCTGTAACAGACTTCAACTGTATTCCTACACTTTGGACATCAAAGTCATGCTTAGCTTTGCTAAAAATACACTCAAGAAAAACAATTATATTTATCATAGTGATTCAGGTGTAACATTTAAACAGAATACCATCCCCCACAAACATAAGACAACTACTCAGAAAACCCTCAAATTGCTGAAATAGGTCAATGAAATCAATGACGAGAGAATATTCAGAATAACTGATAACTGACTAGTAACTGACTAAAATTGCAGTGCAGATGGCACTCTGTTGATAAGCGCGGAGATGTTCTACCGTAGGTAATGAATGTTTGGAGAAATGCTATACATTTTGAGGTGCTGCAAAAAGATCAGCGTACCTCAAATCCACAATTGTGAGTTCAAAGCCCAGGTGTGGTCATAATTTATCTGAACAGCGATAGCACATTTGAAGTGTTTTAATGGAATTGATCTCAACATTGGCTAGCACACTTCAGACACAACCATACTCTGGATTTGAAGTCCCGACCTGAATGTCCTGCTTCTCCACCAGGTCTGCACCCATGACAGAGATCAGCCACAGATTCATTGGCAAGAACACGTCTTCATTTTGCTAAAAGCTACCTGGAATCAAGTCAATAATTGTGTGATTATCTGACACCAAGTGAAAAGTAGCAGTGCTTTGGGCCACTTGACACTAAGGCCTAGACTCAATCAGATCAAGCATAAACACACAATAGCCGACACCCACATCGCTGGTGTTTTCGACGGTGTCAGAGGTGTAACAGTGTTGGAGCCGCCAAATCGGTGAGCAACGGCTCGTGTGTTGATTGTCACGAAGATGCGCTCGTCCTACTCACGTTAGAAGTTCAGAGCAAAAAAGTGCAGGCTCTATAGAAATAATGACAAGCAAATTGAAAATCATGGAATGAAATAATGAGGATTTCTATCAGCCTAATCGAGGTGTAAATGACATATCACATTCCAGTGTTTCAACTTGTAAACAAAGCTCCGCTGCATTTATCTTATTGCAGCTCCATGACAGTGTGGGCTGGTGGGAGGAGCTATAGAGAGACAGGCTCGTTGTAATGGCTGGAACAGAATATTAGGAAGTCAAGCATGCAGTCAAGCATGGAGTCAAGCAAGTATCAAGCTAGCATGGTTTCCATATGTTTGATATCGTTCCATTCCAGCCATTACAATGACCCCGTCCTCCATGCAGCCAATGGCAATTTCCTTCTCAGGTATAATGCCAGGAGACTTCTGGATTTGACAGCTCTAACCAGTTCCACCTCCGACACAACTGCTATGCGGGTGTCTTCTGGCGCGAACTGATCAAATCTAGCCCTAAGTGTGCATAAATGCTCTGGGATTTGAACTTGCAACCTTTTGGCCTGGAGTGCAATAATGTCTCAGCAGTGCCCCCAAATGGTTATTTGTTACCAAGAACATATATCCACACACTCTAATAATTAAGGGTATGTTTACAGTAAAGTGTTGTTCCCTAGTGTACAAAAAGGTATGCATAAGGTACCTTCTGAGGTATACAGTAACTCACATTGATAATCTAGTATAATGGTACATTTTTCTATCCAATATATTCAATATGAAGCTGCATTCGTAACCATGTGGGAGGCAGGAATTTGCCAGTTGTGAGGTCATAAATACCAGTTGGATGCATTCACATGCTTTGAAATCGTTGTTGGCCATTAGCCAATTGGCTAATGGCCAAACCAGCTGTGTCAACCATAAACTAAAAGTACAGTTAAAAAACTTTCAATAGATTGCTTTTTATAAATACTGTTTTGTTGTTACAT
Organism: Oncorhynchus clarkii lewisi; assembly: GCF_045791955.1. Taxonomy (NCBI): domain Eukaryota; kingdom Metazoa; phylum Chordata; class Actinopteri; order Salmoniformes; family Salmonidae; genus Oncorhynchus; species Oncorhynchus clarkii. The sequence continues at coordinate 16,468,490 of NC_092168.1, forward strand.
TTAACTGCATTTAAAATGGTGTTATTGAGGTTATTTCCTTAGTTGGTACAGTAACATCAATGTCAGCATGTGGGATCAGTCTGAGATCAGGGATGAGAGACGTATTTCCCACTAGTAATTAAAAATTAGAGGGCTGTTCAAGTGGATTTTTCCCAGTCATGTGTGATACATTTCCACTTGGATATGAATGCAACTGTCGTGGAAATTCTTACACAGGGTCACTCGAAGTCAATCATAAATTAATCATTGTTTATTGCCAGCACACAGGAGAGGTTCCAACCAACTCAATGCACCGTACTAAACGTCAACCAGGACCTCTCCCTGGGCAGTCCCAGCAGTTCTCTTATATACACAGACAAGTTATATTTGCGTGATTTAGCATAATTAATAAATCATTACTGTTTTGTTTCATTCATGTGACCTTTAACTCACGAGGCTTCTTCTCTCTAAGCTGAGACCTTGAAACTGAGATATCTTTCTTTCGTTCTCAAAACAAGGTCTGCACGTACTGCCAAATTGCAGCTACTGATAGTGAGGATTTGTACAGTCAGAAACTTGCATGAAGACAGAAATTCGTTTATAGAACAGCACATGAATAGAACACAGAAATTAGTTAAAACAAAAGCACAAAGATAAAAATGTCTATTACACAACATTAGATACGAATTCAACACAATCATTACTGCAATTTTAAATGTAGATGAGGGCAGGCAAAGTCCTGGCGGAGGCTCATTAGCATTTTTGGCGACACGGTTTAATGTTGTATTTGTGCCAATGGTCGGTGGAAATGTTGTACCGCTTTAAGTGTTTTTATTGTTATGTTGATGAAGCGCAAGCTCCTCTTTCTGCATTGTAATTTCTGCACTCTTTGAAATAACTTGTGACACTCAAGAGCTGCGCTGTTGAAAGGGTACTGTGCGTTTTCGAGTAGCATAATGGCAGCCGGTTCACAGGAAGTTAATGTTTAATTTACATTGACTGTCAACTAGTTACAAGTGGGTTATTGTAAAATCCACTGAAACTTACTGTAGCTAATCCATCACATTGACTGTCCTGGTGGTCTGGTACAGAAGAGAATATTAAAATTACATGTTGACTACAGTAGCTCTAAATGAAATATGTTATGGTTATTTGGTATAACATGCATTTACATCAGCCTTAAGTAAGGCTGCAGAACTGACAGTATACAAGTGTAATGTTTATTAAAAAAGCACAATAAGTGGAATGACATTCCCTCCATGAGAGACACAAAAAAGAGCTACCTGAAAGCAACGCCTTGAATAAGTCACGCCTGCAATCTTCTGATAGGCTGCCACTGTTACAGTATGCTGCCAATCATCAAGTGAAGCACATGTTGTCAACAGAAGAGTCAGTGAAGCCACAGTAGTTTAGTGACACGATTGCTAGTGGCAGCAAGTGTCCTGTAGGTTACAGGTTACAGTCTTGTAGGTTTTTTCAGTAGGTTATTATGACTTTTACAATAACTTCCTGACAAGTAGTTTACAGTTAAGAAATTACAAATTCACAGCAACTTCTGGCAACAAGAGGCCATTTAGTTACTGGAAAAGGCACAATGACCTCTTCACAGTGCAGCTCATTACTGACACTTTCTCTTACAAAGTCTGCTAAATTAACCAGCCAGGTCACCTGTGATACAAATCAGCATTCGACATCCATCCATGTCTGAGTATGTTGGGGGATGATGTAGAAAACAGCCACTAGGGGCAACAGTGAGCGCTGTTGATTTTGATATTTTTAGTTTTAATCCTATCCCAAACCTTAACCCTTACTTTGGAGTTAATGCCTAAACTTAATCCTACCCTTCAAAAATCAGAGTTGGTTCATAGAACCAAGTGGTGCAGAGGTCTAAGGCACTGCATCGCAGTGCTGGAGGTGTCACTACACCTTCATGGGTTCAATCGCAGCCAACTGAGGGACCCATGAGGCGGCGCACAATTGGTTCCTGTGTTAAGCGAGCAGTATATCAAGAAGCAGTGCGGTTTGGCGGGGTCGTGTTTCAGTGGACGCATTGCTCTCGAACTTCGCCACTCCCGAGTTCATACGGGACTTGCAGCGATTGGACAAGACTGTAACTACCAATTGGATATCATCATTTATAAACTCAATCTTAAACACTACAAAATGTTGGAACAATGTAAATATATGTTTGGATGAATTTATATGTTTGGATGAGTTTGGTCTAATTGTGCCATTGAGACTGTGCGAGCTATTTGGAACTGACAGTGTTAAAGGAAGTGCTCTACTTGCATCTTATTCTTCTTTGATGAGTTTTAACGTCAGTTAGCTTCCAAGAAATGTTGCATTACCGCCACCTACTAGACTGTAGAATAACTCCGTTATACTTTGCTTTAAAAATATATAAATAAACAAATACCCTATCATCTAACACTACACTCACAAAAATAATTATAAAAAACAAATAAAACACCCTACTCCACTATTTAAATCTATTAACCATCAACAGCCTGAAAGGATGGGACACCACCACTTAACACACCCTGTAACTCTTCTGATGTCAAGTACCTCACACCCAAATAATCTCTGCAGCTGACACCACAACCTCAATTTTCTGCAGCTTACATTCCATCCCTGCAGTACAGTTGATAACCATTGCTATAAATGCTAAAAATCCAATCTTACTGCAACATATTTCACATGTTGATTTATGCTCTACTTTAATTTGCATAACCGTCAAAAACTTAAACTGCTACAACACTTCTACTGACGGTTGGCACGAATAAACATATATTTGACCACGCCCTAAAATATTTTAGGTTGCTAGCAACCAAGTGGTTATGAGTTCATAATCCCATTACAGGCAGAGTCCCAAATGTGGTCGCAGTGTCATGGTATCACATTTGGCAATTTAGCTTCCCCATGTTGTCACACCATGTTCTCACATGTTGTCACATGTTACTTCTTTTATCATCACGTTAACTGCACATTAAATCACATGTGATCACAAGATAGTTCATATTTACATGTTTTTATTGCTAGGTATCACTGGACTGGTGGAGCTAGAAACATAAAAGCATTTTGCGGCAACTGCGATAACATCTGCAAATATTTGATTTGATGAGATCACACGAGATCATGTGTTCACATGTGCATTTCATGTTTTTCTTCCCTAAAGGAAGATAATCTGCAGGGAAAATAAGTGGCATTCTTCACAGCATAGAGTGGAATGATAGTACCTGTCTTTGTCAATGACTTTAACGATCATGTATTTTTTGTTTTAACATGACAGTGAGTCCAGTGAGAGTTGTTTAAACCAGGTGCGGCAAAACGATCCCAACAGAAGGGGATGTGTTTTTACAACACCTGGACACTAGTCTCTGTGTGTGTGTGTGTGTGTGTGTGTGTGTGTGTGTGTGTGTGTGTGTGTGTGTGTGTGTGTGTGTGTGTGTGTGTGTGTGTGTGTGTGTGTGTGTGTGTGTGTGTGTGTGTGTGTGTGTGTGTGTGTGTGTGTGTGTGTGTGTGTGTGTGTGTGTGTGTGTCAGAACAGGCTTAGAAGAGTCATTTATCATGACACCAGCTAGTGTAATCACCATATTTAACAATCCCTTTATTTCCACAGCCAGATATGAGGGACGCAATGCCCCAAACACGGAACACAGACAAATAAGCTGCAAGGCAGCGACGGAACAACCTGACAAAATCAGGTTTGAGGATGCAAAGCCATTTAATCATGTATTACATAATAAAAAAACATGATAGTGACTGTTATTTATAATGAGGGAAAGTTGGAGAAAATTTGACCTCTCTGAAATAAAAATGGATGTCCCTCCCTTCAGTAAAATGTTTTTTTTGCCCAAACGTCCCTGAACACGTGAAAAAAAAACTGCTTCGTTCTCAGGGTCCTCCCTCAGAATTGTTTTGGGCATCTGAAGCTCATATCCTGCATTTCTACTAGTGCTGTAACCAACAAAAGAATTATCTTTGGTCAACCAAGAGTATTTTATTTTGACCAATTGATTGGTTTACATTTTTAAACATTTATTTTTCCATATATATAGACACACCCTATGTGTTTTAATAAAATCCACTATATGTTCTGAACTTGTCTGATGCTTTAAGCATGCTGTTTGATTAAATCATTAAGACTCACAAATGACTCAAGAGGGAGCCAGAGATCAAGATAGCCTATCTAGGAGAAAAAAAATCTGTTCCCGACCCTCTTTCTCCCGCTGCTGTTGGACTTTTCAGATTCTGCCGGTAAGCTCCTGAAGTTGCCGGTAATAGAGTATACCAGCTGATCGCTGATCTATTACCGGCAACTTCAGGCAACCTTTTCCATTTGGCGTTCCATTTTTACCAATTTCTACCAATCTATTTATCTTACCATTTCTACTAATCTGTGTGCCAGTTGTGATTTTAATATGCACATTTTAGTGGAATAATTACATTTAATTTATAACAGTATTTTCTTTGTATCTCAAAATCATGTGGTTAATCCGCATCTTATCTAAATCTAAATTATACACATCTAAAAGTAACTTTTATTGCCATTGCCAACTATGTTAAAATAGTCTACATAAAGCCAACACATAAAAACATTGCAGCCTGCAGGCAGAAAATATCCTGATAAATATAAATATCTTATAAATAACATTGGCTAATTATGGCCTGTCTGCGACGAACTTGAAACATTGTATCAACTATTAACAGGGTCGACCAGAAACTCCACTTGAAACATTGCATAAAATATAAATAATAAAACATAGAATAAAATAAAATATAAATAATACAATTTCCTGAGCCAAGCTCACTGGTGGCCCAGAATATTTCATACAATGTTTTAAGGATGAATTTGGAAATGTGTTAAAGTTGTCTGTCAAATGTAAAAATGTACCGCAACAGAAGCAGTTACAACTGAAGTGTCTGATCATCAATGAATTTGAGAGAAATAAAAAATGTTAACACTGCAGCCTCACATCATCAGGTATATGCACTTGGAACTGCTTTTCATTTGGAAAGCCATCATTTTCTAATTTATTCTATTTCATTCCATGATATTGTTGTTACAAAACAGATTTGTGTTGACTGTGATTAGAGCATGGGAATATAAGAGCATCTGTTAGGCTAAATTTACAAACTAGGCTCGCATAGCTCACTCCATGATCCTCCAAACTGGTCAAACTCGTGTTTCTAAAAGTAAATTCAATGGTAGTGTCTGTATTGCCTAATAAGGCTTTTTTTCGTTTCATTATTATTTAGGTAAGTAATACTTTTCTTAAATTGAATTGTATACAGTCTAAATGTATAGGATGTGTTGTTGAAATGCTGAGCACTCCTGCCAGCCTGTAGCTGTCACAAATGCATCACAATTTATTTCTGAAATGGCAGGCTACATATAGCCTTGAAATAATCATAATATAGACTAAAAAAATATATATTGTCATTCCTTCTTAGGCTACCTGGCATTCTCCTGACTGATTTAGTGTTAGCATGTTGTTTAGTAGCCTGTTGAAATGTTGAATGTCAATTTATACACTGTAAAAATAGAACACCTCAGAACACCATGACTGCGTAATGAAACCATGAAAGTGGTACACCTCAGCTGAGATCTGGTGTTTGGAGGGTGTTTGAATGTAAGCCAATGTAAGTGTTTTAATACACAGAATGTGTTTTAAAACAGAAATGAAGTTCTCTGAAGCACCCAAAGTGGTTCTTCAACCTGAATATTGGTGTTTTAAGAGAATGTTGTGAAAGCACTTTTTGGGGTTTCAATGCATGTGAAAGGCAACATCAAAACACACAAACGGTGTTTTCATACAATCAATGGTTTAGAAATGCAAATGGTTTATAGCCTAAATATTGATTGATAAGTCCTATTGGAAAATATTTGTGGTAGAATGCCAGCTTTATGTTTTCTATGCTTTAGACAGATTAGAAACCAGAGGTGCAGTAAAATGGAATTTTACCCATTCAACCATACAGCCACACTGTAAGAAACTATTCTGGGGTGAATTAAAATGGATAAAATTAAACGACTAACACAAATCATGCAGAGCCCATGGTCTACGGCTGCTAGAATCCTGACTAGAACCAAAAAATGTGATCATATTACTCCAGTGCTAGCCTCCCTACACTGGCTTCCTGTCAAGGCAAGGGCTGATTTCAAGGTTTTACTGCTAACCTACAAAGCATTACATGGGCTTGCTCCTACCTATCTCTCTGATTTGGTCCTGCCGTACATACCTACACGTACGCTACGGTCACAAGACGCAGGCCTCCTAATTGTCCCTAGAATTTCTAAGCAAACAGCCGGAGGCAGGGCTTTCTCCTATAGAGCTCCATTGTTATGGAGCGGTCTGTCTACCCATGTAAGAGACGCAAACTCGGTCTCAACCTTTAAGTCTTTACTGAAGACTCCTCTCTTCAGTGGGTCATATGATTGAGTGTAGTCTGGCCCAGGAGTGGGAAGGTGAACGGAAAGGCTCTGGAGCAACGAACCGCCCTTGCTCTCTCTGCCTGGCCGGTTCCCCTCTTTCCACTGGGATTCTCTGCCTCTAACCCTATTACAGGGGCTGAGTCACTGGCTTGATGTGATCTTCCTGTCTGGGTTGGCGTGGCGCTAGGGTCAGTTTGTTATATCTGGAGGACTTCTCCTGTCCTATTCGGTGTCCTGTGTGAATTTAAGTGTGCTCTCTCTAATTCTCTCTTACTCTCTTTCTTTCTCTCTCTCGGAGGACCTGAGCCCTAGGACCATGCCTCAGGACTACCTGACATGATGACTCCTTGCTGTCCCCAGTCCACCTGGCCTTGCTGCTGCTCCAGTTTCAACTGTTCTACCTTATTATTATTGGAACATGCTGGTCATTTATGAACATTTGAACATCTTGGCCATGTTCTGTCATAATCTCCAATCTGTACAGCCAGAAGAGGACTGGCCACCGCTCATAGCCTGGTTCCTCTCTAGGTTTCTTCCTAGGTTTTGGCCTTTCTAGGGAGTTTTTCCTAGCCACCGTGCTTCTACACCTGCATTGCTTGCTGTTTGGGGTTTTAGGCTGGGTTTCTGTACAGCACTTTGAGATATCAGCTGATGTACGAAGGGTTATATAAATACATTTGATTTGATTTTGATTTTGAAGCCCAGGGTTCAATTCCCAGCTCCAGCCCTTCAATCTGTTTCTTCCACCTATCTGTATCCCCTCTGTCATTTCATAATGGTCTCAAATAAGGGTGTGATTGTAAATTCACTCTGGGTATTTACTCTGATTTCAGAGCACTCTCATCTGATTGGGCTAGGTGCAGAATAACTCATGAATTTATGAATAAGCACCACCTGCTGAATATGACCGGTGTAAATAAATGTTGGTAAAAAAAGGAAGGAAACTGTTGCCACAGTTAGTCACTATCGCTCTAGATAACATGAAAACAGCCTAACCAGCTCTGCTAGGGTGAGTAAAATGAACAGAGGTGTTCTCTTATTTGTGTCTGGAAGTAGTTAGCAAGTTAGCCAACTTTAGCCTGTTAGCTTGGGTGCTTAACTGCCGTTGTGAGGTCAGAATTCTCGGATCAACCCTACACCACGGCCAGAGCATCCAGTGTGCGCTTTGTATGCTCCGAGAGCCAAACTCTCTGAATTTATCTGACAGCGCTCTGAATTTACTAACCACCCAGAGCGCACTCTGACACACACAAAGCAATTTAACAACGCAGTCAAAGTGTCAAAATACCACTAAAATATAGATTTGTACTATTATTATTCACGCTCTTTCAATAATTTGTTAATTAAATTTGACCAAAATAATGTACGACTAAATCCAATATGTTGCTCAAAATGTAAATATCTTTCATGAGGAATATCCAAAGAGAAAAAATAAAGTGACTGAACTCATTGTAAGTCCTTGGTTTTATCTCTCCTTGCACATTTGACTATATGATTCTTTCATACAATGTTGTAAGCATGATTGAAGAAAGAAAATATTTATTTCTATATTAGTTTTAAGCTTGTTGTGCCATGAGGTGTAATGGATAATGATAAACAGATGTCAAAACTGTCCAGCAAATTGACGTTCAGTGAGGACAGCAACCATTCCTACATTCTTGACTGTCAATGGAAAAGGCAAGTAGAAAGTCCTCAGTGTTTGCATTACAACCTCTAGTGACTGATGGTGGTCTGAAGTCTGTGCTGGAAAATGCCTGCCAAAATGGGAAAATGATCAAATATAATGAACAAAAATCTAATTCAAAGATTTGCCTGAATTACAGTTAATCTATGGAAATCACTCAATTTAAATAAATTCATTAGGCCTAATCCATTGATTTCACATGACTGGGAATACAGACAAGCATCTGTTGGTCACAGATACATTCAAAAAAAGGTAGGGGCGTGGATCAGAAAACCACCATTTGCCTCATGCAGCGTGTCACACATTGATTCTGGCATGTGGAATGTTGTCCCACACCTCAACGGCTGTGCTAACTTGCTGGATATGGGAACAGGAACTGGAACAGGCTGTTGTACACGTCGAGCCAAAGCATCCCAAACATGCTCAATTGGTGACATGTCTGGTGAGTATGCAGGCCATGGAGGAACTGAGACATTTTCAGCTTTCAGGATTTGTGTACTGATCCTTGTGACATGGTGTCGTGCATTGTCAGGCTGAAACATGAGGTGATGGCGGCAGATGTATCGCACAACAATGGGACTGTGCATTCAAATTGCCATCTATAAAATGCAATTCTGTTCATTGTCCGTAGTTCATGCCTGCCCATACCATTTCCCCACTGTCACCATAGGACACTGTTCACAACGTTGACGTCAGTAAACCTCTAACCCACACGACGCCATATACGTGGCCTACGGTTGTGAGGCCTGGTGGACGCTGGCTTACATGCTGGCCAAACCAGACGTGCACGTGCTTCTGCTTGCGCCATCGCGCACACGTTGACCTTGTTCAACCACACCAGAAGCGATCAGGACACGCAGGTTGAAATATCAAAACAAACTCTGAACCAATTCTATTAATTTGGGTACGGGTCAATTAAACATTTATGGCAATTTAGCTAGCTAGCTTGCTGTTCCTAGTTAATTTGACCTGGGATATAAACATTAGCTTGTTATTTTATCTGAAATGCATAAGGTCCTCTACTCTACAATTAATCCACAGATAAAACTGTAAACCAAATTAGTTTCTCATCTTCTCTCCTCCTTCCTACAGGCTTCTTTTTCTTCTTTGGACTTTATTTGGCGGTTGGCAACCAACTTTACGGTGAATTACTACAACCAACTGGAGTGTGGAGGTCATGTTATCTTTTAATCACCCACATGGGTGATCCTTCACCAAATTTCACAGTGGGTGGGAGACCTGGAGAGACCTACAAGTCACAGTGTCTCGCACCCACTGTGAAATTTGGTGGAGGATCGATGATGATCTGGGGGTGCTTCAGCAAGGCTGGTATCGGGCAGATTTGTCTTTTTAAAGGATGCATGACTCAAGCCTGGTACAAGGGTGTCCTGGAAGAAAAATTGCTTTCTTCTGCTCTGACAATGTTCCCCAACTCTGGGGATTGGTTTTTCCAACAGGCCAATGCTCCATGCCACACAGCCAGGTCAATCAAGGTGTGGATGGAGGACAACCAGATCCAGCTGTCGTGGCCAGCCCAATCTCCAGACCTGAACCCCATTGAAAACCTCTGGAATGTTATCAGGAGGAAGATGGATGGTCAAAAGCCATCAAACAAAGCCGAGCTGCATTAATTTTTGCGCCAGGAATGGCATAAAGTCACCCAACATCATGGTGAAAGACTGATGGAGAGCATGCCAAAACGCATGAAAGCTGTGATTGAAAATCAGTGTTATTACACCAAATATTGATTTCTGAATGCTTCCTAAGTTAAAACACTAGTATTGTGTTGTTTAAAAAATGAATATGAACTTATTTTCTTTGCATTATTCGAGGTCTGATTTTACCGAAACACATACCTAAACTCAGCAAATAAAGAAACGTCCCTTTTTCAGGACCCTGTCTTTCAAAGATTATTCGTAAAAATCCATAAACTTCACAGATCTTCATTGTAAAGGGTTTAAACACTGTTCCCCATGCTTGTTCAATGAACCATAAACCATTCATGAACATGCACCTGTGGAACCGTCATTAAGTCACTAACACCTCACAGACAGTAGGCAATTAATGTCACAGTTATGAAAACTTAGGACACTAAAAAGGCCTTTCTACTGACTCTGAAAAACACCAAAGAAAGATGCCCAGGGTCCCTGCTCATCTGCGTGAACATGCCTTAGGCATGCTGCAAGGAGGCATGAGGACTGCAGATGTAGCCAGGGCAATACATTGCAATGTCCGTAATGTGAGACGCCTAAGACAGCGCTACAGGGAGACAGCTGATAGTCCTCGCAGTGGCAGACCACATATAACAACACCTGCACAGGATCGGTACATCCGAACATCACACCTGCGGGACAGGTACAGGATGGCAACAACAACTGCCCAAGTTACACCAGGAACGCACAATCCCTCCACCAGTGCTCAGACTGTCCGAAATAAGCCGAGAGAGGCTGGACTGAGGGATTTTAGGCCTGTTGTAAGGCATGTCCTCACCAGACACCACTGGCAACAACGTCACCTATTGGCACAAACCCAACGTTGCTGGACCAGACAGGACTGGCAAAAAGTGCTCTTCACTGACGAGTCATGGTTTTGTCTCACCAGGGGTGATGGTCGGATTCGCTTTAATCGTCGAAAGCATAAGCGTTACACCGAGGCCTGGACTCTGGAACGGGATCCATTTGTAGGTGGTGGGTCCTTCATGGTCTGGGGCGGTGTGTCACAGCATCAGCGGACTGAGCTTGTTGTCATTGCAGCCAATCTCAACGCTCCTCCCTCATGTGGTACCCTTCCTGCAGGCTCATCCTGACATGACCCCCCTCCAGCATGACAATGCCACCAGCCATACTGCTCGTTCTGTGCGTGATTTCCTGCAAGACAGGAAAGTCAGTGTTCTGTCATGGCCAGTGAAGAGCCTGGATCTCAATCCCATTGAGCATGTCTGGGACCTGTTGGATCGGAGGGTGAGGGCTAGGGCCATTCCCCCCAGAAATGTCTGGGAAATTGCAGATGCCTTGGTGGAAGAGTGGAGTAACATCTCACAGCAAGAATTGACAAATCTGGAGCAGTCCACGAGTAGGAGATGCACTGCAGTACTCAATATATCTGGTGGCCAAACCAGATACTGACTGTTAATTTTGATTTTGACCCCCCCCCCCCTTTGTTTAGGGACACATTATTCCGTTTCTGTTAGTCACATGTCCGTGGAACTTTCAGTTTATGTCTCAGTTGTTGAATCTTGGGTGTCAGGTAACCTAGTGGTTAGAGCCTTGGACTAGTAAATGAAATGTTGCAAGATCGAATCCCCAAGCTGACAAGGTAAAAATCTGTCGTTCTGCCCCTGAACAAGGCAGTTAACCCACTGTTTCTAGGCAGTCATTGAAAATAAGAATTTGTTCTTTAACTGACTTGCCTAGTAAAATTGTTTTGTTCATACAAATATTTACTCATGTTAAGTTTGCTGAAAATAAACGCAGTTGACAGCGAGAGGACGTTTCTTTTTTTGCAGAATTTATAAATAGTAAAACCAGAGAAAGTGATCATTTTGCAGTGGTCTCTTAATGTTTTCCAGATCTGTATTTGTACATTTGTTTTGCAATGCGAGCTGTGTGGTCAGCATGTTATGCTAGAGAAATGAACATTAATTTATCTGGTAACAGCTCTGGTGGACATTCATAAAGTCAGCATGCCAATTTCATGATCCCTCAAAACTTGATACATCTGTGGCATTTTGTTGTGTGACAAAACTGCACATTTTAGAGTAGCCTTTTATTGTCCCCAGCACAAGGTGCATCTGTGTAATGATCATGCTGTTTAATCAGCTTCTTGATATGCCACACCTATCAGGTGGATGGATTATCATGGAAAATGAGAAAAGCTCACTAACAGGGATGTAAACCAAGGTGTTCACAACATTTCTGTGAAATATGCTTTTTTTGCATATGGAACATGTCTGGGATCTTTTAATTCAGTTCATGAAACATGGGACCAACACTTTACATGTTGCGTTTATATTTTTGAACAGAATACTTTAAAGAACTATATAAATAGTGATTTTGTCAGACAGCATAGGCAACAGCTCTATAGAGATAATATGATGACTTGGAATGAAATTATAAAGTCAAATAAAACAAATATTTTATTTAAGTAAAGTAATGTGAATAAATTATGGAGTAATTACCATCATGGGACTTTTATTTAAAGAAATGGTTCTGTGTTGTTACAGTATCCAAACCACAATGCATAGTGCATTTAATGTTCCCCAAAAAAGTGGAAACCGAAATGGGAAACCGTCAGTGGCGATTTTAGCATGTAATTATTGGTGGGACAAAAAAATAAATAAAAGTGGAATGCATGTCAGCAAAGCCACTACCATATACAATACATTACATTAATTGCACTATAACGCTGACAAACAGTGCCCAAAAACTGTTAGGGCCTACATGAAGCTGTTCCAGCTGCAGTCCCAACATCTTATCACTGCTACACCTGGCTATCAGTGGAGCCTTTCTATCAGCGAAACAGTTCATTCAGCCTCATTTGATGCCTTTCAAAAAAACATAGCTGATATGGCTGACTTGCTTAAACAAACGTGGTTTCTAATGATAATTGAGATGTATAAACTATGGCATAAGAGGATGATAAGCGCATAAGAGGCCATCTGTAACTTCGATTGAAACATTGAGCGAGCTAGGACATATATATTAGTCAATATAACTATTTGTTTAGCACTTTTGAAATGTACAGCGACAGAATTCAGAACAAGGGCCGTTCTTACTGTGTTGTCCCTGTACACCAAGTCAGAACCGTAGAATAAATAAAGGGGGCATATAAGCAGACAATGAAAGCTCTTAAAATATTTGATGATTCCATTTCTCTTTAACAGGTTATAGGCTACAGTACAACAGTCAGAACAGTAGGTGAAATTAAGAGGGGAAAATAGACCAAATTATTAGGGTGAGGCACATGGGTTACTAACATCTTACTACACAACATACACTTAATATTACTTTCTTAGCTACAGTATACCTATCTCTAAGGCATATTGCATCATTTATGAAGCAGCATACAATACAGTTTTGGACTCACATTGTTGTGCTCGGCTCACTTGAACAGGAATATGATGCGGGGGTCCTTCAAGTTAACAGCTGCTTTGAGCGCAGCACAAATCATGCTTCATTGACAGCATGGCCACTGTTGTATGTTTATCATTTTAAACTTGGAAAAGAGACCCCAGATTTGGGACCACACAGCCACTGTCACTGATTCCTTCCAAACCACTCGTTGAATTTGCAATTTCCAACTTGTTGAGTAATGTTTATGGCCAATGGCCGATGAGCACCGATACATTTTATCTATAATTTCTCTGCATTATTTCTCTTCATATGACAAGGATTAAAAAGGAATTGAAAGTAGATTGTTGACTTGATTCATAACAATGAATGTTAGCTATGATTTTGAAGGTATGATGTTGACATCAGTCCAATCAAAGCTACTGTAAATATAATGTGATTTGACGTCATTTTATCTGTGGCCAATGACCTTGAGCCTTCTTGGATGGGAACTTCTATGGCAGCAGCTAGAATTTTCAATGTCCCCTCTTACACTTGGCAGTGACGCAAGGTCCCCATGAGTGACAGAACACTGAGCCAATCACGGCGCAACGCTCCATATTTTCTACTGGCTTCCCCACCACCACAGAAAGCACAGAGCTTGTCTGAAACACCTGCATTTTGGAGCTGCCTTGCTCAAGAAAGCAAAAAACAGACTGTGTTTGTACGTGGCTTTATTAACTCAATGATATATATTATTTTTTACATTGTTTTCAAACTGATGTAACACGTATTAATGCCATTAATGCCAAAATAAATGCCAAAATAAAAGGCAAATCCCCCCCAAAAAAATAATAATATTTGGGGTTTTTGCTAAAAATGTGGAGCTCTGTATGACGGAACGCCACTGGAAATTGTGATTATTTTTAATAATCGAACGGAAACCGAAACGACCTCAAAAAGCACTAATATCTCAGAACTATTATTGACTAAAGACACTTCAGCTTCTCCTTATTAATTAATGTATAAAACATTTGAAACGCATATTTCCACTTTGACATTATGGGATATCGTGTGTAGGCCAGTGACCCCAAAAAAATCACAATTAATTAAATGTTTAATTCAGGCTGTAACACAACAAGATGTGGAAAAAGTCAAGGGATGTGAATACATTCTGAAGGCAATTAATAAATAGCTTCGTTATGAGCAACTAAACGTATTGTTTGTTTTAGTAAAATCAATTATAGCATTAGCAACCTTACCTCTGGTCTTCCTTCTCATCTTCACACTCTCCCTCAAACTGAACAGGACATCACTAGACCTAGTCCATGCGCACAGACATGACATTTTTCAGGACATTTTGTTTTCGATTTACAGAAGAAGCATTTGACTCGGCTCCTGAAGTACCACTGTACACACCACATCCATTGGTTAGGTAGCAAGAGCAGGTCAGGCCAGGTCTCATGATTGGGATAGCCTATCCATTGCAGTGTTTAATGCAGTGTAGCTTAGTTGTATATACAGTGCATTCAGAAATTATTCAGACCACTTGACTTTTTCCACATTTTCTTACGTTACAGCCTTATTCTAAGATGTTTTTTTCCCCCTCATCAATCTACACACAATACCCCACAATGACAAAGCAAAAACAGGTTTTTAGAAATGTTTGGAATTATACCATTTACATAAGTATTCAGACCCTCTACTCAGTACTTTGTTAAAACACCTTTGGCAGTGATAACAGTCTTGAGTCTTCTTGGGCTTGACGCTACAAGCTTGTAACAACTATATTCTTCTCTGCAGATCCTCTCAAGCTCCATCAGGTTGGATGGGGAGTGTCACTGCACAACTATTTTCAGGTCTCTCCAGAGATGTTCAATCGGGTGCAAGTCCAGGCTCTGGCTGGGCCATTCAAGGATATTCAGAGGCTTGTTCTGAAGCCACTCCTGCATTGTCTAGGCTGTGTACTCAGGGTCGTTGTCCTGTTGGAAGGTGAACATGGGGCGGAGTGCTCTGAAGCAGGTTTTCATCAAGGATCTCTCTGTACTTTGCTCCGTTCATCTTTCCCTTGATCCTGTCTAGTCTCCCAGGTCCTGCCGCAGAAAAACATCCCCCTAGCACAATGCTGCTACCACAATGCTTCACCATTGGGATGGTGTCAGGTTTCCTCCAGACATGACGCTTATTCAGGCCAAATAGTTCAATCTTGGTTTCATCAGACCAGAGAATCTTATTTCTCATGGTCTGAGTCCTTTAGGTGCCTTTTGGCTGTCATTTGCCTTTTACTGAGGAGTGGCTTCCGTTTGGCCACTCTACCATAAAGGCCTAAGTACTGCAGAGATGGTTGTTCTTCTGGAAGGTTCTCCCATCTCCACAGAGGAACTCTGTCAGAGTGACCATCTGGTTCTTGTTCACCTCCCTGACCAAGGCCCTTCTCCCCAATTGCTCAGTTTGGACAGGTGGCAGGCTCTAGGAAGAGTCTTGTTGGTTCCTGAGTTCATTCAATACTTCAGAAATGTTTTGGTACCCTTCCCCAGGTCTGTGCCTCAACACAATCCTGTCTCGGAGCTCTGCGGACAATTCCTTCAACCTCATAGCTTGGTTTTTGCTCTGACATGCACTGTCAACGGATGGCCCTTATATATAAGTGTGTGCCTTTCCAAATCATGTCCAATCAATTGAATTTCATATAGGTGGACTCCAATCAAGTTGTTGAAACGTCTCAAGGATGAACAATGGAAAATCAATTTCGAGTCTCATAGCAAAGGGTCTGAATACTTATGTAAATAATGTATTTACATATTTTTTTAATTAAACATTTGTTAAAATTTCCCCCAAATCTGTTTTCACTCTGTCATTATGGGGTATTATGGGGCGGCAGGGTAGCCTAGTGGTTAGAGCGTTGGACTAGTAACCGGAAGGTTGCGAGTTCAAACCCCCGAGCTGACAAGGTACAAATCTGTCGTTCTGCCCCTGAACAGGCAGTTAACCCACTGTTCCCAGGCCGTCATTGAAAATAAGAATTTGTTCTTAACTGACTTGCCTGGTTAAATAAAGGTAAAATAAAAAAAATAAAATAAAAGTATTGTGTGTAGATTGATGTGGAACAAAAAATATTTAATCCATTTTAGAATAAGGCTGTAACGTAACAAAATGTGGAAAAAGTCAAGGGGTCTGAAACCTTTCCGAATGCCCTGCATAGCAGACTAGCAGCGTAAAAACTCAGGAAGGAAGTACATTATTTTAGAAATATCTTTGCCTTGTGCTTCTTCAAGCATGCTCTTCTTATAGCCAAGGCCTATAGTATAGTCTATGGATCATTTGATTGAGACCATACTAGGTGCACTTGATTTTGCGTGGCCAGCAGAGAATCAGGGATGAGGGGCAGCATCGGGCACACATTGAGATATTCTCAAACACTGAGCAATATGACATTTAATCTATTACAAATTACATGACCCTCCCCTGGACTAAATAAAAAATAGTAAACCCTCCCCCTGGCTGAAATTGAAAAAGCATGACCCTCCCGCATTTTCCTCCGGTAATAATTGTATACATGTTGACCACTCCCTAACAGTGAAAGGAAAAGAATACATGAAATGGTTTGGTGAAAGTCTCACCTTCACAGCCAACCCGCCTTGGGTAAAAACACAATGTGTGAGTTACAAAGCCATTTTATTGACATGAACATATATATAAATATGGAGGAGACTATAAATGTGGAGGAGAAAAAATCCCCTTTTGCCTGCGAATGTTTTCTGGTTCATTTGTTTAATGAGAGAGGGAGAAGGAATGTGGTGTTTGATTCTCTCAAAAAGAGGTCTTTTAGATCGCTTCCCGGAGCGTTCTAGGAGTGGCTGTCTTTGTAATCCAAAACTGTTTGTTTGTGTTGGTTGTTAGTAAGAAGGAAGGAAAGTAGGGAGCGTTCTGACAGCTCTTCCTTGTGTGGCGCCTCGGTTGATTGACATACAGTAAGTATTTGATGACTAACTAAAAAGGCAGTCTCGGTCTCAGTGACTTACTACCGTCAAAAAAGACGTCAGCTCCTAATCGCGAAAAGTGTTCTCAGAACTGTGAGAGGAGATGTTTTTTTTTTACCAATCACACAATTGTTTTTTGTTGCCTGCAAATGTCTATCTATTTAGTGATATGGTTAATACGATGCATACTACCTGTTATTACTATATATACACACACAACTTTTTTCACTTGTTATATTTTGGAATTTACGTTTGATTATGATTTGCACTGCACTGTTTGAGGATAGCTTGGCAAGTAGGCGTTACACTGCAACATGTATACCTGCTGTATCCTATGTACGTGAAGACAAATACACTTTAGTTTGGCTGCTTAAAATCTTAAAACTGGCAAGCTGTACGTGGCACACACACTCACCCCAACATCAGCCACGGCAGAGAGCAGCAGCTGACACTAGGACTTGGGAATGTAATTACTTACATGCATATTTTCACAAAGTCTTGGTTCAATAAACCCCAGCGAAGAAGAGCCTAGTTTAGGAGTGCCCTTGTTATGTATCCTCCTGTGTGTGTGTGTGCGTGTGTGTGCGTGTGTGTGTGTGTGTGTGTGTGTGTGTGTGTGTGTGTGTACACGTGTGTGGTCCCCCTACTCTGTATACAAAAATGTATTTGTCTTCCATTGGCAGCTTCATGGTGTATAATTCTATAGTTCTATTTATACACTGAACAAAAATATAAACACAACATGTAAAGTCCTGGTCCCATGTTCATGAGCAGAAAAATAAAGATCCCCAACATTTTTCATTCGCGCAAAAATCTTATTTCTCTCACATTTTGTGCACAAATTTGTTTACAAACCTGTTAGTGAGCATTTCTTGTTTGCCAAGATAATCCATCCACCTGACAGGTGTGGCATATCAAGAAGCTGATTAAACATTGTGATCATTCCACAGGTGGCCCTTGTGCTGGGGACAATAAAAGGCCACTCTAAAATGTGCAGTTGTGTCACACAACACAACGCCACAGATGTGTCAAGTTTTGAGGGAGCGTGCAATTGGCAGGCTGACTGCAGGAATGCCCACCAGAGCTGTTGCCAGATAATTTAATGTTAATTTCTCTACCATAAGCCGCCTCCAACGTTGTTTTAGAGAATTTGGCAATATGGCCGTAGACCATGTGTATGGCGCCTTGTGGGCGAGCGGTTTACTGATGTCAACATTGTGAACAGAGTGCCTCATGGTGGTGGTGGGGTTATGGTATGGGCAGGCATAAGCTACAGACAATGAACACAATTGCATTATATCAATAGTAAGTTTAATGCACAGAAATACAGTGCCAAGATACTGAGGCCCATTTTTTATAGGTATCTGTGACCAACAGATGCATATCTGTATTCCCAGTCATGCGAAATCCATTGATTAGGGCCCAATGAATATATTTCAATTGACTGAATTCCTCATATGAACTGAAAAATGTTGCGTTGTTGAGTTTATATATTTGAAGTATTAATAGGGCAAACATGGAATGCACTTTGTTGGTAGCAAAATAAATTGTAATATATGATTATAATTATAAGCTGGTAAAAAAAATAATACAAGTAGTTGTATTCTATATAGGTATTCACCTTTCCTCAGAGGGTTTAGCATGGAATCCAAAAGGGTTCTACCTGGAACCAAAAAGGAGAAGAGCCCTTTTAGGTTCTAGATACCACCTTTTTTTCTAAGAGTGTATAACGAGTTTGCGAATTACACTTACTGTAAATCTTGTTTGGGAGAATTATAATTTCAGTGAAAAAAGTCCATGAAAGAGTTGCACGAATGTAAGTTGCTGTTGAATACAAGCATCTGCATGATATTAAGTCCATGAATGATAACTTGATTTGATGTCATACTGTAATTACTTTTTCTTTACCAGAAGTCACAAAACAGATGGTGGTATGTGGCTGCCCCCTCCATCTTTGAATTGAGAAACCCAAATCAAATCAAACAATATCTGATCTCAGAGAGGTTTGCGCCTGTGCCTACAGTAGTACCCTATCAGACAATACACATCTAGCAGCAAAATCATATACCCACATTGACAAAGATTGGCATCTCAGTAATATAATTTCAGTAAAACCGTTTCAGTAAATCCTAACCTTCATTATGACTTTAACATATTGGCCTGTTTGTCTTGAGAGACCATGCTTATGTGCCTCCACTGTCCTGTGGCTGTCAACTGCTGTTTTTTACTGCCTCATGGAGCAGCAGTGGAGGCTTCTGAGAGGAGGAAGTGAAGGACCACCCTCCTCAGTGAATTTCATAACAATCTAAATAGTGAAACATTAAAAAAGAGAGAGCGAGAGAGAGAGAGAGAAGGCTAGCTATTTGGTTGTATTTTTTTAAATGTTCACTTGGCTAGAAAATGCAGCTATCTAGCTCAGCCTACTCAAACACCCAGCTCAAACAGAGAGGGATGCTATGCTAGCTCTCTGACTTCGGCTATCCAACACTGGAACTCTTAAAAAGTCGAAGATACATTTCAGTTGAATGCATTCAGTTGTACAACTGACTAGGGATCCCCCTTTCAAAGTAAGCTTTTGGTTTTATAAAGTTATTGCCACCGGGAACACTCTGGTGTAACTGCTAAACTGCTTTCTGACTGTACACTGTACTGCATGATTGTAGTGGGTTTACTAACGCGTTAGTTCTGGTAGTTCTAATTGACTATGACATTACAGTGATGTAGGCTGTGTAGTGGTTAGCGGTCATGATGTGAAGTTTGGCTTGGAAAGGTTTTCTTGCCTGGTCACAGACAGCTGTTGTGTTGTGCACTGAAGTCCACAAGCGAAGGGAAAAGGTGAGAGGAGATAGTTGTAAGAAGGAATTATATATGTTTTTATGTGGCTGCTATGAAAGTTAACTGTTTGCCAGTAAGCAGGGGCGTATTCATTCCGTCGATTCTGTTGAAAAATGTTTCTTAAACAGAAGAAAACGGAATGAAAGGGGGATAAACATACCTGAATTTGTCCAGTAGAAACTCTCATTCGCAACATTTGGACTACTGATTACACCCTAGATCAGCTAGATGCAGGCAAGAGTGTGCAAGGCGGTATTGAATGTGTCACTGTCTGTCACCTTGATTACTCAAAGTTCTCTCGTCCTGTGCACCTATGTTGTAAACGGTCATTCAAAAGCTAGGTTGTAGCAACCTCATGATGGGTATAGGGAAAATGTTAGTATCATGTAATAACCTAAACCTACTGATGTTACACAAAGCTGGGTGAGCGGAATATGAATGAGAGTCATCCAATATGCTGTAATAGAAATAAGGCCATG
The DNA here is from genome assembly GCF_045791955.1 of Oncorhynchus clarkii lewisi. Taxonomy (NCBI): domain Eukaryota; kingdom Metazoa; phylum Chordata; class Actinopteri; order Salmoniformes; family Salmonidae; genus Oncorhynchus; species Oncorhynchus clarkii. The sequence goes on from NC_092168.1 coordinate 16,488,931, forward strand.
ATCATGAAACAAATAATGATCCTCCCCCATCTTAAACAGCACCGACCGCCACTTTCTGGCAGCGTAAAACAGTTCTAGAGTGGCATGTGTTAGTGCACATTTGTGGCAGGTGCAGGAATGACTAATGGCCTCCACTGGCATTGCTCCCTATTTGTCATTTCAGTTGGTCCTGTGCTGTCAGATAGAGCATTATGATGGGGACACTGTCTTGGAAGAGGTAACTGTTCGGTGCTATGTGCTCTCCTTGGATCAGAGCAGTAATGGTGTATAAGATACTATAATGGTGTATGAGTTAATAAGTAAACGGCAGTGAGGCCCACTTAGAGTCAGACTGTCCTTCATCCTACAGCAAGGCTCTTTTATCACCCTGATTCACTCCTGCCTGATGGGAAGACGAGATTGACAGACCGTTCTCCTCATCAACCGTGTGCATGTGCACCCACACACTGGCATGCACGTGCACACATACCCACCCACATACACACAAAATGATCGACTTTCCAGATAAGACCATGCCAAGCCATAGAGCGCAACTCTGAAAGACGTGGTCTGGTCCGTATCGATACGTGCTGTCAGTTTTCACCTTTTCAATTAGAGCTGAGGTGGTCCGTGGAATGGCTGCCACAGAGGAGTGTGCATACCATCAAGCTCATTAGAATCCAAATGAATAGTCAAGAGAGTCACAATACTGTATATGATGTGAACTTCACATAATGAGGACGGCATATTTAAAATGTGTCTTCACGGTGAAGTTGCCCTTTCAATCAGAAAGTCACAGATGCGTTATTTCCTTCTTCTCCTGATCAAAATGCACTATCCACAACCACTTGATTGCTCGACATGTTGAGCAACTTCCCATCTTCAATGTCCAATGGTCATTATAACATTAAGTGACCTATTTCCCTAAACATGCACATAAGGTGCAACAATTTAGCCCATTTATGTTTGGGAGCTCAGCCAAGGCTATCTGGGAACAAAAAAAACAGAAGGGGTGAGGTGCAAATTTGATTCATGACTAACAAACTGGCTGTGTCCCAACAAACTAGTCAGAGCTAAGAGCCTTCTGTGGACTAGAAGTTTAGGAGTTTAGCTTCCTGGGGTTGGGTTTCAGAGGTCTGATGGGAGGAAACCTTGATTTAATTTCAGCCTCCGCACAGCTTCTCACTAACCTGCTCTGGGACGAGGATATACTACCCATGATGCTCGGATATAGTACCGCGTGACCTCAGCAGATTTGGTGTAGTGAGATGGACTGAGATTCCCTTTGTACAGAAGATATAGCAGTGAGTGTGTCATGAGCAGTGTCTTTGATTTTATTAGGATCCCCATTAGCCAACGCCAATGGCAACAGCTAGTCTTACCGGAGTCCGACATAAAACAAAAAATGAATTACAGACAAAATACATACATTTAAAAACATGAACATGTAGTGTGCGTTTGTGTTTGCATCTTTCAGTTACAAATACATGTCAGTACATACGCACAAAAAGTATGTCATAGTAGGTCATACAAAAGGTAGGTCATAGGGTTAAGAGCATGCAATTCAAGGTTTCAGAAGCTCTGGTGTCTAATGGTAAAATGTGAACTGAAGTCTCACAAGCAGGAAAGAGAAATATGCAAGTTAATACTGTTCAAGAGGTATTCTTTGTTATCTTCTCAAAATGCACTTTTTACAGTTCTCTCTAGATGAACTGAGCACTGAAAAAAAGAGACTTCTCAGATTTCTGAGAAAATACCACACATGCTCGTCTCCTTTCTCCTGTCCATAGGATCTCCAGAACGAGCTCTCTTACGATTTTATGGCCTATAACCATTCTGGCCTATAATAGAAGATGTCATTATACGTTCCATGGCAGAGCGGCTCATGCTCGTCTGTTCTGTGCCACTGAGCTCTGAGGTGCTTTCAAAAGCGAGACTCCAAAGGCAGGGGCCTCTGAAAATGAGATGCTAAGGTCATTAACTTTTATCCTTCAACTGGGCTGTGGATTTATGTGAGAATGCCAAGGCCTTATAAAAGAATGGGCCCAGCATCGGTGGAAGGGATTAGATTAGAACAATAAGGGAGAAAAAAAAACAGGAAGAAAAAAAAGTAGGGGAATGGCGATGTTTGAAGGCATACGCTGACGCACACCTAAAAATGTTTTGTTGAGGTGATGACTAACAGAGAGTAAACTATAAAACAAAAGAAAGGGGGACACTGTAATTATACTCCCAAACAGATAATGGGTCTAGCAACCAAAGTTCCCGCACCCTGACGATGGCACTGTGTGCCGAAACGTCGGTTGCTAGACCCATTAAATGTTGGGAGCGTAATTAAGACGTTTGATTAGTTGAAATGTCTTTCTAATTTCCCTGTTGGTTTGAGAGGTGAGCTTGCACCAGTTGTCGGACCGTGCTGCTTTACTAGCGTAAATTGTGAAAAAACATAACTCATTTTGACATGTTTAGGCCTGCCAAGGAGCAAGCGGCTTTGTCTAATCGCGTGTGGCTCATTTGAGCAAAAACAGAACAATGTCATTCCCAGCAGAACCCTATTAGAAAGCCACATCATCAGGCAGACATTTTGGAAAGGAAAAAAAAAGGCAACTTGAGGTGGGAGTGGCCTCCACTCTTCCAGACACTGTCGTCATCACCAACCTAACTGGGCTGTTCATTTCATGGCCAGGCTGTGAATAATAAGGGACGTTAAAACTCAAAAGGCACCCAGAGTGTTAAGATATGCCAGCCTCATATTTCTTGCCTCTGCCTTGTGGATTATGGCTTTCATATTTGGTCTCGGGGGGAAATTGTAAAGTATTCCCAATTGCTGGCATGAGAGACCTGTAATTTAGTGTTTCTGACTGGGTGCTCAGCGGTGCTCGTGCGGGCATGGCACCAGACTCTCCTCTTTGCTCTCCCCGCGGTCAGTGGTAAGTGCCGTGGTCCGTAAAGATCAGACCAAAACTGAAGAGCATCAATCTTCTCCTCTCTCCTCACTCCACTTTTATTGCCTTGTGTATGTGCGCATGTTGTGTGTGTTTGTGTGTGAAAGAGAGCGAGAGCGAGAAGAAGACAGAGAGAGAGAGAGAGAGAGAGAGAGAGAGAGAGAGAGAGAGAGAGAGAGAGAGAGAGAGAGAGAGAGAGAGAGAGAGAGAGAGAGAGAGAGAGAGAGAGAGAGAGAGAGAGAGAGAATGTGCATTGTTCTGTAATTTATATCAAATATGCAGCGGAGGGAGAAACACCCAGCAACCCAAATATACGTAGTTAGCAGGGCATGCCTGCAGCTAGGAACATGTAGCTGTGCGTTTCAGCAGGAAACCTCTCGCCTCTCAAACATAATGTGCAAACAAGGGGATAAGCCCACACAGTCAGGCAGCATGAGCCAGGGAGAGGAAAATGTCACAACTAAAACAAAGAAGCTGTCAATCTCTGCCAATCAACTCCTGTCAACTCCCACCAGGGAGAAAGCACAGGCAGGTTCTGCTCTACACCTAGCCCTCACCCACATTACTGATTCACCGCCAGATGAGAAAAAGAGGGGGTGAGGCATACTGCAGATACACTTCTGTTTTGTTTTTTACCCACTCCTCCCGCCTTCTGCTGAAACGTTTGGGAATGTTTTTCTATTTCCTTGGGCAATGGTGCTTCTTGGGAAGACACCAACTGTCTTCAACTCCAGGCTGTGTGCACTTCGCCGCTCTTCGCCGCATGTCGCCCTGCCTAACCTGTCAGAATTATTATCCTTCTCTTCTTCTCCCTCGCTTTTTTATCTTGTTTTTCACTTTTCACTGCACTGGCGAGAGGAGCAGCAAACGAGTGGGCTGCCGAACATCCAAGCAGATCATGGGAGGCAGACACAGATGTACAAAGCACTCAGTTACGGTCCCAAGACGAAAAACATGGCCTTCTGAGGAATAATAGATCAATATATAACTCTAAGAGGTATACAACAGCTCGATGTCCGCCAGCTGGACTGCTGTATCCTCCTCGTCGAGGCCTGTGAAATAGTTTCTAGGGCATTGTGTGATCTTCCAATGTCGTCTCAAGCTACATGAAGCTCCATGCTGGCTGGCTACATGCTGAGGAGAGCTTCTACAGAGAAATGCAGCAACAGAAATATGTCTTTGGTTTGACTGTCGAGTAGCTATTCTCGCCTTTCATGACGTTGACCTTTAATGGTGGCTGATTCTTTGTGTGCCGTCCTGTCTAATTCAATGTCTTATTCCTTTCCTTTTGAACTGCATTGTGGCACACAGCCTCCTTTCCTCACCTCTGGTCTTTCCCCAAATCCATTCCCACACCCACCAACCAACAGTGAGAGGCAGCAGAAAGAAAAGAGAAAAAAGTGTTGAGTAAGTGACGACGGTTCAGGGATGAGCCCAGAGCAAAATGGAAGTACAAACAACCCTGTGAGTGTGATAAGCTCCTCAGCAACCTAAAGTGACAGCCATGTAAATAAAATTGGTGGAATGCGCTACAATTGAAGCGTAATGTACCCTGCTCTTCCTACCAAAAAGGTGACAATTTGTTCTTTGAAGGTTACGCCGGTGTTTTGGCTTCCTTCTCATTCCGAGCGGCGGTGTGTAAGAAACGCCTGGTGTTGGGTACAGTAGTGCACTGTGAGAGGAGCGTAATCAGGAATGTGTACAGTACTCCCTTTACTGCTAACTGGGTGAGTGCTGCTGAAAATCATTATGGCACCATCTGTCTGTCATGACCTTGGTATATACACTTCACATTTATGACGTCTAACATAAAACAGATGTGAAAGCCGAAAAAGTGAAATCAATGACTTGGACTAATGGCCTAGAAGTGTGAAACGGTACCATTGAGAGACTAAAAATTCACCCTCTGAGATGTTGAGTCGACAACGTCAAATGAAAATACCATAGAGCTGGCACACACCACGCTCATTATAGATATTCACTCACAAGAAACACCTTCTGAAAAGCTCTCATTGCTGAGTATCCCAAAGCTGATTATAAAACACTTATAATGTGAGAATATGAATGAAAAGTTGTCTCTATAGTTTCCTAAGTATTGTTTAAAGCAATATTCCTAACACTTTATGTAAATATCTGATTACAAACGGCAATACACATCAAATTAAACCATTAGATTAAGTAAACACAACAGGGCCGTTGTTCAAGATGTATGCATTGAGTACTTACTTATTCATAAGCAAGACTTCAAATATATTTGAAATGCATAAAGTATTTTGTATTTTGTATTACACTGGGTTGAACTACACTCCAATGTATTTTGTAAGATACTTTCGAAAACTGTCATTTGTAGATATATATATAATTTTGTGGCACCCTTTCACCATAAATTGTTATCAAAAGTCTGATGGCACTATTATGTAATAAGGGTGTCTGCTAAATGAACTATGAGAGTAAATGTAACTTAGATTTAATCTTGTCCGTTGTAGAATACAAAAATACAGTTGCAATTAGCTGGCCAAGCAGCAACAACATTTTCAGCAATGGTTACTTGCTATGACTGTGATATGTTGTTTACACTGTCAGTCTGGATAAGAGTGTCTGCTAAATTACCTACATGTAAATGTAGATTTGAAAATAAACAACTGCAAAGCATACCTAGGCCTTGTTTCGGGGGAGGGGTCAGTAGAGTAATACTCAGCAAGAAAGAGTGTAGAAAGTATTTTGGATTTTGAAAATACAAATGACAGCTTTTGAAAGTATCTTGTTACAAAATGCATTACGGCGTAGTTTGGCACAGTATAATACAACACACCAAGAAAACTTAGAAGCAATTAAAATACGTATTTTAAACACCTCTCCGATTGTAACTCAATAACCCCAGCATCAACAACATAACCTGGTTCTAGCAGTGCATTGTTAAGTGACCCAACTGCTGGGCCAAAATAACCCAACATGTGGTCTGTCCAACATTTACCCAAATTGAGTCATTTTTAACTCAGCATTTTTTAGTGAAGCGCAATCCTTACCCCTCACCTCTATCCTGTATCCCCCCCCCCCCCCCCCCCCCCCCACCTTACAGACCAGGATAACATAGTGCACTCTGCGCTTCTCACCCTCCACCCTTACCCCGTGTTCCCCCTTACAAGACCAGGCAGACCAAGTACATTACTCATCCCTCACACACACCTGAGTTCCATATACGCCTGACTTCACCGAGGCAAGTGTCTGACTGTCAAGTCAATGGCAGCGTACCTATGCAATTAACTGTTCCTCCCATTACAAATATAATATCACAAATAAAGAGGAATCCTGCATGAGAAATCCACACACTGAAAAATTACACAAATACTTGTCTGACTATTTCCATCTATCTGTGAAAAAGTTACACAACTCTGTGTTGGTCATTTAAATTACAGGGCTGCAGATGAGAATGAACAGACTTCATTTTACTTTACGTTCACAAATATAAATAATCATCCCCATTGATGCTTCTAAGTGTGCCACATCTGTGCTGATGTAGCCAGAGAGCACAATAAATTGTGGAAAGGTTCATTTTGCTTTGAGATGAACGTTTCCCAAAAGCAGAGCTGTCAGAGAGGAGTTATGGCAAGATAACATATTTCAGTAAACTGGACGGAAAGTAAACAAAAATTAAAATTAAGTGCGGAGCATATTTATCTGAATGTCAGCATGTAATTTCACAAAGCTGGGAACACTATGTGATTCTCATCATTTATATAAGTATTTATTTATGCCTCTATTCATTTATGTATTTACTTATTTCCCCCTCTCTCTTGTTGCGTCCTGTTCCTAGCAAGTGGGCGGCCTGCCAAAGTCAATGTGCTGCCTTTTTCCTGGGTGGATTATTGAGTGATTCTGCCCCAGTTTAATTTGAAGGAAACCTACAGCTTGTTTTTTTTTTAATCCCCACGATTTATAGAGGTCTCAAATGCTTAGGAGAGGAAGCTGTCAGGAATCCAGAGGAGAGGAGCTATGGAGAGAGGGGTGGAGAAGAAAGAGGGAGGGAACATATGAAGGTAGACCTCCAACCAGCCCCTGCCATTCACCTTTTACTCATGATTCCATTGGCTATGTTTAAACACTCACAGTTAGTGGGGAAGCCCTTGGGGTCATTCACCCCTATCAGCTTTCAGAATGCATTTCAGCACTCTGTCAACATATCCTTTTCTCTCTATATCCTTCTTTCAGAATCTATTTCCCTTCTCATATCCCTCTTGTCCCTGTGGCACCCATCTCATCCTCTCTCTCTCTGACCTGGAAGAGGTGTGCTTGTGCTTGATCCTTTCAGAGAGGATTATGGCTCTAAGAAGTGGGCGTCTGTCACATGTATGAACCCTTTTCAACAGGACGGTAACAAGAGAGTACTCACCCCCCACCCCGTTCCCTAAAAACACACACGCTGGCATACACACTCAAACTCATGACACACATGCCTCTTGACTCTTCCTCCTACTCTACCAAGCTAATTATTCTGAGGGTGTGTTCACTGGTGGAAATCTGTTAAGTCTAGCTATCAGTGTGTGTGTGTGTGTGTGTGTGTGTGTGTGTGTGTGTGTGTGTGTGTGTGTGTGTGTGTGTGTGTGTGTGTGTGTGTGTGTGTGTGTGTGTGTGTGTGTGTGTGTGAGGGTGGGGGGCATGCGTGTGTGTAGTGTGTAGTGTGTGTATATATGTGTGTACAGATGTGCTCGTGTGCATGGTGCATGTTAATTATGTGTTGCTTTTATGAGCCAGTGTGACGAGAGATCCACACGTGCTGTCTATGTTGACAGCCCATATCCATCATGCCCGCCACTAGAGTGCAGAGGTCAAGAGTCATTTTGGCTTTGGGCTCTGGCTGGGGGCCTGCCAAGGCAAAGAAACAGAGCTGGACTAATGATTATCATTAGGCCCTTTTATGAATATTTATGACAAGCATCTGCACCACAGAACATCAAGCTGTGGGAAGTGGGACTAGGGGCACTAAGCACTATGATCAGAGCTACAGAGCTATCCTTCACTGTGACTGTGGTTGGGGCTGGGGGTTAGTTGGTGCCTCCGAGCACTGACCAAATAGAAGCTGGCCAATTCACCTCTTACAAGCTTCCAAAGGGATCACCATGTCATAGGTCATAGGTCAAAGTGAGTGAGATGTCAGTAGGTACACCACATTTTGTCACTGGGGGATATTTTGTATCTCCGCATTCACATTGTTTGAATATTTAGACACATAACTACAAGCAACGTGAGTGTTTAAAAATAGACCAATGTCGAAACGGGCTTTTAAAGGATAGCTGGTGGTCCTTCTATGCACATTACAAAACTACCGGCAATTAGGTTTCTGTGTATCGCACCTAGACTGAACCATTGTCCATACAAACCAATGTTCATTCCCACCATTGTCCATTACAACAGTTTTGATATGTGCCAGTGGGCTTCAACAGTAGACTGTCACTCCTGCCAACTTCCCTAATGGAATAACTTAATCAAAGTACTGATTTATACCACCAAACTGTCCATAGGGATATTAACCACACATTTAGGAGAAAATGTATCTTGTTTTTTGAAAATAAGGATTGAGTGTCGGAGACAAATTTGTCCAACTGAAAATTGTTTTTATTTAATCTACATTCATGAAAAAAACACTGCAGTCAGAGTAAATTAAATTACAATACTTAATTTATTTAATTACATTTAAATTAAAAAGTTGAACATCCCAGAAAGAACCGAAAATGGCTTCCAACTGTGAAATTAAAAAGTAGGTCACAATAATTAGGATAATTACGTATGCTGTAAAATAAATACCACAATATTCTGCAACATTTAGATTCTGAATAAACTGTGTGTGTAATATTTTAGCGGCTGATGAAAAAGAACAGCTTTACAGACCAATATTTTGCTTTAGACAACTGCAGTCAGTACTATGAAAGTGGGAATATTATCTAAGATCACTGCATAATCATAATAACTGTGACGTAACCAACAAAATATTTTCCAGCACTTCTTTATATCCTGTATCATTTTACTGATTATCATCCATTTCACTGTCTCCACAGGTGAGGTTATTCTTGTTTTTGCTGACATCACATTTACTCAGGGGGATTTCCCCTGGGTCAACGATATGCTAGATGTGATATCAAGTTAATGAAAGCCAATATGGAGGAAGAAGCCTGTGCATACTGTAAGTTATAAAGTTAGACAGTTGGGAAATTTGAGGTATGAGTTTTTAATGGGGGAAAGATGGGCCCCTGCGAACAGTTTTAATTTGGTTTGTGGGCAGAGCTTGGTGTGGGTGGTCTCGACTGTTAGAACCTGTACCACAAATTATAACCATAGGTCATAACGTTGATGTAACAAACTGGAGGAAGGCCTATCCTGTCTATCTCTAACGCTCATACTGTAACAGAGAGACACTCTGTAACACACATGCTCATACAAGCATATTTTTCTCTCACACACACACACACACACAAATACACACACACACACACACACACACACACACACACACACACACACACACACCCACACACACGCACACGCACACACACACACACACACAGCGAAAGGCTCCCATGGCTCGTCACCACTAAAGAGTGCCTTTTCTTTTGACAGCCTGACACGTCCAGTGAGGAGTGTGCTTCAAGTTGTGCCAACTGTGCCCCCTCCTGCCCCTCTCCTTCTTCCACCTTTTGTCTGTGTGGGGCGCTCCATGTCATGGGCAGGCCTCCTAGAGGGGCGCATTGACCCCCTCCCCGACCCCTCTCCACTGTTGTTTATAGAGGATGTGTCATCCCTCCTCATATTATTCCAGCTGGTCCTAAGCTACCTCTGTCTCTGGCAGGGCAACGCATCCACAAAGCTCTCGCCAAGATAAGTCCCAGAAACTGAGGGACTTTTTGGGCAAAGCTTACGCACACCCTCCCTTCAAGCTATTGAGGCCAATTTTCCCTTTTTTTTGTTTGTTTTTTTATCCTCTCTGTTGAATTGCAAAGAAAATAAACAACGGGAAATATTATCAGTCCAGCTCGATATGAGAGGGTCAGACCTTTAAGGCTACGGAGGGTGTTATGCGCTGTGTGAGCATTTATCCTAGCCATCCTGAGGAGGGCAGGTCCTCATGTGTGTCAGTGATGAGGTAAGATGTACACCAGGAATTCATAGGGTCAGACAGGGCTTGGACGGTTTTACAACCCTGAGTGTTATGTCCAACCCTCCTGCTTTATTTCCTGCCCCACAGTCCTGCTCCTGCAGGCCAAACTTTGCGTTATAGGCCAATCAGTGCTGGTTAAGCCTGGGTTTTTAAGCTCCAAAAATATGGCACCGCTAAATTGTTCATTCTTTAAAAAATAAAAAAAATAAATTGCACTGATGGTATCAGCATTAAAGGGCTTTACAAGCTCAACTCAAGCTGAAAATTGAAAGTCGTAAAATTATGAGATTTCTTCAAGCCTTTAGTCATATTGGCAGTCGATTGGACCAGAACACCTCCTACGCCGTTGCTATAATGACACAGAACACGTCAACGCTTTTCTCTTTCAAATACTCGTTTAGATGTTTCACATATGAGGATTCAAGCCAGGCGGCTCACTAACTAAGAACCAATCACACAACGTCTGTCGGAGACAGACAGGTTGAGTTGCGAATGAGGTGAGTGGCCCCTCCCTCTTCATTACAGTGCCATCAGAAAATATTCACACCCCTAGACTTTTCCCACATTTTATTGTGTTACAGCCTGAATTTAAATTTGATTAAATTGATATTGTTTGTCACTTGCCTACACACAATACCCCATAATGTCAAAGTAATGATGTTGAAAACATTTTTTTACAAATTAATTATAAATGAAAAGCTGAAATGTCTTGTGTCAATAAGTATTCAACCCCTTTGTTATGGCAAGCCTAAATAAGGTCAGGAGTAACATTTTCTTAACAAGTAACATAATATGTTGCATGGACTCACTGTGTGCAATAATAATGTTTAATAATATATATTTTTTAATGACTACCTCATCTCTGTACCCTCAGTCAAACAGTGAATTTCAAACACAGATTCAACAACAAAGTCCAGAGGTTTTCCAATGCCTCGCAAAGAAGGACACCTATTTGGTAGATGTGTAAAACAAAAAAGCAGTATGTGGCATCTAGACCAACCGGTTTAGTCTCGTGGCTCCACAGTCATGAGGGTTCCTTCGGCCAGCAATGTACTAGCTACATTTTCTACCTGGAAAGGTAAGGTCTCCTCTCTCTTCAGTTCAGCCCACTTTCCAACATGTCGTGTTGACTAGACTGACCGTCCTAGCTTCACAGCTTGATGGTCAAGAGAAACATTTTTTTTTGTCGAGAGACAAAGAAAGCACACTTTCTCAGGCTAACCCACGAGGCGAAAGCTTGCTAGCTTACAGCTAACTATCGAGACTTGGATAGCACACGCTGCAAGGCTTAAGCTAACTTGGCGAGGTTGCTGGAAGTCTAGACTAGGGACTTAAGAGCTAGTTGTCTACTAGTGTAACGTAGATACAGGGAGTCAGGAAGCAAGTGCAGTTCGTGAGTTAAATGACAAAGACAATTTAACAGAAAAAAAACAAGAAAAGCATCTAAACATGGAAACAAATAATATTGCCTGGTGGGTGATCACAACGGAGTGCTATATAAAGGGTATTAATCAGGGAGGTGATGAAATCCAGGTGTGCCTAATGAGGAGCAGATGTGCGTAAGGATGTTTACCAGGACCGGTTGTTAGTAGACGGGCGATGTTGAGAGGGAGCGAACGTGACCGTACCCCACCCCCTGACGTGCGACTAGAGCCACAGTACAACACCAGCCAGGAGGATGGCCCCGAAGATGATGAGCGGGCCGTCCGGACGGCGAAGGTGGATATTGCGGATGATGGTGGGATCTAGAATGTTGTCCACCGGAACCCTCTTCTCGTTGTGGTTATTGCCCCTTGGGGAAGCTCTAGATGTTGAAGAATGCAGAGGACCTCATCCATCGCTGTCCCCAGTTGCGCCAGCTGATCATGGTAGAGGTGAAGTAGGTCTCCCTGTTCGCCGAACATCTGGGGGAATGTCTCAGTTGGCTACTGCTTCCATTTTGAGAGGAAATATTCTGTAACGTAGACGCAGGGAGTCAGGATGCAAGTTCAGTTAGTGAGTTTAATGAGGAAGACCATTGACCAACACAAAACAAGAAAAGCATCTAAACATGGAAACATAAACAATATTGCCTGGAAGAAGTGAGACCAACGGAGTACTATATAAAGGGGAAGTAATCAGGGAGGTGATGAAGTCCAGGTGTGCCTAATGAGGCGCAGGTGTGTGTAATGAAGGTTGCCAGGTGTGCTTAAGGATGGGTTGCCAGGTGTGTGTAATGAAGGTTGCCAGGTGTGCTTAAGGATGGGTTGCCAGGTGTGCTTAAGGATGGGTTGCCAGTTGTGTGTAATGAAGGTTGCCAGGTGTACTTAAGGATGGGTTGCCAGGTGTGTGTAATGAATGTTGCCAGGTGTACTTAAGGATGGGTTGCCAGGACCGGTGGTTAGTAGACCAGCAACGTTGAGCGCTGGAGAGGGAGAGTGGGTGTGGATGTGACACCTAGTTGTATTTTATTCCTGACTCAGGTGTAAAAGTCTTGGGTAGAAGAAAAGCAACATAAAATTGAATTATGCCTAATTCATATTATTTTTCCAAAAGGAATTATTGTTAACTTATCAGATGCTCTGACTTACAGGAGCATTTAGGGTTAAGTGCCTTGCTCAAGGGCACCTCGACAGATTTTTCACCTAGCTGGCTCTGGGATTCAAACTAGCAACCTTTCAGTTATCAGTCCAATACTCTTAACCACTAGGCTACTTACATCTAAAAGTCATGCATGCAAGACATTTCTCTTTTAGTTTGAAGCTCTCAATCTGTCTATTTGCCTTGTAACTGATTGCTTTTAGAAAGAAAAAGAGAAGGAATCACATGATCAAGAGGAGCTAGCTATTAACGTATGTTTCAAGCAATGAAAGATCCGAAGAATATAAATAATGAATATAAGGGCTACATTTATGAGAATAATAGATGTATTTTCTTACCTTATCAAGTTTCAAGATGATACACTCATTTATCACTCAAAAAAGTGTTATGAGTGAGTTCACCACAAACATCTTTCCAGGGTGTTGATGCATCAGGAAGGTCCTCTTCCCAATGCAGCCTCCTCCAACATTTCAAGTCAGCTCTATTGTTGCTACCTTATCTGTTGTGCTAGCTAACATGCTACTGAACAGTGACACTAGCAGCATTGACATCCATATTATTGGTATTAGACAGCAATGTATTCACCTAAAAATATAAGTGTTTAGGCAAATCATTAGTTAGCAAGCTAGCAATCACATCACTTGAAACAATTATAGCTAAACATAGCTCTAGCTAGCCAGTCAGTGGTGTTAACAGATTGAAACTGATATAGCTACAAAATGTGTTTCAATAACTGTGATTGTTGTCAAAGGTTTGCAGCAGATTCACCAGTAGTGGCAAACATTTGCAATCTTCTGGCAACATTTTATGGCACATTATTTAGTTTGCGTCAAATTTGCCAAAACTTGCGGGAAGTTGCCGCAATCAATTCTTTTTTGGAAGGGTACCTCTGCTAACCTAGTTCACACAGCCTACCTCAGCTATCGTGACGCCATCTTAGCTCTCTTGCATAGTTCAAATAATGTTCAGTAATTTGTGTGCTTACATACTTAACCAACCCACCTGCTAGGTTTTCAAGGTCAGCTAGCATGTCAAGGCTAGCCTGGCCACCACCTGCCCTGAAGACCCAGGTACCATCGCAACCGGGTCTCCCCCTGCCTACATAGACGATTACCTGCTTTTCTCCCAGTCCCTGGCGCAAGCAGTGCGAGACACAGCTTCCCTTGTAACCCACCTCACAGAGTTATGGTTGAAGATCAACAACAGAGAATAGAATACCTAGGCGTCAAGCTAGATTATCTTCCTTATCGGGCTACACTATAGAACGGCCGAATCACGACGTTCCGAAATTGCCTCTCCCTGTTAACCGAAGGGGGTGCTCGGTCACACTCAGTACATGTCTCTGACTGCTGTGGTTGATGGGTCCACCATCTCAGTAGTACCACTAGGACTACTGAGGAGGCGAGACCTTCAGCATTGGGTATCTGCCCAAAGTCTGTAAACACAACGTCACTACAATCAAAAGATAACTGTGACCACAGAATGTCTCTCAGCTCTCCGACATTGGAAGAGCCCCTCAATCTTCTTTTCAGGCATTCACCTAGGGGTAGTATCAACGAAGAACGTGGTGACGACCACAGGGTGAGGTGCAGTTGTACGCGAAAGAGCAGGCACGCTGGTATAATCCACGATCGTACTGCTGACAGTGTTCCTTTCATTGAAACATTTTCTACCCTCCCTTCGGAACTGTCTAATCCTGGTCATGACAGACTGTGGTGGCATGCATCAACCACCAGGGTGGCATCTACACCGGCTACCTGTCAATATGATTTTGTGAATCAGAGCACACCTATTATCACTACGCTTGACACATGTCCCAGGCGTCGTGATCGTGGGAGCAGACTTGTTGTCCAGAGGGAATCCCTTTCCTCCTCTATGTCTGATACCCCATTCTAGTCAGAGTGAGGGAACAAGGCTTCCCTGGCCCCACGATGGCCAGGGAAGCTCTGGTTGGCAGAGATCACTCTCCTGATTTCCGATGAGCCCTGGCAGGTACTATCAGATAGGGATCGTAACTAACCCAAAGCGAACAAAGAGATTTTGCGTTGTTTGAGAAGTGGTGTGACTTAAGGCAGATCATTGCTTACCAATGCTCTGTATCTGAGGTGCTATGCTTTTTGCAGGACCTTTTTTGGACAGAGGGAAAACCTTCCTCACTGTAGAGGTCTATTCCGCTGCAATATCGGCCTGTCATATAGGCTTCGACAGTAACAGTAGGGAAGCATCCCCTGTTAATTCATTTTATGAAGGGGGCGCATCACTTAGGTTCCGTCTCCAATCCATAAGCCACCATCTTGGGACCTGTCTATTGTGCCTTAGGCTATTTGAGAGCAGCTTTTTGAGCCGCTGGAAAACGTGGAGAAACGTCTCTCCTTCAAAACCGCTTTATTGATTTTCCTTGTCTGCAGTTTGCCCCGGGGTTATTCAAGGTAACTTGGCTGCCTAACCCTGCCTTTATGTCTTAAGGTCAGCAATACTTAGTTGCTTCATCTTAGCGATTTTGGCTTTCCACACGCCTCTCTTCTTTTCTACTGAGGAGGAGCATATCCACTGTTTGTGTATAGTACGCTCTTTGAGCATTTACTTGGATAGAGCAAGAGTATTACGCAAGAACGGCCAACTCTTTGTTTCTTGGGTGCCTCCCTGCAAGGGTAGGCCCCTCTCTCGTCAATGGCTATTCCATTGGATAGCGGAGGCTATTAGTATATTTGCTTATAATAGCAAAGGCCTTAGGGCTCATTGATTAAAGGCATCTCTTTACACAATTTTTTTAGGATGTTGGGCCACCCCTCATAAGTTTATGAGGTTTTACCGACTGGACGCCACAGCACCTTTGTTAGGTGTCAGAGCCTCTGAGTGGACTACCCTGGCTTCGGAGAGTATGTCTGCGATGCGGGAGTTGGCCATATCCCCATAATATGTGATACATTGAAATTAGTATTTGAAAGACAACTCGGGGTTACTTTTGTAACCCCGGTTCTCTGATAATAAGTGAGATGTATCACTGTATTTGCAAGGAATAGAGGCATGCTTGAGAATGACCAGAAGGCGGGTGAGTGGCGCCTTATAAAGAGGGAGGGGCTCACCTTATTCGCCACTAGACCTGTCTGTCTCCAACAGACGTTATGTGATTGGTTCTTTATTAGTAAGCCGCCTGGGAAGAATCCTCCTATGTGATACATCTCACACAAATGATCAAAGAACCAGGGTTACGAAACTAACCTTGAGTTTCCAGGGGTTTAGAAAGGTTCTGTGGCCTAGAGTCATACACCTCAATGGTTTGTGCAACTCATAGTTAACTTGAATTGCTTATTGTACCTACCACAGGCTATGTTGTTTACTCTCTATCAATCTATGCCCTTCACTTCACCATTGTTTTGTCCTTTTGCACTTCATGTGAGTCTCCAAAGCAAAAACAACCTCTTTGGCCATCAGTTTCACAATTTTAGAACACAATGCACACTTTTGGCCATTGTAGTTATTAGCTACAAACATACCTCAACCTATTTTGACTATTTCATATCTACTTAACTGCAATATTTCTATTTACCTATATGTCCCATTGTAGATCTACCACTGTTTATATATCTGTGTGTTTCCTACCCCTCAGCCCTAGTGTGTTTGGCACGCCTGTGGAAAAGCTTCCCAGTCTAATTCAGCCGCTTAATCAAGTCATTTAATGCATTGTTAACCACATTAAAAGGGGTTGTTTCACAATACCTTCCGTTAATGTAGCGAATAAAAGGGTTTGAAGGGTTACTGTGAAATTAGGCATTGACAGTTGGACTGATTAGGCGCTCTGAAATTGCCTCTCCTTTCTATTCTCTTCTCATGCGCGGTCCCTCTGCACCACCGGCGTGTTTGTGCCCCCCTGCCCACCATCGTGACTCTTTCAGTGCAGATGGGATGACCTTAACTGACCCCTGACCCCCCCCCCCTTTACAGGTTCTGTCTCTCATTTTTCTTTCCCTTTTTTTCCAGCATCTAAAGTGTTCATAATTGAAGCCTAGAGAGGGCGTTTTTCAAACGAGCGGTTCCATAATTGTATCGCTTGTTTTTTCTATATGAATAGGGGGTATTTAGCCAAATAGAAAGCAGCTGCTCAATTGATTCCCATAATTTGTTTTGACTGTCATAGTGAATTTGGGTCCTCGCTACTCCTGTATGTTTTGCCTGCACTGTAAGTGAAGGTGGGTGGGGAAAAACAGCCAAGGTGGAATGGAAGCACGGGTGTATTGTTGGGTATATACGTGTTAGAGTAGGGACACACATCCACTGCTCGCCTGTCGTTAAGCCACTGCCACCCACTCTTCCATTGACCTGAGCAGGTCCAGAGAAAGTGTGTGTGTGTATGTGTCCGTGCGAACGGTACAGTGTGTACCTGCAATGCACCACAGCAATTCAGTGATACACTGCTTAGATCAGCAGCTCTGGGATAAAGGATCTTGACACAGGCCTACAGTTTCACTGCTTGTGGAGTTGGGCACTCGTTTCTGACAAATTGAACTCCACAGATGTGTGCTGTGAGTAGAGGATGAGGAACTTAAACTTGGGTAAGAGGGATGGAGGTTTGAATGGCGATATGGATAGGCTGAAACTGCAGCATAAGAGGAGGAGGAGGAGGAGGAGGAGCTTGGCTACACTCTGGAGAGCTGGTGAAGCTTCCTAAATGGATATCTAAGCTGAGTAAATGGATTACAGGTAAAGTTAATAATGTGGGCTTTCCAGTGCGGTGTGGATGACAATTCCTGATAATGGAACGGATGATGTTAGGAGCGAGAGAGGTGTGTGTGTGTGTGTGTGTGTGTGTGTGTGTGTGTGTGTGTGTGTGTGTGTGTGTGTGTGTGTGTGTGTGTGTGTGTGTGTGTGTGCGTGCGTGCGTGCGTGCGTGCGTGCGTGTGTGTACGTGCGCAAGTGTGTGATAAAGAGAGAAGGAGCGAGAGCGAGATAGAGATGAAGAAATGTATGGGGCTTCGATCATTAGAATATTACGTTGAGAGAGATAAAAGAGGGGAGAAAATAGAGATGCAGAGAGGGAGAGAAAATTAAGAGGGCAAGAGAGGGGGGTCAGAGCAGTACGATGATGAGAGAGAAAGATGAGAGGATAGATACAAAAGAGAAGGAGGGATGGTGTTGGCTCTTGTCTAGCTCTTGACCTTGAGTGCTGTGATGAGGCCTCACAGATATACTTTGTGGCTCATGGAGACTGGAACCCTTGTTAGCTGAATGACACTGGTTTTACAGTGGCACAGTGCTGTATCTACATTACCAACAGGGGCTTAATGAAACCGAGCAGTATCGTGTGAATATCACTACGTTAATGAGGAAAGCACTCATGTAATGAACTCATTATGAACCATGCTGTCATTACTCCGGTGAACTACACACAGCCAATGACATTGGAAAGACAAAGGGCCGTTATGAAATATAAAACTCCACATAAAATAAAGAATGAGGCCTTGAAAACTACAACAAATGAATAGTGAGTGACCTTGAAGGACTGAAGGAGGTGATCATATTCTAAGACTGTGTAATAAAAGCTATGAAGATATACACTACTGGAGAACACATCTAGAGGGCCTTCAGGAGAAGCATTGACGCTAAAGGATGCCGTTAAAAGGAGAGGCATGGCTGTAAAGTTGATGCTTTGTCTGGCTCTGTGGCTGGGCCTGGCTCTAAGGTTTCAATGAGGGGATGGAAAAGGAGCAGAGAGGAGGCGAGGGGGGGGCATCTCTTCCTCCCCAAGCCCAGGAGGAGGAGGTTTGGCAGGGGTGCGTTAACATGAGAGAGGACTGCCCTGAGAGGAAATTGGTTAAAGCAGGCTATAGTAGACCAGGCGTTCATTGTTCTCTTATGTGACAGGGTGATACACAAGGATATGCATGTATAAATGCTTTATTTCGTTAACCCCTCACATTTGATAATTTTTCAAGGTAGGTGGGTAGGTTTTCAATGGTAGGTACATGACCTTCTTTGACAGACATACTGTACTAAGGCAGGCAGGTGGTTACTCATCGTCTCTGCAACAAGGAGCGGAGTGGTATTAAAAAATGTATCGCGACCCCACCGCAAATCTAATGCCACAACCATGACATCGGTTCATTTTGATTTTGAAATCAACAAATAACGTTTATATCGTTGCATTTTCGTCTCTTATCAAAATTGAAAGAAACCAACAAAAAATATTTTTAGATATACTGTAGGCCTACCACAGGCGAAATGAGTCTCACTCGTGTTGGGTAATGTGCTGTTAAAAATGTTGTAGGTTTTATTTATTTAAAGAGCATGTTGAAGTTAGAAGAAAAAGCCACCAACTATTTTAGCACCGTTTCACCCAGCTCTGAGACAAGCATGAGGACTGGTCTTGATAAATCAATTCGATTTTATTTTTCACTTCATCTCTGTTTGGGCATTGGTTAGACAAGAATTAGAAAATTAGGGTGCGGAAATGTTATGCTCTTAGTGTAAACTTTATTTAACTCGGAAAGTTAATAACAAATTATTATTTACAAGGACAGACTACTGCTTCCTCCCTGTCGGGGATTTGAACCCCCTGTGCCCCATATTCTGTAGTACAGGCATGGCCTGCTCTCCCTTATGTAAGGACTTAGGCACTTTCCCATGTTTACTACAATATGTATTGTAGACTGCACAGTAGCCTAATAAACAAATGCAGGTGGCTTATATCTTCAAAATGCTTTAAATGCTTTATTATCCAAATGTTAAGCATATACTGTACAGTACTGTATTTCTTTATCAGCATCTTGATGCTTTCGTTAATAAAATAATGATAAAAATACTCTTTCAAAATGCAGATGTTGGTTTAGTTATGGATCCATAACGAATTACTATGGGAATAAATATCACTGAATTACAGAAATATTGGAACAACGTTGTCTAATGAAGGCAAACAATTTAGAAGAATCGTCCAATCCTCACGCTGTAGCCTACTCCCGACCGTCACGTACAGCGCCATATTTTCCATTCCATTCTAACGGAAACCCTGAGGGCTTTGTTATTCGTTTTTCTCGGAATAGAAACACCATAATATTAATCAAATTAATTAAGCCAAATTTCTTTAAATCAATCCCATATACTATGTTATTACATATTATTTTTAAATTCTCTGTTAATGCCAATATGGAAGACTATCAAATGTTTCTCAAAGATGCCCTCTGGTGGTGAAACTAGCACTAACTTGCATCAACAGAAAAAATGGCTGACAATTGGATAACGCGCCACAGAATGCTGCAGCAGCCCACAAGGTGTGCTGCAGTATGACACAACTTTTAAAGGAGGAACCACTGCACATTTACTCCATAAAATTTCATTTTTAAATGATCTTTCTCAAAAATGTTGTATAATGTCCTATACAATAGTGTGTACTCTTAATAAAAAAGCATTTTTTTGTAATTTGTTATTTATTTTTACCCCACTGCAGTTCCCCCGTGACCCCGACTTTGAATACCACTGCATTAGCCTATGACTTCCTTTATGCAATCTTCTCTCTTTGCCCTTGACCACAATCACAGTGGTTCACTAGAGTTTGGGCGATATTTCACAACTTCAGATTTCCCTTTAGCCTAAAGGTACCTCCTCAGTAGAAGGACAATGGTTTTTATTTAGCATATTTTCACCATCCGTATAAGGGATGGGCCTGCTGTGCCGCAGCGTCCAGCCAGACGAGACACATTTGCGGCTGAGTGCATCGGGGAGGAGGGTGATGGATAAAGATATCACAGCGCTCTGGGGTCTGAATATCAATTTTGTGGCGGGAGCGCAAGGTATCGCTACGACGTTTTCATTAGAATGATGGAGAAAGGAGTAATAAGCAAAGCTAGGAGAGACTCTTTGGGAATGACGACGTCACTCTATCACTGTCTGCTTTCAGAGGCCAAAGAGACAGAGAGGGAGAGAGGGATGGAGCTAGAGAGAGAGAAGGATGCAGAGAGAAAGAGAGCGAGAGAGATGGGATATTTTCCATTTCATACCTTCAACCAGTAACTGATTGCAGGGCACGGGGGTATCAATCTGGAGAAGCCATTCTCAGAGGATCTTTGCAGCTTGATAGGTTTTTTGCTTCATTTTCAAATTAAAATGATTCTGGGCTGGGTTAGGTGGGGTGGGGTGCATGCTGGGAATGTCCACAGATAAGGACAGCAGGGTCAAGGCATCACTGATGGATCCTCAGCTTAACAATGTACACACTATGAAGACGATAATCTTGCTTATGATGCGATACAAAGGAAGAAACAGAGAGGGAGAGACAGAGAGAGAGAGAGAGAGAGAGATGAACATTAGAGTAATATAGGGTCAGGTTTTAACTGAGCGCTCCTTCATCAGGTATGTACGGGACATGAATAAACAGTGGTGGCCACGGCGACAGTGTTGATACAGGGTGTGCTGTGGTGTAAGAATCACACTCCTAATGGGCCAACGGACAGCATCATTTGCATTCATTAGGAGTGGAGGGTGAGCCACTGTCACCTATGGGAGGGTTTGTGCACAAATGTCAGAAGAGGAGAGGTAGAGGGGTCAGCTGTCATACAGCAGTGGGTATAACATTAATTGGGGGTGCTTGTTGTGCTATTGATAAGGAAATGTGAATATCACAGGGCCCTCTGTCACTCTGGATAGAGTGTGTGCACATGCATTGTGTAAGCGTGTGTGTGAGCGTGCGTGTGTATGTAAAAGCTTGCTTGCCTCCGTGCATGTGTGTGTGTGTGTGTGTGTGTGTGGCTAAACATTTGATTATTGATATTCATGTATTAAATATGTGAGAGAGAAGGTGAGACAGAGGAGAGGGGAATGAAATAGCTGTTCTCTCTCAGACTGGACAGGGCAGAGAGAGAGAGAAAGCCAGAGGGATAGAGACAGACAGACAAACAGACAGAGCGAGATCATGCTGCCCTCTGTAAAGATGCCATGGCCACAGCTGCTCCCAGTCAGGCAGGACACTTAGAGTAAAGTTGGCAGTGCCACCGTGCTATGCCCTTCACCTGGGTTATTCAGCATTTAGACAGAACCCGGCCATGCCCACACACCAGAGATTTACCCATTGGCGAAGTACAGATCAAACAGCATTACCCTAAATCTATAAAACCCAAAGAGTCCCCTAAGCTATGAAAAACAATGCCAGAAAATGTTTCAACAGATTGTTGTCCAGCTTTTTATTGCTCGGCAGTGGCAAGAATCCAATGACTTTGAAGGGAAAATTAGATAAGAGCATTTTATATGTCTGAAGGGGTTATCAGGTGACCACCATGTCCAAGCAATCAGAGGATATTACAGAGACAATCAGCTGATAATGCTTCCTGGAATTTGTCTTTAGTCATGGGGCTTTATTTGAACAATCCTCACGCAGTGGTAAATCTAAGAGCTGGCGGTAGAGCTGTAGGTCTATAGGGGGGGGGGGTATTTTGACAACTGTTATTATGAGCGCAATAGCCGGCGGTGGCGCGAAGGGGCTGGGTTTTGATGAATAACACTTTGTGTGACAAGGGATTGGCCACTCACTGGCCAATCAAGGCATTCCATGGCTTAATACTGCATATTCATTTGTCTCAACTTCTGCAGGTAATTGACAGTCCTTGCTTCATCGTCAGCTTCAATTCGGTTGGGTGCACAGAATGTTGTCGTCCTAGTCCCTCGTGGATTGATCCTACAGTTTATTAAACTGCATAGGCCACAGTAACGAGTGAAAGCAACAGTAAAAAGTGTTGACTGTCAACATTGTTGTAATTAGCTTCAACGAGCATGGGCCTTTACGCATCGCACTTCTCCTCTAATAAAAGTGACTCGATTCCCGTAAATTGTATTGTATGTGTGAGGCACATGATCAATACGCAAGATGTAGACGAGGCCTACTGATGATACGGCATTATGGGATGGAACAATTCCAATAGCGTATGTTTGGAGGAGCTCGTCTTTCGTAACCGGACAAAGGGTGATCGTTGGAAATGGGGATGGATACAAGACGAATGGAGTATGCACTGCAGGTAGGCCTATGTGACTTGTGAATCATTTTTATTTTATCTTACCTTTATTTAACTTGGTAAGTCAGTTAAGAACAAATTGATATTTTCAATGACGGCCTAGGAACAGTGGGTTAACTGCCTTGTTCTGGGGTAGAACGACAGATTTTTTTACCTTGTCAGCTCGGTGATTCAATCTTGCAATCTTTCAGTTACCTGTCCAACACTAACCACTAGGCTACCTGCATGATAATGCAAAAAGCCTCATGGGTAGAATACTTCTATGGATAGGCTACTTGTGAATTATAAAGACACCAGACGCATTGCTGTTGAAGGACCTTTCGTTATAGTAGGGTACGGGTTTTTTCATGAAACGAAATGGAAAACCAGGAATTGTTACAGGAAAACAACGTCTAAGATTCTAAATACAAGTGTCACCAGATTACCTCGTCTCTCGTTCCATGATGAGCATATAGCCTACATGGAGGGGTTTTTACGCACATCCGAATTAATAACAGGAGCTGTCAAAAATAATGTAATAACCTACAACTGTTTTGCTGCTGCTAAAACTTGATCTTTTAATAAATCTTTGTTGATTAAGATGAAATTCAAAGCGGTCTCACAAGCCAAACCCTTTATCAGTTGATTACTTATCAGGAGTCTTGATTACTTGGCCAATGCATTGGCCCTTACAACAAAAAAACTGACTTTATTGAGTGGAGGGAAGGCTCTTGGTTTTTAATCAAATGGAATGGAGAAAAAGGTTTTATTGAATTTTTCTAAATACAAGGTTTACGGGCAGAAAAGGCACATCTCTCTGGTTCCATGTGCATTTGGGAAATGTGTGTCACGGCTGGATACATCAAAATGCATGCCATAACCAATCGTTTACAATGTTTTACAACCCAAAATAGAACATTTTACGGATGTCAGAATAAAACTTATTGTGACATTCCTGTCTCAACTGTTATATGCCTTGTCTTTAGGCTACTGAGAAATCATTTGCATCATTTGATATAGTCTCTTGTAGGGAGAATTGAGCTAGTATGCTACCAATGGTGCTGTAAAATAAACCGGTCCGTGACCAGCTCACATTGTCCATTTCCTCACATTTAACATTCATGTATCAAATAAGGACACAGGAACAATAGCATGGGAAAACTGTATGCCTGAAAGCAAACAGGGCTCCTTCCAGCATTATATTACACAGCGTGCGGATGAATCCTTTTGGAACTGCCTGCCTGCCTGCCTCACCAAGCATCACAGAGTAAACTGCTGCTTCCAGCCTCACCCCCAGCGTTCATACATCATAACACACAGTGTTATGCCACAATTATCAACTCACTCTATAGCGAAAGAGAGAACAAGGATGGGAAGACAGAGAGTTAGCGAGAGAAAGATTACGAAGGTCCAGGTTACATAAAATCTGACATGTTTTCTATGCTAACTGCTGTTAGGTCTACAGGGGCTAGGGATGCTCTAATTCCAAAGACACATTATTCACACAATATACTACACTAACTGGTTATTATCGTTCATTTTGCCCCCATCCAGTGTTATGATTATGATGAGGAAATGTGAGCAGTATTTGGCTGGGGGCTGTGCTATCCACCAGGGCTGTATAGTTTATCTGACCCTACAGGCTGACCCGCTGTTTCCTCTCTGGCCCTCAGACAGTGGGAAGGGACTTCCTCAGCAAGCCTTATCAGTGTAAACCACAACCCTCGACCGCTACTCCTACTGCACCCAGCACATGATACTCCCACCCAGCGCCAGCGAGACAGAGAAGGGGAGGTTGGAGAGAGAGAGTGAGAGAGCCCTGAACTGAATGGCCTCCTATGTATTATTTTTTGCTCTATTAGAATAAACACTGATTTGCGAGGCCCCGTTTTGTTGATATCAGAGGGAAGATAAGAAGAGCAAATAAATCTGAACTCTGAGTGGAAAAGGCTTCCTCCAGTTACTGTTCAGATGTTGTGCTGTTTAAACGTGTCCACATGGGAATTAACTATGAATTGAGCAGCCACCACAAAATGGCTATCACGTTTGATGACGTAAATGTATAGTCTGTGTATAGTGTGTGTGTGTGTGTGTGTGTGTGTGTGTGTGCGCGCGTGCGCGTGTGTGTGTATGTACAAAGAAAGAGAGGCAGTGAGTTAGTGTGTGTGTGTGTGTGTGTGTGTGTGTGTGTGTGTGTGTGTGTGTGTGTGTGTGTGTGTGTGTGTGTGTGTGTGTGTGTGTGTGTGTGTGTGTGTGTGTTTAGAGAGAGAGGCAGTGAGTGTGTGTGTGACAGAGAAAGAGTGTGTGTGTGTATGTAGCCATGCACGCAGGATTGCGTGCTTTTCACGCCACACACTGTAAAAAATCACGATCCATCTTGTATCACAGTTGACTGGGAGTTCAGTAGGGAGTGATGGTTCAGATGATAACTTATCACAAGCAAACACCTTGAAACAGAACCGCATTGCTCACAGTAACCTGACTATAACCTGACACTCAATTCTATAGAAAGACCCAGCATACATCTTTATAGCAGCCAAAATAAAGGTTTAAGTCAGAGCCAAATGAAAGGAGCTGCAGAAGCCCATGTATAGTTTAATAGTATGTACAGGATACATATGGCATACAGTGTCCCAAGAATGCTTACTTGCTTACCTTCTCCCTAAAGGCTGACTCATCATAGTTAGTGATCAGGCCTACAACTGTGGTGTCATCAGCAAACCTGATGATTGAGTTGGTGTTGTGCTTAGCCAAGCAGTCGTGGGTGAACAGGGAGTACAGCAGAGGACTGAGGACACACACCCCTGGGTGGGGCCCTGCGTTAAGAGTCAGTGTGGAGGAGTTTTTTTTTCCAATAGTCACAGCCTGTGGTCTGCTCGTCAGGAATTCCAGGATCCAGTTGCAGTTGTCCAGGCTTTGTGCTTGGTAACGAGCTTGTCGGGAACAATGGTGTTGAATGCTGAACTGTACACTCTTAGAAAAATAGGTGCTAAGTAGAACCATACAGTAAGTAGAACCATATAGGTTTTGTCCCCGTAGAGGAGCCCTTTTTGGTGCTGGATAGAACGCTTTGCAGAGGGTTCTATCTAGAACCCTCTATGTAGGGTTCTTCAAAGAACCCCCGGTATATGGTTCTACCTATCGAGAACCATTTTAGAATCTAAAGGTTCCTACTAGAACCGTTTATGAACAGTTCTACCGAGAACCCTTTTATCCTTGGAGAAATTATTTCTAGATGAACAGATCCACCAGCCTTATTAGCCTTTAAAAATGAATGATTTATGACAATATGTTACATATATAAGGCCTTTCTTTGAGGGCCAAGTTAGACCCTAACACAGGGCTGTTAGGAATCTGCTGGTTTACAGGCCACATGAGGCCTGCAAGTCAAGTGATGTGTAAATTCAATTGGAATCCAGCCATAGTTAGGATATCTAACAAGTGGAATTGTTAACAAACCTCCAGACGAGCTTCAATGCCATACAACACTCCTTCCGTGGCCTCCAACTGCTCTTAAATGCAAGTAAAACTAAATGCATGTTCTTCAACCGATCGCTGCCCGCACCCGCCTGCCCGTCTAGCATCACTACTCTGGACGGTTCAGACTTAGAATATGAGTACTACAAATACCTCGGTGTCTGGCTCGACTGTAAACTCTCCTTCCAGACTCACATTAAGCATCTCCAATCCAAAATTACATCTAGAATTGGCTTCCTATTTCACAACAAAGCCTCCTTCACTTTTGCTGCTAAACATAAGCTTGTAAAACTGACCATCCTACCGATCCTTGACTTCGGCGATGTCATTTATAAAATAGCCTCCAACACTACTCAGCAAATTGGATGTTGTCTATAACAGTGCCATCCGTTTTGTCACCAAAGCCCCACATACTACACACCACGGCAACCTGTATGCTCTCGTTGGCTGGCCCTCGCTTCATATTTGTCATCAAACCCACTGGCTCCAGGTCATCTATAAGTTTTTGCTAGGTAAAGCACCGCCTCATCTCAGCTCACTGGTCACCATGGTAATACCCACCTGTAGCACGTGCAACAGCATGTATATTTCACTGTTCCTCCCCAAAGCCAAATCCTGCTTTGCACGCCTTTCCTTCCAGTTCTCTGCTGCCAATGACTGGACGAATGGCAAAAATCACTGAAGCTGGAGACTTATATCTCCCTCACTAACTTTAAAAATCAGCTGTCAGAGCAGCTTACCGATCATAGCCCATCTGTAAACAGCCCACCCACCCAACTACCTCATCCCCATATTGTTTTTTTTTTTTTTGCTCCTTTGCACCCCAGTTTCTGTGCTTGCACATCATCTTCTGCACATCTATCACTCCAGTGTTAAATTGCTAAATTGTAATTATTTTGCCACTATGGCCTATTTATTTCCTTACCTCCCTAATCTTACTATATTTGAACACGCTGTATATACATTTTTCTATTGTGTTATTGACTGTACGCTTGTTTATCCCATGTGTAACTCTGTGTTGTTTGTGTCGCACTGCTTTGCTTTATCTTGACCAGGTCGCAGTTGTAAATGAGAACTTGTTCTCAACTGGCCTACCTGGTTAAATAAAGGTGAAAAAAATCCAATAACTAACTACTTGGATTAGTTTTTTTTTTTTATTATGTTTTTTTGTAGCATAAAATGTATCATCCAATCAGTGCAAAAACACAGATAATGCATTACAACAAACACTTCTAAAAATCTCCCTGCAATAGAGCATGCTGGGAAATTATATTTGGTTCTATGTAAAACCCTTCTTGCCTTCCAAGGAAACATCAAAGAACCCTTTCTTCCAAAAACGGTTCTTATGATATTAAAGGTTCTAGGTAGAACCCTTTACCTTACAAAGAACCATAGTCTTTCAAAAGACTGGTAGAACCAGAAAAATTGTTATTTTTCTGGTAGAACCCTATCCTTCCACAAAGAACACTGTTGGAACCCTTTTCTTTCTGTGTAGTCAAGGAACAGGTGTTCCTTTTTTCCAGATGTGTTTGGACTGTGTGAATGGCGATGGAAATGGAATTTTCCATGGATCTGTTGGAGCGGTAGTCAAATTGGTGTGAGTGCAGTGTGTCTGGCATGCTGGCATTGATGTGGGCCATTGGCAAACTCTTGAGGCACTTCACGATGACAGGGGTATGTGCAAAATGGGTGAAAATCATTTGGGCATGTCACCTTGGTTTTCTTGGGCACTGAGACGATGGTCTCCTTGAAAAAGGTGGGGAATACAGTCTGGGACAGTGACAGGTTTAAGATTCCAGAGAAGACGCTTGTTAGCTGGTCAGAGCCCACTCTGGGGACGGAGACTGGGTTGCCACCTGGGCCAGCGGCTTTCTGAGTATTCACTCTCTGAGAGTTTTCCTCAAGTCAGCCTCGGAGAGCGAAAGCACCTAGTCATCCGGAGCAGAGGGAGTCTTCCTGGATGGCTTGGTGTTGTTTGCCTAGAAGTGAGCATTGAATGTATTAAGCTCATCTGGGAGGGAGGCTTCAGTGGGCATCACACAGCTGGATATGCCTTTGTAGTCTGTGATGGTTTATAGTCCTTGCCACATACGTCTCGAGTCTGTTGTCGAACAATCTCAAGTTTAAGTCTGTGTTGTCTTTTTGCATCCCTAATGGATTTGCGGATCTCGTACCAGCTTGCCTTGTACGCATCACGTGTAACCGAGTCATCAGGGTATGTTTTGCTGGCATTGAATGCTGCGGTAAGGGCTAAGTCAGACATGCAATATAGTATGTCTCTCTGTCAAAACTCTTGCATGACAGATAATAATAGCATAAAGCTCTATGGTTCTGCTCCATACTGTCTCCTGGCATTGACATTAACAGTGATAAAGCACCTAAAACTCCTAGACGACTACTCATTATTTCATTAAATGTACCTTCCGAACGACTTCCACGAAGCAAAAGTGATGACAAGGTAAAATAGATTAATTAAGAACCCTCCATCGAACAGTCACTTTATCTAGAATTGCGCTTGTCACAGGAATTTAGGATCTGATTGACTTGAACAGATTACGCCTCTCTCTCACTCTGCATTTGAGCAGAATAGGAAATTAATTATCAGTGACATTTAGTCTTTTTTTATTCAAATAATTATAGCTAGCTCTTTTTTTTGGCTCTGAAGAGGAGATACCAGAATGGGTTCTTAAACTGGGATAGGGAAAACATCTATTCTGTGAAAGCTTTTGAACGATGCTATCACCAGCTGTCATAGAGTAATATTCCCGATCAAAAGTGGCGACAGATCAGCGTGAAGTGCTGTGTCAGGGAGATTTTTTTACCACTCACACACACACACATACTCATAGGCACACACGCACACGCACACGCACACACACACAGTGTTGTTTAACAAAACCTTGTGGGGAAACACAATTTATAACCATTCAAAATCCTATTTTCCCTAAACATAACCCTTACCCTAACCCTAACCTTAACATTAACCCTAATCCCAAAATCTTACCCTAACCCTAAACCTAACTCTAAAACTAACCCTAAACCTAACTGTGACCCTAACGCTAATTATATTAACCCTAACCCCCCTAGAAATAGCATTTGACAAATGTTTTGTTTGTTTACTATTCTTGTGGTGACTTTTGATCCCCACAAGTACAGTTAAATGCGTCCTATGATTAACCCAAACCCCCCCCCCCACACACACACACCCTATAAAACAGTATATATTTATATTCCTGACTCTGACATTGCTCATTCTGATATTTCAGGGGCATTATGTGTGCATTGTTATTGTATTGTTACATATTACTGCATATAAGAATTTTGCTGCGATAACATCTCCAAATCTGTGTACGAGTGTGATTTGGGTGAGCATTCTAGTTTGTCTATTTCTTTGTTGGCCGGGTATGGTTCCCAATCAGAGGCAGCTGTCAATCGTTGTCTCTGATTGGGGATCATACTTAGGCAGCACTTTTTCCCAC
This sequence comes from Oncorhynchus clarkii lewisi, assembly GCF_045791955.1. NCBI lineage: Eukaryota > Metazoa > Chordata > Actinopteri > Salmoniformes > Salmonidae > Oncorhynchus > Oncorhynchus clarkii. The sequence goes on from NC_092168.1 coordinate 16,518,515, forward strand.
CTTCAGTTGTGGGATCTTGTTGTGTGTAGTTGCTTTCTGCACTGCATATAGCTTTACGTTCGTTTTGCAATTTGTTGTTTTTAAAAAATAAAAATATAATGTACGCCTACCACACTGTACCTTGGTCTCCTTCTAACAACGGATGTAACAACGAGACCAATAAACTGTGATAAGATTTGACACACACACACACACACACAGATTTGACATACACACAGCCTATCTGAGTGACAGCTGGGAATGGGCGGGGTCTTCGACGCCTGCTATTGGCCATCATCTCTGGCAGTGACGTCTCATTCGTGTCAACGAAGAGTGGATGGGGAGAAGAGAGGAGACGGAGAATTGTAATATACTACTGGGAGGAGAGGAAACAGGGAATAAATGTGGGAGCAGCTCGCTGACAGACAGAAGAAAGGAGAGATAGCATCAGAGGTGATGAATAAGAGGTCAGAAACAGTGCTAATATGTGGGTGGCTGAATGTGTGTGTGGGGTGTGTGTGTGTGTGTGTTTGTAGTATTGTGCAGTGTCAAATCACACTACAGGGGTAAGGGAGACATTTCATTTGCCAGATATGATTGATGGCTAAATGGGAAATGTCAATGGGACTGTTCTGACGTACACCCACCCACACACAGCTCTGCTCTAAGACCCTCCTGATTCAGAACAAAGTATTAAGTAAACAGCTGATACTGCACTTTGGCTCCACAACAAAGAACATGAACAGTATGCACACAAGTACACCTTGAAGAAGAACAAACAGATACGCACCAAAAATAGACTCACTCCCAATGGAATCCTAAAGATCTCTTCAATCATCAACGTATCTCTTGTTATGCATTTATGATGGATGTACACTGAGTGTAGAAAACATTAGGACTACCTGCTCTTTCCTTGACATAGACTGACCAGGTGAATCCAGGTGAAAGCTATGATTCCTTATGGATGTCACCTGTTAAATCGACTTCAATCAGTGTAGATGTTTAAACCTTGAGACAATTGAGAGATGGATTGTGCATGTGTGCCATTCAGAGTGTGAATGGGCAAGACCAAATATTTAAGTGTCTTTGAACAGGGAATGGTAGCAGGCAACGCTGCTGGGTTTTTCACGCTCAACAGTTTCCCGTGTGTATCAAGAATGGTACACCACCCAAATGACATCCACCCAACTTGACACAAATGTGGGAAGCATTGGAGTCAACATAGATCAGCATCCCAGTGGACCGCTTTCAACCACTCCATGCCCCGAAGAATTGAGGCAGTTCTGGGGGAAAAGGGGGGTGCAACTCAATATTGGGAAAGGTGTTCATAATGTTTTCTACACTCAGTGTATAATTACTATTCATTGTAATACTAGAGTCAATAAATATTACAAAGAAAATACCGGTTTATGACTTATTAATCAGCAAATCAAAATAAATGTTATTGGTCACATACACATGGTTAGCAGATGTTATTGAGAGTGTAGCGAAATGCTTGTGTTTCTAGTTCCAACAGTGCAGCAATATCTAACAAGTAATAACTAACAATTCCACAACAAATACCTAACACACAAAAATCTAAGTAAGGAATACAATAAGAATATATCAATATAAATATATGGATGAGCAATGTCAGAGCGGCTTAGGTTAAGATGCAATAGATACAATATATACATTTGAGATGAGTAATGCAAGATATTTAAACATTATTGAGGTGGCATTATTAAAGGGACTAGTGTTCCATTTATTAAAGTGGCCAGTGATTACAAGTCGGTATATAGGTAGCAGGTTCACTGTGCTAGCGGTGACTGCTTTTTTTCAGTCTCTCGGTCCCAGCGTTGATGTATCTGTGCTGACCTTACCTTCTGGATGGTAGCGGGGTGAACAGGCAGTGGCTTGGGTGGTTGTTGTCCTTGATTATCTTTTTGGGCTTCCTGTGTTATCGGGTGCTGTAGGTGTCCTGGAGGGCAGGTAGTTTGCCCCCGGTGGTGCGTTGTGCAGACCGCACCACCCTCTGGAGAGCCCTGTGGTTCTGGGTGGTGCAGTTGCCATACCAGGCAGTGATACAGCCCAACAGGATGCTCTCAGTTTTGCATGTGTAAACGTTTGTGAGGTTTTTCAGTGACAAGACACATTTCTTCAGCCTCCTGAGGTTGAAGAGGCGCTGTTGTGCCTTCTTCACCACACTGTCTGTGTGGTGGACCATTTCAGTTTGTCAGTGATGTGTATGCCGAGGAAAGTAAAACACTTTCCACCTTCTCCACTGCTGTCCCTTCAATGTGGATAGAGGGGTGCTCCCTCTGCTGTTTTATGAAGTCCTCGATCATCTCCTTTATTTTGTTGACATTGAGAAAGGTTATTTTCCTGACACCACACTCCAAGAGCCCTCACCTTCTCCCTGTAGGCTGTCATGTTGTTGTCAAACCTAATACTGTTGTGTTGTCTGTAAACTTGATGATTGAGTTGGAGGTGTGCATGGCCATGCAGTCATGGGTGAACAGGGAGTACAGGAGCGGGCTGAGCATGCATCCTTGTGGGACCCCAGTGTTGAGGATCAGCGAAGTGGAGATGTTGTTTCCTACCTTCACCACCTGGGGGCGGCCCGTCAGGAAGTCCAGGACTCAATTACACAGAGAGGGGTTGAGACCCAGGGCATCAAGCTGAATAGTGAGTTTGGAGGGTATTATGGGGTTGAATGCTGAGCTATAGTCAATGAACAGTACTCTTTTGTAGGTATTCCTCTTGTCCAGATGGGATAGGGCAGTGTGCAGTGTTATGGTGATTTCAACGTCTGTGGACCTATTGGGGCGGTAAGCAAATTGAAGTGGGACTAGGGCGGCCAGTAAGGCGGAGGTGATATGATCCTTCACTAGTCTCTCAAAGCACTTCATGATGACAGAAGTGAGTTCTACAGGGTGATAGTCATTCATTCAGTTACTTTTGCATTCTTGGGTACAGGAACAGTAGTGGCCCTTGAACAATGTGGGGACAGCAGACTGGGATAGGGAGAGATTGAAAATGTCCGTAAACACACCAGCAAGCTGGTCTGCGCATGCTCTAAGGATGCAGCTAGGGATGCCGTCTGGTCCGGCAGCCTTGCGAGGGTTAAAATGTTTTAATGTCTTACTCACATCAGCCACAGAGAAGGAGAGCCCACAGTCCTTGGTAGCGGGCCGTGTCGGCGGCACTGTATTATCCTCAAAGCGTAGAAAGAAGGTGTTTAGTTTGTTTGGAAACAAAGACGTCGTTGTCGGCGACGTGGCTGGTTTTCCTTTTGTAGTCAGTGATTGCCACATACGTCTCATGTCTGAGCCGTTGAATTGTGACTCCACTTTGTCTCTATGCTGACATTTTGCTTGTGTGATTGCCTTGCAGAGGGAAGGACTACTCTGTTTGTATTTTGCCATATTCGCAGTCGTTTTGCCATGGTTAAATGCAATGGTACACGCTTTTAGTTTTTGTGCGAATGCTGCCATCTGTTCACGTTTTTATAGTCACAGTGGGTAGAACATCTCCTATACACTTCCTTATAAAATCACTCACCAAATCAGCGTATACGTCGATATTTATTCTCTGAGACTACCCGGAACTTATCCCACTCCACATGATCAAAAACAATCTTGAAGTGTGAATTCTGATTGGTCAGACCAGCATTGAATAGTCCTTAGCATGGGTACTTCCTGTTTGAGTTTCTGTCTATAGGAAGGGAGAAGCAAAATGGGGTCGTGGTCAGATTTGCCGTCAGGAGGGAAGGAGAGGGCCTTTTATGCATTGCGGTACAATGGTCCAGTGTTTTTACAGCAAGAGTGCTACAGTCGACATGCTTATAGAATTTAGGTAGCCTTTTCCTCAAATGTTCTTTGTTAAAATCCCCAGCTACAATAACTGCAGCCTCAGGATATATGGTTTCCAGTTTGCTTAATGTTCAGTAAAGTTCCTTGAGGGCCGTCGTGGTATCGGCTTGAGGGGGGATATACACGGCTGTGACAATAACCAAAGAGAATTCTCTTGGGAGAAATGATTGTGAGGAATTCTAGGTCAGGTGAACAAATGGACTTGAGTTCCTGTATGTTGTGACAATTACACAATGAGTCGGTAATCATGAAACATACACCCCTGCCCTTCTTCTTCCTGGAGAGAAGTTTCTTCCTGTCGGTGAGGCACTGAGAATCCTGCTGGCTGTATCGACTCCGACAGCATATCCTGAGAGAGCCATGCTACCGTGAAACAGAGTATGTTACAATCCCTCATGACTCTCTGGACCTTGTTATCTAGGGACAGGACATTAGAAAGTAATATACTCGGAAGCGGTGGGTGGTGTGCGTTCCTCCAAAGTCTGACTAGAAGACTGCTCCGACTCCCTCTCCTCTGGCGGTGTTGTTTTGGGTCGAATCAGTGCAAATGCCCTGGTGGTGCAAACAAAGGATCCACTTCAGGAAAGTCGTATTCCTGGTCGTGGTGCTGGTAAGTTGACACCACTCTGATATCAAATAGTTATTCCCGGCTGTATGTAATAACACTTAAGATTTTCTGGTCTAACATTGTAGGAAATAAAACATAAAAAAAAAAGAAATGCCTAAGGTCTAGAAGCGAGGCAGCCCTCTCTGACGACGCCATTATGTTGAGACAATTTCATAATAATAAGCAATGTATTTTAAGAACTTTAAAAAAAGTGCTGTCAACCGACTTCTCTTTTAAATTAGGATTCTAGATTGTCACAGCGAGACTACTGTGGTTATGGCACCCTATTCCCTATGGGCCCTGATAAAAACTACTATATAGGAAATAGGGTGCCATTTCGGACACAGCCTGTGCCTTACCCAGAACTCCTTGCAGCTCTGAGGCCAATCAATTCTCACGGGGACTTTGATGGCTTGTGCTTCCTCTGACTCTCCTCCGTAACTCTGACATTTGATACCAGGTTTTAGCCAGGGTAAACGTTTTAATTTACCCCTGGAGGCTGAGAAAGGCACAGCCACGACTTATCGTCTCAGAACAATTACTGGGATTGTTTGACAAACACTGGCAGGACGTTGTGGCTGTGTATTTTCTTTCAGTCTTTTAACCATGACGGTGCAGTTTGCGGTTTTGATGGAGAGGCTGGACAAACAGGCCGTGCTTCGGACAGGGGGGAAAATGGACTGGGAATGCTAATGTCTTAGTTATTTATTCTTTATTCCAGTATACAAAACAGCCCAGCCATATATCTGACAAGGCAAACACAGAATTGGATACAGAGAAAAGCCCAGACAGATTGGGTTCCATCATTCCTGAGGTGGTCTTTGACTTGTGTTTCTGCCTCAGTGACATAAAGGGGCAGAGGGAGGGAGGGAGGGAGGGAGGGAGGGAGGGAGGGAGGGAGGGAGGGAGGGAGGGAGGGAGGGAGGGAGGGAGGGAGGGAGGGGAGAATGAGGAGGAAACACAGGGGAAAATAAAAAATAAATAAAAAAGAGACAGAAAAATGTAAATAAATGACTGAAAAGGTCAGTGGAGAGAACAGGCCAACAGATATATAGAGGTATCCATCAGTAAAGCCAAAGCCCCACATTATGGTGCTGACACTCATCATCCACCATGTCTACTACAGTTGAGGTCAAGGTCTCCTCTGTGTAGGTGTAACGTTTCACTGTGATCAATGTTGCGTGGTTAAGGAACGACACGACACGTTAACTGTTAGTATCCCCTCTCTATCCCCTTGCTCCCCCTATGAAGGGAAATGCCCTTTAACCCCTTTACAGTGGGGAATCATATTGAAAGAGTCAACTGTTCCACTGTCCATTAATTGTCATTAAAAGCTCAAGTGGAGAGTCAAATTCTCCCCCTAACCCTCCAGACTTTGAGGGCCCCGTTCTGCTCGTTCCACCACTGTATTTAATGGGCGGCATTACAGATAGTAGATTTACCCCAAGCCTTTTTCCTGTTTCTTAAATGGGCAACGGGGTAATGTACAGTATATGTTACATTGTTTATGTGGGTTTCTGGTGGTTTTGATATAAACCAAGACTAATGCTGTTTTAAGTAAAGGCCTTCACGGACCTAACCAAACTCTATTACCCGAGATCCAACACAGGATCTGACCAGGTCGCCTCCCGCTTGGTGCCCGCGGAACTCGGATCTGTGTGAAAATATATGAAATACAGGATCCAAACTTATATTTGAAAAGTTTTGTTCCTAATTAACATGAACGCACATTTTACACATTTACATTTTATTACATTAAATGATTGTCAGGCGGCCCCTTGATTAAATCAAATGAAACGTGTCAAAATATTATTTTGTGACTAAATGGCATATTCTCTTTATGAAAACGAGCCCCTGCGCAGGGTAAATAGGCTAATTGTTGTGGGAGAGAAGGAATATGCAGTGGAAAAGATTGATAGCCTAGACTAGGCTATATAAAGTGTGTTTCTGAAATATGAAGTCGGTTTTTGCTGATGTGATAAATAAACTGAATGAAAGAGAGTACAGGGAGGAAAAAATGACAGGCAAATCGTCTTTATGGGCCTCATTTATGCACATTGTGGATACAGAAGGGAAAAAGCGCTGCTCTTGGCCCATATTTTCAAGACCTGAGCTATTTCATTTATTAGTTTTTTTATTCAATTAACTAGTTTATATTTAATGGATTAATTTCTGCTTGTCCTATTTAGTTAAGTGATAATGCCAGAGAAGCCGGTGTTTGAAGGATATATTGGCACGGTGTTGTTAGGCTCAAGATGAATTCGAGGCTCGTCAAACCGTGCCAATATGTCCTCCAAACACCGGCTTTCAGGGCATTACCATATTCAAATAATGATCGACATATTTTCATTAAAAAAAATATTTTGAGGAATTTATTCATACTATTTCATCCTTCCACAAGATATAGTCCAGACACAAATCGAGTGTTGCTACATAAACTGGCTTGTCGTTCGTTCTATCGGTTCGGTTGCTAGAGACACGACCCAGCATCCCTTGTATGCTAGCTAGCCAACTACGGCTAACTAACAGTCATGTCAAAAAGTGCGGAATAACAGCAAAGTAGCTGCATTTGCATAAGCTGTTTTCTGGTGACATTTATTTGGATACATCCATAACAATGAGCTAATTAGGTACAATTTTGCCTGGCATAGAAAATGTGCTCTCTCGTTAGGACACCGTTGTTCAGAGGTGCTAGCCAACACAGCTAACACAATCACTTCAAACTGAAGCTGGAAAGACTGCAAACTCGCTGCACTTCATTTCGTTTTACCTTTTTTCGATTAACATTTCTTTGTTTCTATCCATAAACATTATGCCAGCTGATTCATGGTTTCGACTGGCTGAGAAACACTGTCTGTCTCATTCTGACCCCTACGTTCTTTACTATGGGACAGCTGGAGAGGGAATTTGAATATTTGAACAATGTTGCAAATGTCGGAGAGACAGACAGTATGGTTTATACAAATCTCCACTTTTGAAAACCAAATGTTTGTCTGAAAGAAATGTGAGATAATGTCTAGATACTTTTTATAGTGTAGATCAAGTTTATAAATTGCTTGGCTGGGCTGATGGATTGAGACAGTTGATTGCGGAGTCAGATACAGAAAATAGGCATTTTAATGTCATAGATTTAGCCGGTGGTAACTTGTGGAATAGACACTGTCTGGAATGCGCTTTTAACCAGCATTCAGGATTAGACCCACCCATTGTATAATGTAAGTTATTTTATTTAGGCTATTTTCTTTAGGAATAACAGTTTGTTAAATGATGTTGAATGAATATAGTCAAGTGTGATAGTTGTCAGCATAAAGCTTAATTAAGCTACTCATAAACTGGTTTTGTGGCTTCGTTCAAAACAAGTAACTTATACTGTAGTGCAGAGTTACCGCTACATTCTTTCTGATCGTCTTTAATAAAGAAAATGTTTGACCAAGTTAATCTGCTCATGTTGTGTGTGTGCAGTAGACTGACAGCCTAGGCCTATCGACAGAATTGATTGTTTATGCCATGGATTGTTCTAAGAAATATCAGGACAACTTCTCTCTTCAATTATTATTATTATTAACTCTCCTGACAGTAGCCCTAGGCTACATCTCTTGTATTCAGACCGGACATCAGACCCGCCATTGCGCGCGGATGACTTTTCTATTCAAACCCATCCAAACCAATCTCATGTTCTATAGGCTAATTCTGCTAAATAAATATCTACAGTTAATTTAGAACAAACATATTAGGCACCTATAATGATTTAGACTTGAGCAGAACTCTGGGTCTAAGACCTGACTGCTGGTGTTCTCCTCCAGAATGCCTGTACACTGAAAAAGAGAGGGATTATTTTCCTCTTGTTGGGTGAAAGAGCAAGAGAGAGAGTGAAAAAGAGGGGGACAGATAAAAAGGGCATTATGAATACATTAGATTGTTTGATGATGAGGACTTGAAACAATTGAGGAAAAAAATTGTTGAAAAGGTAGAAGAAAGACATATGATTCTAACCACAGAAGAATCAAGAGCAAATCAAGACACATAAGCGTTTCCATTTATTTTATGACGATACCTAAAGTCTGACCGCAACTTCACCTTGAGTGAATGGTCTAGTCTGGGGCTTGGAGCTGAAGCAGCCTCACTCAGTCGTGACCTGAGACACAGGGTCACCTGGAGCAGAGGAAGGAGGGGAAAGAGAGAGAAGGGAGAAAGAGATTACCAACAACCCATTAGAGGGATATGATGAAGGGGAGGCTGCACAAAGCAAGCACTCTGCTTTAATTGGACGGAAGGTGACTGTACACTTGTATCATAAATAACACAGCCGAGGGAAGGGATTGGAGTGTACCACTTAAAACTGTATGGTCCCTCGGTGAGCTTAACCGGTCTGAAACTGTTAGGAGAGGCCATCAAGGAAATCACGTAAATAACCTCCAGGCTAACTGATTTGTCCACGGCCATAAACACGACATAAAGCGCTAATATACGGGTCAGCATTGTCAAATGATTTACACTCACAAGGAGCAGCGGTTGGAAACGTTTTTTTAGTTTTTTTTCTCAAGCTGGAAAGTTCATCAAAGCCTCTTGTCGTGGTTCCTCTTCACTCTTGCTCACCTTTTTTCCATTGAATGGAAACATTTTTGGAGAACTTGAGCCCGAAAAGGGCACAATGGATGTCTTGAATCAGAAGAGGGTAGAGACGGGGTGATGTTATAACAAAAATAAACGTCTTCGACTGGAGGAATTTGTGCTATAGCCCTGGAGCGTCAAAACAAAATTAAAGCAGATCAAGATTTACTAGATAGTGTAAAGCCTTTTAATTTGTTTGCAGGCTGGGACTTGTAATCAATCACGGTGAGCCAGGAGAGAGTAATGCATCTGTCCTTTTTCAGCCTGCTATCAATTCAGCCAGGAGAGAGAGAGAGAGAGAGAGAGAGAGAGAGTCAGACTGCGGGAAAATGAGAGAGAGAGAGAGAGAGAGTGAGAGAGAGAGAGTCAGACTGAGGGAAAATTAGAGGGAGAGAGAGAGAGAGAGAGAGAGAGAGCGAGAGCGAGAGCGAGAGTCAGACTGAGGGAAAATGAGAGAGGGAGAGAGAGAGAGAGAGAATCAGGCTGAGGGAAAATGAGAGAGCGAGAGAGAGAGAGAGAGAATCAGGCTGAGGGAAAATGAGAAAGCGAGAGAGAGAGAGAGAGAGAGAATCAGGCTTAGGGAAAATGAGAGAGAGAGAGAGAGAGAGAGAGAGAGAGAGAGAGAGAGAGTCAGACTGAAGGAAAATGAGAGAGAGAGAGGGAGAGAGAGGGGTGGGGGTAAGCGTGGGATTTCGGCAACTTGGGGATGAGAATATTTGGTCAAGAGAGATCAAGAATCAAAAACGTTCAATTATCTGTCTGGGTAACTGACAGACTAGCCTACGTTCCCCTCCCAAAAAGTCCTGAGCCATGCCACCACCGCACCAATGTTAATCGGTGTCACATGCATTTGTAAAAAAAATAAAAAATAAAAATCTGAATTCCATCTGTCATTTTTCCCTTGGAGGACGAGAACAATTGTCCCTCGGAACAAGGAAATTAAACAGGCAGGACACATTCCTCATGCAGGACAGGTTAAAACTCCATCATCATGTTTCTCCAGCACTCGGCTGGGCCTAATTGCTCTTTTCTCCTTGTGTGTTCTTGTGTTCCTCAGACAAGGGCTGTGCCTAAAATGACATGCTATTCGCTATACTGTATAGTGCACTACTTTTGACCAGAGCCCTATGTAGGGAATAGGTTACCATTTCTGACGCAGACAAGGTGTGTGTGTGTCTGCTTGTCGGTCTATAATGTACTGAGGAGGGACCCCAAACCACCTGCCATCTGTCACTGCAGCACCAGGAGGAGGGAGGCCCAGTCTCCGGGCCCCATAGCTCACAAGGCTAATCATTAAGGCATTAGAATAGAATAACAAATGTGTCTACATGTTTGCTTCTCAATCAGACAGACCCGTGCCTCTCAGCTTTTCATATAATCACGAATATACCCATGTTGGCCCCATTTAGCCTAAGTGGGAAGAGAGGGAGAGCCCAGGAGAAGGAGGGATCTTTTAAAAGTCTTTATTTTCCTCGGTCACATCTCTTATTCCCCTCCCTGCTGCTCTCTGTGGCTATTCCTCTTTTTCTTGTTGTCTTTTTCGTCGTTAGCTGTGGTACGTGCACACGACCGCCCACCTGCGTACACCGCCACAGTCTCTTTCTTGCTCCAGCTTTCTCACACACACACCCCACCTGCACAGGCATGCGCGCACCAACACTCACGCGCACAAGGTCAGTGGAGGTCTGGTGGGACGTTGATGAATGAATGTGAAGAGTGTCATCCTGGACAAACAAGGCCCGGGCCCACATGCTGCTACATCCTGAAAAATATCTCTATTACACCGACAACTGAGGGAATTGTCTTAAGAGGTCTTTCACATGCGCTCTTCTCTCTGTTCTGGCATGGAACACACACACACACACATGCATTCAGAGACCTACACCTCACACACATCACACACAAAAACTACAAACACTCAAGGTCAGTGTTCCAGTATTGTTGTGTGTTGACGAATGAAGGTGCAGAGTGTCAGCCGGCTTGGTCCCCACATGCTGTTACAGCCAAATAAATATGTCTGTCTCTCTCTCCTTGCTAATCTCAGATGCCTCCCCGCCTCGCCTCGCTCCTCCAAGGGTGACCAGATAAATAGCTTTGCATAAATGGCCTCTTAAAATATGACATTGCCATAGTTTTACAGTATCGGGGGGGGGGGGGGGATAATGCCATATGGAGAATAGAGAAAAGGGGTCGCTCTGGGATCTGATTGTTCTGGTGCTGTCCCCCTGATGTGGTTTAGAGGAGTTGAGGGTTTATGGGGGGGTCACTCAGAGAAAAAGGAAGAATGGGGTGCTGTCCCCCTGATGTGGTTTAGAGGAGTCGAGGGTATATGGGGGAGTCACTCAGAGAAAGAGGTAGGACGGGGTGCTGTCCCCCTGATGTGGTTTAGAGGAGTCGAGGGTATATGGGGGAGTCACTCAGAGAAAGAGGTAGGACGGGGTGCTGTCCCCCTGATGTGGTTTAGAGGGGATAGGGGGCTCATTCCGGGGAAGTGGAAAAATGAGGCACTGTCCACCCTGTTGTGGTTTTGAAGAGTTTCCTTTTGTATTTGAGTTTGGGGAAATATATTAAACCGTGTCACAGCGTAAAGGTAGAGGGATGGCTAGTATTGGAACAGACAGTGACCTGGAGCTCAAGGACAAACTACTTCCAGATGTCTGAGTGCCAAATACATTACTGGTACTGCTGTTGCAGCTCTGTATGCTAGAGGAGGAGCACCGTACAAGACACATACTGCAAGGCAGAGGAATCAATTCTGCTCAGGAAAACAAAAAAAAAAAAGAGGATAAAACTTTGAAGAATTTGATTGGGAGAGAAAGTGTATGTTTGTGTGTGTGTGTGTGTGTGTGTGTGCGTGTGTGTGTGTGTGTGTGTGTGTGCGTCATAGAGATAGATAGAGGACTCATCTTCGCATCTGTGCCACTGTAGCGTCTGTGACAGCAGGGCAGCGCCCTTGAGGCTAACTACATTTTGAAGTAGTACATTTTCTTCATCACGATTGGCGGATCCCTCCTAATGACCCGGTTGGACATGACTCAAACAGGGTCACCAGGATGGATCAGGTAATGAATTTGCAATTCCCACTCAGAATAAATGAAAATGGCGCTGGCCATGATAATACGGACTTTTGTCTGCTAGAGGCCTCTAGAGTTCTCTATCATGTGTCTCTGTGTGTCTGTGTGTGTGTGTGTGTGTGTGTGTTTACTTTGGTGAAAAATAGAGACAGAGCTAGTATAATGCTTTAGATTTCTTTCCTCAGTGCCTCTGCCCAAGAAGGGAACTTATATGTGTGTTTGTTCAGCTCCCCAGTGTCAGATTGCTGTGGATGTGACACCAATCAGTTCAATTCATTTTTATTTTCATTTTACATCACCACTTTATTTGTAGGCCTGTCACTACTGGTGATAAATAGGCAAATGTATTGACTAGGTAATGGTTACATTAGGCCGATACACAAGCGAAAATAACTCTCATTAAATTGTTTTGGAAATGTTTTCTGAAGTAGTTTTTAAAAGTTTAAGTTCCCAGGAGCAGTAGCAGTCATAAAAACTATAGTGGGAAATAACTGGAAATGTTGATATTTGTTATGTTATTTTAATTTTGCTGCCAAAAGGTCCTTGTAGGTGAATTGATTCCACAGAGTCCTATTTTTATGTCATAATATGACATATGACTAAGTAGTTGGAATTCTGTGGGATCAATGTAACTACAAGGAACTTTTTTTGCAGCAATAATAAACTAATATAAAATATATAAACTATACCAGTCATTGCTTACTATAACGTTTATGAAATGATGAAATGAGTGGACAAAGAAATACAGCTTCACTCTATCCAATCAGAGCAGCAGGATCAACATACAGCCTGCTCATCTCTTTACAGACAGAACTGGCTAGTTGAGTTATTTAGACTGTACACAAGACTGGCTCAAAGACAGGATGGTTTAGAAACTTTTTCACTGGACATGAGAAACATGCTTACTGCCCCCCCCCCCCCCCCCCCCCCCCCCCCCCCCTGGACACTTTTGTTATTCTTAATGGTAGATTATTCTTTCACGCCGGTATGAAAGATTGGGAGACAGGCGCAGGAATGCGTAATAGGGTTTTTTAATTTATCCAAATTACAGCGTGCCATTTAAAGGCATGGGGACGAAGACCAAACAAACACGAATACAACACACAGGGTTGAAGCCCAAACAAAAGAGTGAGGAGTACCTCGAAGAAATAACACAAGCGGACAATGATTAACACACGGGACAAGATCCTTAATCATCTGCGCAATCCACAAGAGCACGAATGCCAACACACAGCGCAGGTACTCACACAACCAACAGACATAGTAACAGTAATCGACAAGACCATGGTGAACACAGGGCACATATATACAGATGCAATCGGTGGGAATAGGGGCCCAGGTGTGCGTAATGAAAGTTCCGGAGGGATCCGTGACACTATGCAAGTAACCATTTCACTGTACCATTTACACCTATAGTGCTATAGTGTGTGTTTACCAGAGATGATAATGTGAAGAACAACATGACCACTAACAGAGTTATATTAGGACATAGGCCAAAGACTAGATAAAGTGTATTTTTACCTGGAGTTTTTCCTTATTTTAGGCTTCTACTTGAACCACTTTTAGTCTCTGGTTGTTTACTACACTAACTTACTCACTCTGTTTAGCACATGGCTTCACATGTGAATCCTTGAAGAGATGGGTGGGGCAAAGGCTTAAGAGTGGGTGAAAGATACTGAATAGGTAGACAAATAAGAGCTTTTCAGTAGGTGTACCAAAACATGCCAGAGCCATTTTCTCAAAGTTGGGGTTACAAGTTTATCAACAACCAAAGCAGAATTACTTTCATCCAAAGTTTAAAAAAACACAATTTCACATTTTGCTGGATCGAGGCGGTCATACATATCATACACATTGAAAAGTTTTGCTTTTCCTTAACGCTCTGTGTAAAAAAAACTCTGAAACGACTTCATGAATACGCAAAGACACAGTGCCTGCGTCTGAAACGGCACCCTATTCCCTATAGTGCACTACTTTTGACTAGAGTCCATAGGGCTCTGATAAAAATGTATGCACTACATAGGGAATAGGCTGCCATTTCAGTCACAGGCAGTGTGTCAGAGAAAACTATTTTAACTGTCTGTCTGATTTCAAATCATACCACATTCCTTCCCTTTCAAGTGGAAAGAAGAGGGAAAATCTTTACACATGATATACCCTGGGAATCCCGTGATACCAGGAGAATCACAGAGCCCGTGGAAACTCCTAGATAGACAAACAAGGGATCAGGCTGGGTAGAATAGAACCTCCCTGTTGAGGCGGGTGGAATAATTCAAAGGAAGCAGGCGTTCCCATTCCCAACCGACTCTTCCTAAAACTCCAGATCCGGGCCTTTGCCTTTTAGGAATGTCGGCGAGCCTCTGTGTTTCTCTGTGGGATTCTTTCTTTCCGTTCTGTCTCAAATCCACCTGCAGGATCTGGATATATCCCCTCGGTCTGTCGGTCTGTCGGTCTGTCTGTCGACTACACTATCTGCATCTCAAAACCATCCAAGGCAATAAAGGATTCAGACAAATAACAAATATGGAATGACTCAGACTATCAGAGGAGTTAGGAAATAAGCAGAAGACAAATTTCTATCCTGTATGGATTAAGAAAGTTTATGCTATTTTAGCTAGTGCTATATTGGACACATGGGGTAGTAGTGCTGAGCGATTAACCAAAATCCTTTTTTAGCAACTAATTTACTGATATCGGTTCAATTATTTGAATTCCATTTCATTCAATTGTTTTCTGTGAGCTCAATGTGCGCATTGCAGTTTCTCTAGAAATAAATCTGATTAAACCCGAACTGTGCGATGTTGTATGGGGTATGTCATTTCCAACAGGCCAATATTTTACATACTGTAGTTTAGCGCAGAAAACATGGTAATTAACTACAATGACCATAATCCATTGAGCGCATTCTTGTCCGGTCTGTGTCTCTTTTACACCTGCTACGTAAAAGAGAGAGTAGAACGCGTGATCGAGAGAGCTGTTCCTTCGCCAGGTACTGTATCTCTACCTGAAAATACATGATCTTTAAGGGATTTATATTTGGTATTCAGCGGTCACAAAAGTATGCCTTATTTACTTTGAAGAACTACTAAACTAGTGATTTTGTCAGACAGTGTAGACAGGAGATGAGAGGATGACTTTGAATGAAAGAAAGTCCTCAAACTATTTTTTTTTATTATGCACACCTGAAATATTTTATTAAATCAAAGTAATTTGAATAAATGATGGTTAGCAGTAATGGGCAGTCACTACCATTATGGGACTTTTATTCATTGTTTTATTCTGTGCCGTGACAGCATTCAACCCTTATAACGCATAGTGCATTTAAGGTAAAAAAAAATAAAAAAAATAAAAAAAAGATCTATTGAAATCGAAAACCGTCATTATTTTTTTAATCATCTAAACTAAACCGACTTCAAAAAACACTAATCGCTCAGCATTACTATGTAGGTGAAGTCTCCAGTTTTACCATAGCTACTGTATGCTAACCCTGACTGCACCACACATTTCCCTAAATGGGACAATAAAGATATTGATTGATTGATTGATTGATTGATTGGCTGCATTGGGAAGCTATGAAAATGTTGGTGAATGAGGCACAGCAGCCATGATTAAGGTGTTGATAACCATCAGCCTTTCTCTGCTGTGTGTGGATTAAACCATCCGTTCCATCTGTGTGTGTATCAGGGATCTCATCATCACACAGTCAGTACTTCATAGTCTCAGTCTAAACCACAGTGCAGTTCTTCATTTTATTCTAATCTTTCACCCTAGAGACCAAACAATCAGGAAATTAAAAATCTACTCCGAAAACAAGATAACAGGTTCTCTCTCCCTCCTCTCCACCCCTATGCACCCTAATGCACACAATTCGTCTAAAAAATTCAGACAGAAATGTGGATCGGTGGATCTATTTCCTGTGCTCGCCTATCAAATGTTGAGTTTTAATCATGCCGATTAGTACCGCTGATAAACGCTATAGGCAAACAGAGTTTCTGTCTTATCTTTCCCTGGCTCCCACGCAATCCACCTAGACCCAAATTCCTATCCTCAGACATACAGTATCTTATTCTCCTTTAGTCTTCCTTACAGTGTGTGTTTTTTAAAGAGTAATTTGTATTTGCTGTACTGCCTGACTTCTGGCCCTTATGTTCCTCTGAGATACTGTACTTGTAGCCATAGCTTTGCAGCAGATGGTGGAACACGTGTTGCACCAGGACACGTCAGGTTAAACTTATCTATTGTTCTTCCGACTAAAAACTGAATTAAACAACAGAATTTTCCCACTCGCAAAGTTTCCAGAGAGAGCTTGTAAACTCTGGTGCATTGGAAAAAAACTATATGCAGGCTCAAGCTGTGTGCAATATCCAGGCTCAAGCTGTGTGCATTAATGTGTTAGATGTATACTCGCAGGCACATACTTCTATCAATAGAACTAGATGTCTGGCATAATAAATATATACAGTACTTTTGCCCACAGATTTAGGCTCTATCCCTGACTTGCAGGTAACTGCCAAAATAAAGGAAACACCAACATAACGTGTCTTAATAGGGCGTTGGGCCACCACGAGCCAGAACAGATTCAGTGTACCTTGGCATGGATTCTGCAAGTGTCTGGAACTCTATTAGAGGGATGAAACACCATTCTGACTGAGATGGCCATGGCAAATGGTTTAAATCGTTTTCATGCTCATCAAACCGTTCCGTTACCACTCATGCCTTGTGGATGGGTGCATAGCCATGGTAGTCAAAATAATGGCCTGCCCAGCATGTTGGGATGTTAATTGCTTAATTAACTCAGGAACCACACCTGTGTGGAGGCACCTGCTTTCAATATACTTTGCATCCCTCATTAACTCAAGCGTTTCTATTATTTTGTCAGTAACCTGTATATCCTAGCAGGTCGACTGAAATCGAAATCAACACCTAGTCCTGCCCTACAGCTCCTACAGTAATAGCTGTCAAAAGACTAGTAATCCAAGCTGACAGGCGGGTCTTAACACCCGGAGCTGTCCAGAGAACAGAGTGGCTGTCAGTGAGGAGAGGGATGCTGCTCCTGCCAATGCTTCTGGAGAAAGTGTTGGAGATTCCCATCCAAGAGTCCCATCCATGTCTCAAACACGTGTTAGCGATTATAGCTAGTTACCCCTTATTAAAATACTATAATTGTGAAATCGTGGATGGTCAGTCCATATCTCTGTATATGATTTTAGGAATTGTTACATTTCTCCAAGCCCATCCCTCAGACTTTTACCATAACAGAGGTGGGGTGACCAGTTTGTTATTATTTCAATTAAGGACTCTAGCTTTAATGCTTCAGCTCGTATAGGTGGGTTGGGGTAGGTTCCATTACACTTTGGAGAATGTACAGTGATGAGTTCTGCTCGGGACTTAGAAGAATGGTATTCTTTAGTCTACATCTGACAGCCACCTAAGACAATACAGTTACAGGGTTGTATTTTTACACCACTGATTTCAAGTAATGAAATATAAATTGAATTAAGGATAGCAATTGTATGCAATATAATTACACTATGACTCAGCTTGGGTGTCCATTTTGAGAGCCATACATTGCATTTTTGGAATTCTGACATTTTGCATGCGTCTTCTGCCAGCAACAGTGACCTCACGTTCACAACACTCCCAATAAACAGATTGGACATGACTAACCACCAATTAAAGTCACATCACTGTGGCGATGAAAATGATATTGACCCTTTCTCTGTGCTGTGGAGTCAGAGTCCTGCAGTCTAGATGAACTGCAATTGAAGGGTAATGCTCCTCACAAGCACTGAGACGGTTTGCCTCTTTACGGGGTTAACGACCTGTATACTGCTCTGACTCTTTGCCAAACAAACATGACGGATGAACAGAGCAGCATGTCCAAATCACTTACAAACATTCTATTATCCATGGGCACCATGATATCCACATCAATCCCAGCATGGATGTGTACGGGTGAATAAGCAATGTGTGCACACACATGCATGACAACACACGCGGAAGTCACCTGGACCCATTCTGGGGGCCTGGATATCTAGCTGAAGATAGTTAGTCTAGAGATCAGGAGTTTTAGGGCTGACTGTACCGCACAGTGTGCTTGTCTTGCTTTTTTTGACGAGCTCAATTGGATTTGTCCCCTAATGTCTGGTAGATAATCACTTTACTCATTAGCAAGGATTCAGGAATGAAGCAGTGAAAGGGTAATAACACAGACAACCACGGGGATTATGAATCTCTCTGTCCCACACGCTGAGAGAGCAGATTATACGGCTCTGACAGACAGAAGCTACACTGTTACCCACTGCCCACCCAGGAAAATACCAACCTGAAACACACTAACACAATGACCGCCACCAGTTCACATGGCTCTCAATGACAAGGAACTCCATTCACTATTAGTGGTTTAGTGATAGCAGTTTGATCACAATGAAGTAGAGGGTGAAGTTGCTTTCGGCCACACAGCGTGATTACGATTTCTCTGTGTCTCACGGGAACCACAAATGGGAGGTCTGGAGGGTTGTTCTATGTTATCTATCTTAATAATGTATTTTGTCCTCTGAGAACCAGACGGCCACCTTTCAGTGGCTTAGATTGGCCCTGCCTGATAAATATAAACAAGTGCTTATCGCGTTCGCTAGCATGTTGCTCACTGCAGCTCTGAGAGAAACCAGTGGCGGCAGACTTTTCCAGACATGTCCTATCTTACAAAATACTCTGCTCCGTTTCTCTGTAGTTACACTTCTATCCTTTCTTCAATCTCTTTTTTCATTTTTTCGATATTTTTTTCTACACTTGTTGTTGCCTTTCAATCGCTGTTTTCCCCCGTCTTTCCTCAACCTCCTTCAACAGATGGTAGCCACTCTTGCAATTTACACCGGTACAAATGTTGTGTCTATCATATAATTCATACTCACTTCCATATCTACATCCACGGTTGCTCTTTGATTGTTCCTTTTGACAACATAATGTGTCCATACTAGATAATGTTCTTCCTTTCATATTTTAATTTCATACACACTCACACTTCTCAGGACCACAGATATGAGGCCCGTCATGTCTAAAGCCCTCCCCAGGGACGGTGCTCCACTTCAGGCTGTTTTTCCCTGGAATAGACCCTGGTCCCCTGAGAAGCACAGTGATAGCGGTTTTCTATTGAGTGGATTGGAACGCACTTAGCCTGGTAAGGTATCTTCTCAATGCTTATTTGTCCTCCCTATGTATAGTGAGATACTGGATGCCTCAGTGTCAGTCTGCACGTGCTTTACAGATCCATGAAATGGGTTAAAGTCTGTTCTAGGGTCAGGCCTAGAAGATCAATGGTGTCTGTCCATGCTTTACAGGGTGAGTGAAATTATTTAAGTGTTGGTCTGGGTTCAGGGTTAGCCTGAGCCCCCTTTGATGGGAGCTCAGGCTGGCTGGTGTTGATAGGACTGTCCAGGTGTAGTGGAGGCCTGGTACTGAGTATATGAGTGTGTGCGGGGGGGGGTTTCTTTCAAGAAACCTATTTTTTCCAAGGGGGCAGAGTATGATACATTGGAAAGTTCCGGAACACAGAGAGAGCAAGGGAGTGAAAGGGAGGAGAGGTCTATAAATCGTCCTAGTAAGAACTATAGGCTCCAGGCCGGCTGGGCTGACTGCCTCTAAACACGGATCTTGGGGGGTGGGGGGTCAAGAAAGGAGGAGAAAATGGTGGGATGAGGAGTCATACCTCATGATGACCTCCTGTTCTGTACCGTTAACGTCTGGGAAGCGAGGGATTTAAGACAGAGAAAGAAGAAGGGATTGGAACATGTAACATCTAGGACTGAGAGTGACCGATGTTTGGAGAGTGGTGATGACTTCATGATGTTTGAGGGTCATAAAGGGGGCACCTGTGAGATATTAGTCATATTTTTACATGATCGTGGACATGTCATATAACTGTCACATATTACTGTCACATCCGAAGATATCAAGGTGGCTGCCTCTTGGTGTTGGTATTGATATTATTCTTTGCTTTGGGTCCAAAAGCTGCCTGGAATCAGTCAAAGTGTGTTTTCCTCTCATTGCAACAATGGCTGCCTCTTCCCCCTCTCTCTCTACACACAGCAGAGTGGTACAAAACATGCTTGATTGAATCTGATTCTTCTCTCTCCCCTTGTGCTGCAGGGATTGGTGAACAAACAGTGATGTCCACTTAGATTTATCACTGGGCAGTCGGTCACCGGAGGACAGCTCCCCTCTACCCCTCACCATGCTCCACTGCAGAGAGACACATTAGCCATGGCAGAGCCCTCCACTGTCCACTCTCGTGTTCCCACAGGAACTTGTTGGCCGCAGCTCACATCAAAGTGCTTAACTTTCTCTTTGGAAGGGCATCCCCGTGTATATCCATGTATATGCCTGAAAAGTGTTCCCATGCAGTAAAGCCTCGACTCCGACCTTAAGCGAGTTAAGCGAGTTAAGCGAGTTAAGCGCGCATAAATGGAACGTAATTCCCTTTTGTGTGCACCTTCTCCCTGTACGTATTCTGACCTCGAACTTAAGCATGAGAATAGCATGTTATTCACCAACTATTCGTTTGAGGTGGAGCTTGAATGAACGAAGGTGTCATAATTTCACTACCTTTAAGCGCAAGGAAACCTTGAATAAGTGGAAAAAGCATGTACTTTATTTTTGGGGGGATAGAAATAACACCATTCTCCATGCCCTGTCATTTACAACTTGATAAGATCTAGCTAAATGAGTAATCCGTTTGGATAAGGGAATTGTAAATTTAAATGACTCGTTTATGGCATTAAACTCAACATATCAACTTTCCCGCGGCATAGTTCATGAAACGCTGTACCATTATGCAGAATTTAACTTGGACAGCCTTTTAACCCCTCCCAGATCTGACTCTGCTGGCAGCAACGTTATTGAGGAAAAATGTACTTTGTTTGCCTGTGATATGTGGTTCTCCCACTAAGCTACCTTAAGAGGATTGCACTAACTGTAAGCCCGCTCTGGATAAGAGTGTCTACTAAATGACTCAAATGTCAAAACTGTCAATTTACTGTTAGTTCCAATCAGTTGGAACTAGCCTACGTTATCATTCCATTTAATGACATTGTTTCGTTTACCTTCATTTGCTTCCTCTGTAAACGACGTCACGGCCATGTGATTGTTGCATGAGGATCGTTAGCAACAGTTGGTAATATAGAAATATTTTTTTAAATGTAGGCTAATTAAATCGTTATGGAGCGGAGCGCTGATCAGGCCCTAACAGTCTGAAACCGACTCATGGTACAATACTTGGTCATGTCATCACACAGTTCCATGAGTAGTGCAGGCAATAGTATTGCCTACTATTGTACACGGTTGTAATTGTATGTACACTAATCTTCCAACATTACCATGGGTTGAAGAGCTGAACGAATCCAACCACATGTTTCTTTCTTTTGTACATAAAAGCTGGCCAAACATGTTTTTTCATTATTTACTTTCCTTAACTTAAAGAATCAACAAGAGCAGAGTATTTTTTTTTATCTACTAATTGGTGCTGAAAGTATGCATACATTTGGAAGGCTTTCTTTCATTGATCTCTATTATTTTGAACCCGTTCTCTTGATATATTCTAGTCAGCGGACAAAATTAGACACGCCGTAATTATAGGGATGGCTTAACATAAATGTTCACCATTGAATGAAAACATCACCAGAAAATCTGTTGGCCAGCAAGTGGGAGGGTTTCCCGTTGAATTAATATTTGCTTTTGGTGTTCAGAGCGCGGAGGGTAGACACACCTACAGAGCTTAAAGTCTGAACACCAAATACTGAGAAGTATGTAGGAAAGGCATGAATTCCGAAATCAGGATCGGCTTGTGTGCAGACAGATGTTTTGTATACTCAAGTGAACAGAGACACAGAGTCAATCTGTCTCTTGGCGTGTGACACGTGTCATGACGTTGCCCTGCGCGACACACGCTTTGCATGCAAAGTGGCATAGGATACATCACTGTAAATGCCTCGTTCAGACACAGTGTGGTTCATCGGCATGTGTGTTTGCGTTGCTGTCCTCCGTTCTATAATGTTTATAAAAACACATCTCTTTAACGGATGTATATTTCCTCTGCTATACATCTTAGGCAGACAGACTATATGTAGAGGATGTGACCAGGCTCGAGCAGCTGTTTATGCACGTCGATGACGTGTGCGCACAGCTGTACTGTTGTGTACATCCCTGATTTCCTCCAAAAGTACCTGTGTGTATTAAAATGCATACGTGCCTGTGTTTCTCTGTGACTCGTCTCTATATAAAACTATACTGTACCTGTGTGTTAGTCAGTATATAAAGGCAGTGTATTGGCTCGGTGGCTTTCCCCAGTGGACAGCTTGGTCTGGGTGACCCCTGTAAAAGCTTCCGCTTCTGTCACCACCAGCACACTGAAATAAATTGGCTTTGGTCTCCATGGAAGGGTTTGCAGTTGCTGCGAACCTAAAGCATTATTGGTATAGCTGGAGTCTCACTAGGGAGGGAGGTTGTGTGTGTGTGCAGCCTTGACCCTGGTGAACCGTGTGTGTGTGTGTGGGGGGGTGGTATGTAACCTCTAAATGCTCTCTGTCTGCGGGTGATAGAAAGACAGATCAGGAAGCAATACTGAAGTGACGCAGTGTGAACAATATACCCACACACTGATTTCGCCACAGTCGGCGTGGTGGCTCGTCACCCTATACTCCCTTTCATAGAAACCTCCATGTTTCAAGTCAACGAATGCATGTATTTGATCAGCTCCTCTACTCTATGTTGGTATCGTATCTAATATACTCCAGTTTGAGATATCGTTATCAAACTCTACCCTTTAACCTTCTCACTTTAGAACGTTTCCCAGTGATTTAGTCGACAGCAACATTTCATCAAGATCAATAAATCAAACTGTGAGGACACTGGAATTACCATCTCACGGATTAGCCTACAGAAAATGCTTAGCGTACCGATGTGTGACATCAGCATTCACTGCCAGAAAGCCAAATCATAAGACTGTGGAGTCAAACACAGTTCACGGGGAACCAAGTGTCGTGAGTAAGAGGAATCTGTGCAGTCTTCTCAGCAGCTGCACGCTCTGCTAAGGAGGTCAAAGGGTCAGTGATGTATGTGAATGTACAGTATATGCCTCTGTCTAGGCACCACACCTGTCTATAGAACATCACCATACATCTCTCTGTAGTAGGATGAAATTACCCCTAGATGATTTGCAATTGAAGATCAGGTTTGCAATTGAAGGTATTGTAACAGGAGCAAAGAGTGAAAGGAGCAGAGAGGAATCTGGGTAAGAGTACAAGAAGGGAAGGTGGGTTAACAGCGAGATAAAAACAGAACGGTTGCCAGTGTGATCTTGACAAATACACAGTGGTGTAAAAAGTACTCAATTGTCATACTTGAGTAAAAGTAAAGATACCTTGATGGAAAATGACTAAAGTAAAAGTGAAAGTCACCCAGTAAATTCCTACTTGAGTAAAAGTCAAACCTATATTTGGTTTTAAATATACTTAAGTATCAAAAGTAAAAGTAATTGAAAAAAATGTATATGTCAAAAGTAAAAAAATCGTTTAAAATTCCTTATACAGTGGGGCAAAAAAGTATTTAGTCAGCCACCAATTGTGCAAGTTCTCCCACTTAAAAAGATGAGAGAGGCCTGTCATTTTCATCATAGGTACACTTCGACTATGACAGACAAAATGAGGGAAAAAAATCCAGAAAATCACATTGTAGGATTTTTAATGAATTTATTTGCAAATTATGGTGGAAAATAAGTATTTGGTCAATAACAAAAGTTTATCTCAATACTTTGTTATATACCCTTTGTTGGCAATGACAGAGGTCAAACGTTTTCTGTAAGTCTTCACAAGGTTTTCACACACTGTTGCTGGTATTTTGGCCCATTCCTCCATGCAGATCTCCTCTAGACCAGTGATGTTTTGGGGCTGTTGCTGGGCAACACGGACTTTCAACTCCCTCCAAAGATTTTCTATGGGGTTGAGATCTGGAGACTGGCTAGGCCACTCCAGGACCTTGAAATGCTTCCTACAAAGCCACTCTTTCGTTGCCTGGATGGTGTGTTTGGGATCATTGTCATGCTGAAAGACCCAGCCACGTTTCATCTTCAATGCCCTTGCTGATGGAAGGAGGTTTTCACTCAAAATCTCACGATACATGGCCTGATTTCATTCTTTCCTTTACACGGATCAGTCTTCCTGGTCCCTTTGCAGAAAAACAGCCCCAAAGCATGATGTTTCCACCCCCATGCTTCACAGTAGGTATGGTGTTCTTTGGATACAACTCAGCATTCTTTTTCCTCCAAACACGACGAGTTGAATTTTTACCAAAAAGTTATATTTTGGTTTCATCTGACCATATGACATTCTCCCAATCTTCTTCTGGATCATCCAAATGCTCTCTAGCAAACTTCAGACGGGCCTGGACATGAACTGGCTTAAGCAGGGGGACACGTCTGCCACTGCAGGATTTGAGTCCCTGGCAGCGTAGTGTGTTACTGATGGTAGGCTTGTTACTTTGGTCCCAGCTCTCTGCAGGTCATTCACTAGGTCCCCCCGTGTGGTTCTGGGATTTTTGCTCACCGTTCTTGTGATCATTTTGACCCCATGGGGTGAGATCTTGCGTGGAGCCCCAGATCGAGGGAGATTATCATTGGTCTTGTATGTCTTCCATTTCCTAATAATTGCTCCCACGGTTGATTTCTTCAAACCAAGCTGCTTACCTATTGCAGATTCAGTCTTCCCAGCCTGGTGCAGGTCTACAATTTTGTTTCTGGTGTCCTTTGACAGCTCTTTGGTCTTGGCCATAGTGGAGTTTGGAGTGTGACTGTTTGAGGTTGTGGACAGGTGTCTTTTAGACTGATAACAAGTTCAAACAGGTGCCATTAATACAGGTAACGAGTGGAGGACAGAGGAGCCTCTTAAAGAAGAAGTTACAGGTCTGTGAGAGCCAGAAATCTTGCTTGTTTGTAGGTGACCAAATACTTATTTTCCACCATCATTTGAAAATAAATT
Source organism: Oncorhynchus clarkii lewisi (assembly GCF_045791955.1). NCBI lineage: Eukaryota > Metazoa > Chordata > Actinopteri > Salmoniformes > Salmonidae > Oncorhynchus > Oncorhynchus clarkii. Next base: position 16,543,668 of record NC_092168.1, read on the forward strand.
CATGAAAAATGGTACAATGTGATTTTCTGGATTTTTTTTCTCATTTTGTCTGTCATAGTTGAAGTGTACCTATGATGAACATTACAGGCCTCTCTCATCTTTTTAAGTGGGAGAACTTGCACAATTGGTGGTGACTAAATACTTTCTTGCCCCACTGTATTATATATACATTTTTTGGATGGATAGCCAGGGGCACACTCCAACACTCAGACATAATTTACAAACGAAGCATTTGTGTTTAGTTAGTCCACCATATCAGAGGCAGTAGGGATGACCAGGGATGTTCTCTTGATAAGTGTGTGAGTTGAACCATTTTCCTGTCAAAATGTAACGAGCACTTTTGGGTGAGAGGGGAAATGTATTGACTAAAAAGTACATTATGAAATAAAAGTAAAAGTATATATAGTAAAGTAAAATAAAATACAGATACTCCGAAAAAACTACTTCAGTAGTACTTTCAAGTATTTTTACTTAAGTACTTTACACCACTACAAATACTGTACTTTCAGTGAAACGACAAATATAAATGGCTCACTTACAGTGAGTGATAAGACAGAGTAATGCATGCAGAAAGGTTTTAGCTCCCGGCTGACCAATCGTACAACGTCTGTCGGAGACGGACAGGTCTAGCGGTGAATGTGGTGAGCCCCTCCCTCTTAATAACGTGCCACTCGCCAGCATGAAGGGGACAGCTACAGTGTGTTATGGTATGTAGATGAAATAGATATGCAAATATGCCAATAACACTGACATATCCAGAGCCTATTTACCAGCGATGCTGATTATCAAGAGGGAGGGTGCTTTTCAAATAACAGTGAGGAACTATTATAATTTGAATGGAGGTAGAAAGAAAAAAAACGGACTTCACTGACTGGGAAACCCAGCTGGGCAGGCCAGTTACTTCTATACGTGCTCCGTCAACATTAACAGAACAAAGGAACCAGACAACTGCTGAATGCTCACGTGGAGCGTGTAAATTATGTTATGAAGTAAACCAAAACTTGTTTGTTATGAAGTAAACCAAAACAGGTTGTGAACTCTGCAAACAACGTATCCACTCCGAGACTGAGAATGGTAAATTGCTGTAATTAATGGCTGCATTAACAGAAATTCATGTAACCAAATGTCAGGGGTCAATGGTAAATTGCCTGTTTAACAAACGGTAGGCTGCCACATGGGCATTTATAAAAGTGCATTCCGGGCCTACACTGTATAGCCTAGTCTAATATTCTACTTAGCAGGGATAGAAGGGGGTACATTTTTTGTTGTTGTCTCGCCTAGGGTGACAAATCGGCCAGGACCGGGCCTGATCAGCGTTGATTAGTCTGTAAATAAAGTAAAGATTCAAATGACACCATCTGCATTGTCTATTTTACACAACGTTAGTGCCTTATAGGCCTCAGAGGCAGAACAACCTAGTCGACTGCTGTTGAATGATTTATGAATAGTCAGACACATCCAACCTTTTTTTTTAAAGACCGATTTATTTATTTAATTCAAGCAATGAAAATGTGCAGTGTACAAAAGGAAGTGAACACATCAAACGTTTTTTTTTGCTGAAGTGCAATAGCCAATAGCGCTCTACACCCCCACGCATCTAGCAGATCAGCTGCTGAAGCATCAGAGGCCAGTTGGAAAGAGGAGGAGATGTAGAAAGTTTAATAGACAGACTAAAGTTAGCAAGACATTTGCTTTTAATCATTAGTAAACACTCCTGCTTCTAGGTAAAGTTTATCTCCATGACAATAACATTAATAACAATTAAAATAAATAATCAAATGAACGAAGGCCTATTTAAACGTTTTTTTATATAAATATATTCATCCGTAAACGTTTAACTAGTCTTAGTCATTTTGACTAAAATATCGGTCCCACTATAAATGAAGCATTCATAAAGCCTTCATAAACACTACATACGTGTTAAAAATCATCATTAATCGTATGTCATGCTTTATAAAGGGTTCATAAATGTGGCATAATTGTGTTACTTAACCACCAATGTAAATTGTGACAATCCCACTATGTCAAATATGACATAAAACTGCTTCATAAAGGCTGGCCAAAATGCTGTGCTGCAGGATGAAACACACTTTAAATGTCAGTCATGCACACCAAAAAAGAAATTGGTGTAGTTGCCCTTTAATTCAGTGAAAATGTCCTGCAATGTGGTTTTGTTAACAGGTTTTCTGTAGTGACGTAAGAGCATGTGATATGATTCGAACGCCAATTAAAATGTTGCTAGCTAGCGGGCTCAGATAAATACAAATCCCCCTAGATACATTCATTTTAAATGCAAGACGGAAATAATAATACAAATTGAATAGTTTCCCATTTATAGTTTATGGCGCAGCACAGAAATGCCCTTATCCAGATGGTGTGAGAAAATCATTTCCTAACACACCTACTAACTTTCTTTGTTGTTACATTTAAGGTTGGAACCAACATGCAGTACCTCCAGAAGGAAATGAGGCAAGAACCATTTGTCCGCCAGCTCAGGGACAAGCTACACTATTCACAGCCCAATGTAATGTTCAATGTAATTGCATTGCTGGACATTTTTAAATTTTCACAGCTACCGAGTATATTACTTGCTGATGTTCAGTTCCTGGACAATAACATAGACGAGCTCAGGGCGAGGATGTCCTTCCAGAGAGACACCAGGGATTGTAACATATTTTGTTTCACTGAATCATGGCTCTCTCCGCATGGCTCTGTCCATACAGCCAACTGGGTCCTCAGTACATCGTGGAAACTGGAATAAAGAACTCTCCAGAAGAAGAATTCAAGACCTTTTGTGCATCTGTCCTAGAAAACCGCACAATCACCCAAGAGAATTATCTTCGGATATAGTCACAGCTGTGTATATTCCCCCCCAAGCCTATACCCCGACGGCCCTCAGAAAACTACACTGGACTTTGTTCAAACTGGAAACCACATATCCTAAGGCCGCATTTATTGTAGCTGGGAACTTTAACTTCTTAAGGTATAGGGGGCAGCATTTTCACTTTTGGATAAATAGCGTGCCCAATTTCAACTTCCTGCTACTCATGCCAAGAATATAAGATATGCATATTATTAGTATATTTGGATAGCAAACACTCTAAGGTTTCTAAAACTGTTTGAATCATGTCTGTGAGTATAACATAACTTATGTAGCAGGCAAAACCCCGAGGACTAACCGTTCAGAAATTATTTTTTTTAGGTCTCTGTCTGTTCACTGAGTTGTCATTGGGAAATGATATTTCTTAGGAACAATTGTGATGTTTATGGGACATATTGGAGTGCCAACAAAAGAAGCTCGTCAAAGGTAAGGCATGTTTTATATTTTATTTCTGCGTTTTGTGTAGCGCCTGCAGGGCTGAAATATGCTACCCTCTTTGTTTACTGTTGTGCTATCATCAGATAATAGCTTCTTATGCTTTCGCCGAAAAGCCTTTTTAAAATCTGACATGTTGGCTGGATTCACAACGGGTGTAGCTTTAATTGAGTATTTTACATGTGCGATTTAATGAAAGTTTGATTTTTATATAATTTTATTTGAATTTGCCGTGCTGCATTTTCCCTGGCTTTTGGCCAAGTGGGACGCAAGCGTCAGCTATACCATAAGAAGCTAACAAAGCAAACGGTACCGAAATTCTTTCAACACATTGCTTGTAGTACTCGCCATTCAAAAACTCTCAACTCAAAAACTTCTGCTCCTCCCCAAACAGGAAGTACCCGTGCTAAGGTCTATTTAACGCTGGTCTGACCAATCGGAATCAATGCTTCAAGATTGTTTTGATCCCGCAGACTGGGATTTGTTCCGGGTAACCTCTGAGAATAACATTGAGGTATACACTGACACTGTGACTGGGTTCTCAGGAAGTGTATAGGGGATTTTCTTCCCACTGTGACTATTAAAACCTACCCGAACCAAAAACATAGATGGCACAACTGAAAGAGCGAACCACTGCATTTAACCATGGCAAGGTGACTGAGAATTTGATCGAATGCAAACACAGTGCAGTTATTCCCTTCGTACAGCAATCAAACAGGAGACATGTCAGTACATAGACAAAGTGGAGTTGCAATTCAACGGCTCAGACATGAGACGTATTTGGCAGGGACTCCAGACAATCCTGGATTACAAAGGGAAAACATCACCGATGTCTTGCTCCCGGACAAGCTAATCAACTTCTTTGCCCACTTTGAGTATAACACAGGGCCACCGAATCAGACCGCTCCCAAGGACTGTGGGCTCTCATTCTCCGTGGCCGACGTGAATAAGACATTTAAGCATGTTAACCCTCACAAGGCTGCAGGCCCAGACAACAGTAGTAGGCCCGAATACCAACAATGACGAGATAGCCTACAGGGAGGAGGTGAGGGCCCTGGCGGTGTGGTGCTAGAAAAATAACCTCTCCCTCAACGTCAACAAAATGAAGGAGATGATCGTGGACTCACAGAGGGAAAACGCCCCCCATCCGCATCGACAGGGCCACAGTGGAGAAGTGGAGAAGGTGAAAAGCTTTAAGTACCTCCGCATACACACCACATCATGCGTTGGTCCACCAGACCTTCCGCGCATTTGGGCAGAAGTGTATTGGAACAAGATTAGGTGTAATGTGACTAACTGACATCACTTTAGAGTGTATGCCGTCCTTCAGCATAACATGTAACCATTTATAAAGCACACATTCCTATCATTGACATAGTGGGTGGTGTCACATTTGACATTGGTGATTATGTCAGAGTTATGTCACGTTCATAAAGCATGCCATTCGGTTCTAGATGCTTTGTAACAGATTCATGTAGTGCTTATGAAGGCATTATGAAGGCTTTATGAAGCCTTTTAAACTGAAGTCATTTAAAGGGCACCCACATTTGTATTGCCTCATTAACATACATTCAACATAAATCACTGACTTCCATGTGCACAAACATAGCCTTGTCCTACCAACAGAACCTGAAAATGAAATCCAGTGGGAGAAAGTGGGAGGGTTGAGTGAGACTACAAATTCAAAGATCACCTACTTTTCTACACTCAAGGGAGAGAAAAACATAGGTAGGATGTTGCTTGCTAGTAAATAAATAAATCAGTCTTTTGTTTTTATAAGGTTGGATGTGACTGACTCGTCATAAATTATTCAACAGCAGTCGACAAGGTTGTTCTGGCTCTGAGGCCTGTTATGCGCTAATGTTATGTCAAATTGACGATGCACCAGTCCTTTCCAACCTGACATGGTATAATTTTATATGGAATCTAGGGGTGCTGGAGGTGCTTCAGCAATAAAGATTTAGCAAAAAAGATATTACTCGTGAACAGAGAGCATAATTTAGCCACAGAGGATCAATAGCTTCTAAAAAAAAAAATGCTGTGGATTAAGTTCTATCACCAGCACTTGCGGTCGGGATAGACAAAATTTGGGCGGCTCTCACGCCAAATATAGAACAATTTGTTGCATTGTGGCCATAGACATATAATCCATGAAAGGGTTTTGGAACCTCTTACCCTGGAAATTTGACTGTTACGCTGATGGGTACACTAGCAATGGCTGCCAGTCCTGATTTGAATGGGAACTGCCATGTATGGATTATATTTCGATGGTTGGTTGCTGTTGACAGTTTGCCTTTCGCTAATTTCTATACACAATCACTAGAAAAAGGCATTTGGAAAGCGAAAGAGAAGAATAATATGAAAAGAGAAGACTAATCTGTCTGTAAAAAATATATACAGTGCCTGCGAAAGTATTCGGCCCCCTTGAACTTTGCGACCTTTTGCCACATTTCAGGCTTCAAACATAAAGATATAAAACTGTATTTTTTGTGAAGAATCAACAACAAGTGGGACACAATCATGAAGTGGAACGACATTTATTGGATATTTCAAACTTTTTTAACAAATCAAAAACTGAAAAATTGGGCGTGCAAAATTATTCAGCCCCCTTAAGTTAATACTTTGTAGCGCCACCTTTTGCTGCGATTACAGCTGTAAGTCGCTTGGGGTATGTCTCTATCAGTTTTGCACATCGAGAGACTGACATTTTTTCCCATTCCTCCTTGCAAAACAGCTCGAGCTCAGTGAGGTTGGATGGAGAGCATTTGTGAACAGCAGTTTTCAGTTCTTTCCACAGATTCTCGATTGGATTCAGGTCTGGACTTTGACTTGGCCATTCTAACACCTGGATATGTTTATTTTTGAACCATTCCATTGTAGATTTTGCTTTATGTTTTGGATCATTGTCTTGTTGGAAGACAAATCTCCGTCCCAGTCTCAGGTCTTTTGCAGACTCCATCAGGTTTTCTTCCAGAATGGTCCTGTATTTGGCTCCATCCATCTTCCCATCAATTTTAACCATCTTCCCTGTCCCTGCTGAAGAAAAGCAGGCCCAAACCATGATGCTGCCACCACCATGTTTGACAGTGGGGATGGTGTGTTCAGTGTGATGAGCTGTGTTGCTTTTACGCCAAACATAACGTCTTGCATTGTTGCCAAAAAGTTCAATTTTGGTTTCATCTGACCAGAGCACCTTCTTCCACATGTTTGGTGTGTCTCCCAGGTGGCTTGTGGCAAACTTTAAACAACACTTTTTATGGATATCTTTAAGAAATGGCTTTCTTCTTGCCACTCTTCCATAAAGGCCAGATTTGTGCAATATACGACTGATTGTTGTCCTATGGACAGAGTCTCCCACCTCAGCTGTAGATCTCTGCAGTTCATCCAGAGTGATCATGGGCCTCTTGGCTGCATCTCTGATCAGTCTTCTCCTTGTATGAGCTGAAAGTTTAGAGGGCCAGGTGTTGGTAGATTTGCAGTGGTCTGATACTCCTTCCATTTCAATATTATCGCTTGCACAGTGCTCCTTGGGATGTTTAAAGCTTGGGAAATCTTTTTGTATCCAAATCCGGCTTTAAACTTCTTCACAACAGTATCTCGGACCTGCCTGGTGTGTTCCTTGTTCTTCATGATGCTCTCTGCGCTTTTAACGGACCTCTGAGACTATCACAGTGCAGGTGCATTTATACGGAGACTTGATTACACACAGGTGGATTGTATTTATCATCATTAGTCATTTAGGTCAACATTGGATCATTCAGAGATCCTCACTGAACTTCTGGAGAGAGTTTGCTGCACTGAAAGTAAAGGGGCTGAATCATTTTGCACGCCCAATTTTTCAGTTTTTGATTTGTTAAAAAAGTTTGAAATATCCAATAAATGTCGTTCCACTTCATGATTGTGTCCCACATGTTGTTGATTCTTCACAAAAAAATACAGTTTTATATCTTTATGTTTGAAGCCTGAAATGTGGCAAAAGGTCGCAAAGTTCAAGGGGGGCGAATACTTTCGCAAGGCACTGTATATATATCAACAACCTTTAGCGATTTTGAGTGAACAGCACTGTTTTCCAAAGTATCATGAATGTGTGTGTGTGTGTATGTGGGGGCAAAGAGAGAGAGTCAGAGGGCAGAAGGTCAAACTCATGCATCTGTCTATTATCACGTCGGGAGGTCATGACTACAGTGTTGTGTAACACTGTGCAGTTTTAGCCCTTTTCCGATCAGCGCAATTACCAAAGAAAATCTCACTATTTACCAACAACATCACTAAGCAGAGTGGGAAGCCTATGACCTAGCTGAGCAACACAATGTTTGCCGGATTTGGAAGGCTTCTGGGTGTCTGGATGCTGTAAAGTGTTTGCACACACTCCTCCCTCCTGCCATGAAAGGTAAATTCTGTCATTTATACCATCCAGTCAAAATCCTCTCTACCCACTTCTCCTGCAGGTTAATTCCTATCCGCATTATACCATAGAAATACATCTCGTGATTTACACATAACATTACTAAAGTCGGGAGACCTACAGTATGATCTAGCTGACTAACAAAATGGTATGGACGTCAGGAGTTTACAGTTTCCTCCTCTTTCTCCAGATCACCTCTTCCACCCTCTCTCCCTTCTCCTCATCTTCCTCATCTTCCTCATTATCTTCCTTCTCCTCTTCCTGTCTCTGCTGCTCCCCTTCCTCATCCTCTCCCCCCTAACCCCCCCACTCGCCGCCTCCTCCTCATCTTCCTCCTCCTCTTAACCCCCCTAACTCCCCCCCTCCTAACCCCCCTAACTCCCTTCCTCCTCATCTTCCTCCTCCTCCTAACTCCCCTACTCCCCTCCTCATCTTCCTCCTCCTAAAACCCAAATCCCCTCATCATCATCTTCCTCCTCCTCCTAACCCCCCTTACTCCCCTCCTCCTCATCATCTTTCTCCTCCTCCTTACCTCCCTTACTCTTCCTCCTCCTCATCTTCCTCCTCCTCCTAACCCCCCTTACTCCCCTCCTCCTCATCTTCCTCCTCCTAACTCCCCTACTCCCCTCCTCCTCATCTTCCTCCTCCTCCTAAACCTCTAATCCCCTCCTCCTCATCTTCCTCCTCCTCCTAACCCCCCTTACTCCCCTCCTCCTCATCTTTCTCCTCTTCCTAACCCCCTTACTCCCCTTCTCATCTTCCTCTTCCTAACCCCCTTACTCCCCTCCTCATCTTCCTCCTCCTAACCCCCCTACTCCCACACCACGTCATGTAGCCCCCAGTGTTCCCAGGCAGGACCGCTAAATCACCTCTCCAAGGTCGCAGCGTACTGCACGGTGAAGCAGCGCTCTCATAATTACCACTGAGGGTAATTAGTTTCCACAGCCCAAGGTCTCCTGTGCTCCTCCACACACCTTTATTCTGTCACCCATGCTCCCTCTACAATACCCTCCACCCAACATGGAGCAATGAAGCCCTGCCTCCACCGAGCCAAGCAGCCCACCACCATCTATTATATGGTCCCCTTTGGAGCTGTGCGTGCACGTGTGTGTGTGTGTGTGTGTGTGTGTGTGTGTGTGTGTGTGTGTGTGTCTGTGTGTCTGTGTGTGTGTGAACATAATGATGTCTCTTCAACTTAAGACAGTAGCACAATGTCAACGAACGACGGAGAAATTCATTAGCCTTCACACAGTTAATGAAAGTCAAAGATTAAGTCAACCGTTCTTAAGAGAGGGGTATTACTCAGGCCGACGGCCGGGGACATCATTAATAAACTGCCTTCTCTTTTTTTGGCTCCCACATGTGGATATCCGTTCATCATTGTGCTGCTTTTTTTCTCCTTCACTAACTTTGGTCTTTGCATAGAATTTCTATTTCAGTACCACCCGTTGTTATGAAGGTGAAGATGCATAAGATCAGAGTCCAGCTCTAGGACCCAAAACAGACAGACACACACACACACACACACACACACACACACACACGCATGTGAAGGCACTCACAAAAACACACACGTACACGTCTTCAAACATACAATCTTTGAATGAGGATGGTGTAGTTTTATGCTATTCAAAAGAGCTAAAGATGAAACGGGAGAAGAAAGTAGTACAAATCTCAACACACCCAGTTCTATAGATAGACTCATGCTGACTTGCGATGCAGCCGTATAGCCTCTCGCTTCCCTTCCCTAGAGCTTAACCGCAACCATAAGGCTGCACTTCTCCATTAAAACCTTTGGTAATACACCTGTCACTCGCAGCACCACAGAGACTTCCAAATGTGTTTGCCTCAGCGCTTTTTATCTCCCTTTTTCCCTACTTCCCATACCTTACTACCTGTACTATGTCACGCCGTCTCTTATCGAGCGCCACTCCAGCTAACCTCAGCACCCTGCATCCCATCTGCCCTTCTGCTCACCTCATCAGAGCTGAAACAAGGGCGTGCATCACCGCCGTCACCAAAAAAACAGGAGCACGGAGCAAAGCAACCTTTCTCAAGCCATCCTGCCACCCACTAATGTTCACTGCCATCTGTGGCTAATGCCATCAGCACAAATGTCACCTCGCAAGACCCTCATATTCACATGAACAGAAGGCACTGTTTACTCCTTCCCTCACTCCTCCCTTTCTCTCTCCCTCCCCCCCCCTCTGTTAATTCTCCTTAACGACTCTGCCACACCTCATAAAGAGGCAGTGATTAGGTAGCAAAGTCTTCCGATAAACAAACTTTGTTTAGGAAGTGCTGGTATTGACTCCCTGCTACTAACCTCAAGGCAGTCTGACGTTGTGAGGCCCGGACAGAGAGCATTGATTGCTGGAGTGGCTGTTCGTCTGTTGATCAATCGTCGTGATCCGCCGTGGACATGATTTCCTGGGGTCAAGGTAAAATCGAGTGGAAAGTGTGGAAGTTGGCTTTAGTTCTATCTCAAAATGTCGGTCAGCATTGGCAACAACTCCAGAGGCAAAGCCCAGGGCTGGAGCCCCCACTGGAATTCAATCAAATACCCTCAGTGAACGCACACATGCAAACAAATAAAGCACACAGACACAGAACACACACACACACACACACACAGAGAGAGTATGTACAGTATACACAAAAATACACACAAAGCACACACAGACCCACACAAACACACACAAAAAATCATTACCCAGCGTGACAGAACCGAAACCAATTCAAACAAGTCCTTTGGCATAACAGCGCCTATTAAATATGCCAATAGTTCTCTAATAAACATCAAACCATTACAGCATTAGGCATACAATAGGGTATTGACGCCGAGGGGATTTTTCTGTGGATCTACTCAGGACAGGTAGATCAATGGAGCGACTGAGATGGCTGCGTTAGCTGCATCAGAGTGTGTGTCCCCGAAATGGCACCCTATAAATGGCACCCTATTTCCTATATATGGTCAAAAGTAGGGCACTATATAGGGAATAGGGTGCCATTTCAGATGCAGACAGTGTGTCTGTCTTTAATTATCTCCCGTACACAGGGCCTTAACGAGGCGAAAGACTCCTAATGGGAGATAGGGGGGAGGTTGATGAACCTGGAGGCGGCGTGCCCCGACTTGCCAAGGCCAATGAGAGCAACGCACCGCGCTGGCAGTCACTCACTGGAGTAGACCTGCCTTGCCTGCCGCACCTCCACTGCATGCCAATAAAGCTTGGAGATTTGAATGGAGGGTAAGTGCTGTTTTTTTTCTACCTGTGCATTTTTTTTTTTATTGTAGCTTTGTTGACTTTAATACCAATATGTTGAATGATGTCTACTACAGCACTAAGTAAGGATATTAAGCACCTAGTGAGCATACACTCAAGTATAGTGCATTTGTCTCAAACACCTAGCTTAACCATCACTATTGAGCACAGTAATGACTAAGCATTGGCATGAAAAGTGGTTCACTGATAACCCATTAGTTTAGGGATAGCAAATAACAAAGTGCACAAAAAAACAAATAAATGTTTGCCTCATTACAATGTAATGACTTCCACTAAACATGAAGTATGTTTGGAAAGTAATAGTATTCATTTTATTAAAAACCCACACATTTTGCAAAAAGTTTGCTAGGAGCTACAGTTTGGTGCCAACTTTCCATGTTAAGTCATTGACCGTTAGCTAGCTTGGCAATCGTTTGGAGGTAGCATGAAGGCTTCAGCGGGAGTTTTGAACTCACCAAATCCTCACAGATTTATGTGACTCAATCTTCAACAGCAGCAACGGGTGAATTAAGGAGATGGTAATCTTCGGTATTTTACACACGTATAGATTTTGACTTGGTGTTTTCATGCTTTCATTCCTCCAGTATCCAGTGGTGCCTTAAAAAATAGAAAAATGCCGGCTGTAGCTTCTCTCCATAGTTTGCATGGCAGACATGTCAGGATTGGCATGACCAAGTCCAAGGTCTGGCTTCCAATTGGCTAGTTGTAGTCTCATCACATTAACAGATAAATTACTATTATTCTGTTACTTGCCCTGGGTTACACTAAAATCTAATCTACACACCACAAACATTGCTGTATGGGTCAATGTCTACAGCTGCATCTGATTTAAATTGACTACACTGATTATCACATTTTTTGTTCATAAAACCATGCCATGATATTGTATTCATGCACTTTCGGGGTGAGATTGAATTGATGTTAAACTGAACCAAAAGTCAAATTATAACTGTCTTAAACTGTATGCGTCTCATTGTCTTGAACTGAAATGGTGGGAAGACCTCCATATGAACTCCATTGAGTTGTTGCTACGCAACGGTTCGCTGTTTGTAGCCTAATTCATTATTGGAAGAATTAACAGCTGCAGTGAGCCAGTCAGGAATTGGCCTACAACACACCTGATGCAGTAGCAGCTAGCAAGTATGGATACGATGCATTGTCTATTTTTCTAATCTTGCCTATAGTTTTGATTAAAATCCACTCAAATGGAAAGCAGTTGCTTCTTTACTGAGCAGTGTTTTCACTAACATAACCACAATTGAATTTGATGACAGCCACCGGTGCTTATTAACACCTATTTACTGTTCATAGCAGGCATCCTCACAGCTAGCAGCTACCATCTCTTCCTCTCACTCACACTGGGCCCAATTAACTCCATCTGCTTTACACAAAAGGAATCATAACCGAAGATTGTCTATTATATCGACAAGATAATCAAGTGACTGCTCCAACGATGAAAATACATGTCATCGAAGATACATGTCACTCATCTTTGTATCTGTGCCATTAAAGTGTCTGTGACAGCAGGGCTATCTCCCTTTTAAAGATGTCCATTTACTTCTTCATTGTCTGATTGGTCCCAAATTATAGGAATCCCCACCCAGTTGACTACTTTAAAGTGGTGGAAGCCCTCAATGTCCATGCTAAAATGGCTTATATCCATGATGAGTCCAGGCACAACTCCAATAAAAACATTTTGGGCTAAAATACCACGTGTGTTCCACTTATATCAGTGTATTCGTAACAACCTAACCATGGCGAAACTTCTAGTCCATAAAATTGGCCTCACATACAAATTAGGAATTCAATGTTTTGTTGACCAAATTAAACACTCATTGACCTCCATCCATCCAAAAATGTTTCACTTCGTGGGCTTATTTTCATGGACAATAAGTCACAGAGGAAGAGGCGAGCGACATTCTATCGGTGTTGTGCCTGTTGTCATAGCGATACATTTGAAGTCAGAAGTTTACATACACCTTAGCCAAATACATTTAATCCTAGTAAAATGTCCCTGTCTTAGGTCAGTTAGGATCACCACTTTATTTTAAGAATGTGAAATGTCAGAATAACAGTAGAGAAAATGTTTTATTTCAGCTTTTATTTCTTTCATCACATTCCCAGTGGGTCAGAAGTTTACATACACTCAATTAGTATTTGGTGTAAGTGGTTCCTCCTGACAGAGCTGGTGTAACTGAGTCAGGTTTGTAGGCCTCCTTGCTCGCACACACTTTTTCAGTTTTGCACACAAATGTTCTATAGGATTGAGGTCAGGGCTTTGTGATGGCCACTCCAATACCTTGACTTTGTTGTCCTTAAGCCATTTTGCCACAACTTTGGAAGTTTGCTTGGGGTCATTGTCCATTTGGAAGACCCATTTGCGACCAAGCTTTAACTTCCTGACTGATGTCTTGAGAAATTACTTTAATATGTCCACATCATTTTCCTATTTCATGATGCCATCTATTTTGTTGAAGTGCACCAGTCCCTCCCATAGCAAAGCACCCCCACAACATGATTCTGCCACCCCAGTGCTTCATGGTTGGGATGGTGTTCTTCGGCTTGCAAGTCGCCTCCAAACATAAGGATGGTCATTATGGCCAAACAGTTCTATTTTTGTTTCATCAGACCAGAAGAAATTTCTCCAAAAAGTACGATCTTTGTCCCCATGTGCAGTTACAAACTGTAGTCTGGCTTTTTGATGGCGGTATTGGAGCAGTGGCATCTTCCTTGATGAGAGGCCTTTAAGGTTATGTTGAAATAGGACTTGTTTTACTGTGGATATAGACACTTATGTACATGTTTCCTCCAGCATCTTCACAAGGTCCTTTGCTGTTGTTCTGGGATTGATTTGCACTTTTCGCAGCAAAGTACGTTCATCTCTAGGAGACAGAACGCGTCTCCTTCCTGAATGGTAAGATGGCAGCGTGGTCCCATGGTGTTTATACTTGCATACTATTGTTTGTACAGATGAACGTGGTACCTTCAGGCGTTTGGAAATTGCTCCCAAGGATGAACCAGACTTGAGGAAGTCTACAATTTATTTTCTGAGGTCTTGGCAGAATTCTTTGGATTTTCCCACGATGTCAATGAAAGAGGCATTGAGTTTGAAGGTAGGCCTTGAAATACAGCCACAGGTACACCTCCAATTGACTCAAATGATGTCAATTAGCCTATCAGAAGCTTCTAAAGCCATGACATACTTTTCTGGAATTTTCCAAGCTGTTTAAAATTTCTTACCCACTGGATTCAATCTGTCTGTAAACAATTGTTGGAAACATTTATTGTATCATGCACAAAGTAGATGTCCTAACCGACTTGCCAAAACTATAGTTTGTTTACAAGAAATGTATGGAGTGGTTGAAAAATTAGTTTTAATGACTCCAACCTTCGTGTATGTAAACTACCGACTTCAACTGTAGATAGACGACTCATTGTGGATATAACCCGTTTTAGCATAGACCTTGCTCTTGAGTGCTTCCACCATTTTAAAGTAGTCAACTGGTTGGGGATTTCTATGAGTTGGGAGCAATCAGCCGATGAAGAAGAAAATTGACTACTTTAAAATGGAGATAGCCTAATAGCACTGCCGATAATGTCACATGGCACAGATACAAAGATGAGTCATCTATATAATTATATGCTCTGCTGTTCAAATGCATACTATCTGCCCTCTCATTGGCTAGAATGGTCCCACCTGATCTTGCCTCCTCCCACCTGGACATGCATTTCCATTGTAAGTAGCTGTCACTTGACTATCTTGACAATATAATAGACAATCTTTGGCAGACTAAAACCTCTCGCCTCGCCTCTTCCTCTCTGCTAAAACCCAGATGTGTGTTCACCAATCCAATGTACTGTTCACTAATATAGAGGTACGTTCAGCATACAAAATGCCATGTGGTGGTGTCAAGTTGGGGATCAAGGGTGTTTGAAATGACCAACACTTTAGGACTGGATCAGATTCAGTCCTAAAGTGACTCATCCATTTGACTCATTCATTGACTAAAGTGACTCATCCATTTTTTTGCATCTGTCTTTCCCACACTCTGTCACACTTCTCTTTCTTTCCATCTGCTTTTTTTGTGTTCTCTGCCTTACTGTTTTATATCTCCCTCCAGCCTCTCTCTCGCTCTCTCTCGCCCTCTCTCTCTTGCTCATCTTCCAGGTCCTGAGCTCAGTCTACCATTACTCACTGACCTTGGAAACTGACCAAACTGCAGCAGTTATTTATGCCACCATTCATTTCAGTCATTTTGGTTAATTCATTTATATTATTACCCCATAACTTTATTGAGTGTTTTGCAGTCCCACTGCTCAACAGTGACCTTCCAAGGAGGTTGAGCCAAGCAATGTTCCCCTCAAAGCCATAATCACATCACTGTGAAAGCACTGTAACAATTTACAGTATGTATTAATATGGGAAACTATTATTTGCCCTGTAATTTGTTGCTTGACTTTATGGAAACAGAATAAATGAAGCAAGGCTCCTTCTAAAGAGTAACATGTTCTGGCAATTAGGACACATGATTAAAACAAAAGGCTGGAGGGGTGACTGACAGCACACAGGATCAGTGTAAGACATACACCCTGAAAACATGCTCCAAGGCTCAGTGATAAGCCTACTATAGTTAGCATTAGCACATAGTTTAGCGTCATTACCATTCATTCAGATCCCCAGGGTGCAGCTAAGGAGCTTAAGGTGTATCCTCTTCGTCTCTAGAGCCCGATACAGTGTATCAACCAATGACATCAGCGTTAGGCTCTACAATCAGGGTTTTAACACCCACATCTCTCAGTAGTGTCACCTCTATCCTCTAATCCCACTATAACTTAGATTGTATTTACCTCTGTGACAGGTGAGCGATAGCAGCCCGATTAGAGCAGTAAATACCATCTGTGCTTTCCGTTCTGCCCCTCAAGATAATAACATGAACAAAGTTTCCCTTCAGTGAGTTAGAGCCTCATCCAACCCCTCAATATTATGTTTCATCCCTCCGGTGAACCTTAGAGTTTCACATACAGCGGGGAATACACGTTGACACACACACACACACACACACACACACACACACTTGCGAGCACACTCTGAGACTCACACACACACAGGCATGCAATCACACTCACACAACGTCGACTCGGTACTGGTGCTCCCTGTATATAGCAATGTTATTTTTACTCACCATTGTTATTGTAAATCATTTGCGTCACTATTTCAATATTTAATCAACATTTTATCTTTAACTCAAGCATTTTTGGAAAAGGACCTATAATCAAGCATTTCACTGTTAGTCTACGCCTGTTGTTTAAAAAGCATGTGACAATTACAATTTGATTTGATTTGACACTTGCAAGCACACTCTGAGACACACAAACACACAAAAGGTTATTGGTTGTCCCGAAGGCCTGTAATAAACTCAGCCAGGGATATTGTGGTGGGATGGTAAGGTATTACAGTTTTTTTCGATTGCTAAACGACAGTGGACACAACTGGAGTCACATGTGCAAAACTCTAACTACAGTCTGCACAGCAGCAGTTCATGTGGACCAAACTCTAGTTAGTTTTTCATTGCTTGAACACAGTTTTCAAAACTCTACACACTTATCCCATGACTTTAACCACAACCTGCACAACACTGTGGATTTACAGCACTTTGTTCAAATGCTAACACACTGCTGTCAAAACTGTGAACCACACATTCAAAACGGAATAGATTTCAGCCTTGTGCCTTTCAAACACTGCTGATTGCAATTTCAGCTGAAAGGCTAAGCAGGTGTCTTGTTTTAGACTTGTTAGTGAACACACACACATATTACAGTATATATACAGTAGGTAGAGCTCAGAAAGACTCATTTTGGAAATGGAACAAGGAAGATGGGTTCGTGGAGGGAGAAGGGTGGCAGGGAGAGGGCGGATGCGTGGAGGAAGACAAAGAAGACAAAGAGCTGTTATTTCAGATGAAATAAGGGCTACACTTATAGACCATGTCGTGAACCATGGTCTCTCATTGAGAGAGGCAGGGTTGAGGGTGCAACCCAATCTGCAAAGATCCACAGTGGCATCTGTAATGCGAATTTTCCATCATGCAAACAGGTGAGAGTTACATCCTTACAGTAAATGAAAACATTACAGGAATCTATTTTGTATTGCAATTATAGAATATTTACACAGATATATATTACAGTAAGTTTGACTGTAAAATATATTTTTACAACAGGACCCAAAGGCTGCCCCCAACAGGGGGAAGAGGAAAAATATTTTCAGATGCGCAGGAAAATGCTATTGTTGACATGGTTGTTGTCAACAATGCAATAAAACTGCGGGAGATTCAAGATAGAGTGCTGGCTGATAATGATATATTTGAAAATGTTAATTCTGTCAGCACAACAACTATTGCTCGAGTCCTAAAGAAACACCAAGTTACAATGAAACAGTTATACACTGTACCGTTCGAGAGAAACAGTGAACGGGTAAAAGAGCAAAGATACCAATATGTCCAGGTAAGACGTCTGAGGTTACGTACACAGCTATACAAAATATTTACAGTAAAAAAAACACTAGCATTTCTACAGTAAAACTGTGCACTTACTGTTTTTCAGATAGTAATGGAGGTGGAAGCACTGGAAAGACCACATTCATTTGTAATTATCGATGAAGCTGGATTTAACCTTGCCAAAACACGGCGCAGAGGAAGGAATGTTATAGGTCAAGGGGCCACTGTGGAGGTTCCAGGCCAAAGGGGGGGAAATATCACCATGTGTGCTGCAATGGCCAATGATGGTTTGCTTCTCAACACACCACTCATTGGCCCATACAACACAGAAAGGCTTATAGCTTTCCTAGAACAGCTCTATGCTCAGCTAGTGCCAGCAGAACAGGGGGAGCCAGTAAGAAACCCCCAAGTTTTTGTCATAGTTTGTGATAACGTTGCTTTTCACCACTCTGCAGCTGTCACAGATTGGTTTGCAGCACATCACAGATTTATGGTTTTCTACCTGCCTGCATATTCACCCTTCCTCAACCCAATAGAGGAGTTTTTCTCTGCCTGGAGGTGGAAAGTGTTTGGTCACCACCCACATGACCAAATGTCTCTTTTGGAAGCCATGAGTGCCGGATGTGAGGACACGAGTCCAGAGGACTGCCAGGGATGGATAAGGCACTCCAGAAGGTTCTTCCCCAGGTGCATGGCAAGAGAAAACATTAGATGTGATGTTGAAGAAAACCTGTGGCCTGATGCTAGAGAGAGGCAGGATTAGCCCCTCAATTATTTGTTCGAATTACAGTATGTACTTTTAGTTTCTACCTTTTTTTTCTCATTACTGTAATTCCGTAAATTACTACAGACTATTGAAGCAAACTGCTAATTTTCATTTACCTTAAAGAATTGTTATGTTCTAAAAATTGTAATAAATCATGTGAAAGAATGTCACTCTTTTCTTTGAAGAAAATATTACTTTGTATGAAGTCACTGAAATTGTTCAAACTGTAAAGATGAAAAGTTTGTATTTTCTGTATTGGTGTTTGATGCTAGTGTTTTTACTCTCAGTGTGTTCTGAGTGACAGTGTGTGTTATCTCAGTGAGGGTTGTGCATAGTGTTTGGCTGCACTGAGCGTGTTTTGAGCCATGTGTTAAGAGTTGTGTTGCTTGGAATGAGTTTTGCAGGTGATGTGAACTGTTTAGCTCAGGTGACTGTTGGTAGTGCAGACTGTAGTTAGAGTTTTGCACATGTGACTCCAGTTGTGCCCACTGTCGTTTAGCAATCGAAAAAAACTGTAAAGGGAGGGCAATGGTTAATATTAGAATCTGAATGAGGCAGTCTGCTCCTTTTACATACTGCTGAGGGAGGCTGAGGGAGGGAGAGAGACTTGGCACCATCTTATGGGTCACTACAGCTGAAGAAATTCGATTAGAGGCAATATTAGGAGGTATATGGAGGTGTGGGTGTGTTTGTGTGTGTAGATGTCTGTGTATGTGCACAGACATGTGTGTGTGTGTGTGTGTGTGTGTGTGTGTGTGTGTGTGTGTGTGTGTGAAAAATGGCCCGGAGACTTCATTATCAGTAACAGCATAAGCACTTTGATTTGATCTGTCGACAACACTCTACCCACTAAGCATGACTCATCAAAAGGAATCAAAATGTTAGATCAGCCCAAGCAAATTATGTTCTGTCATGTCAGCTGTTTGTGCTGTTGATGTACTGAGATAAGGTTAATTAGGAAGACTATCATCTGAGGAGAGTGATTTGAAGCCCTATGGATCCTAAAAAACATTGTCAAAAGCAATACGGGGGATGCAATGTCAGAGTGGTCCACACAAAACTACCAAGGACCGATTCCTAATTCCAGATCCATATGGGTAACTAAACATTTTAGGGTTATGGTTAATGATTTACTCATCCAGATCTTAAGGTAGGATTCTGGTGGCGAAGAGTCTATGGAGATTCACATGAGCCTGGTGGCTTTCCATTGCTACTAACATGCATGCTGCTTACATCAATCCAGTTCTCACAAATATTACAAAATAGTATTGCTCTAATTTACATCTCCACATGTCATTTCTACCTGCCAGTGACTCAGTCTCCATCTGTTTTTAAAGACCACATTAAAAACTATGATTCATCATAACATCCACCATTTTACATGGGAAGAGAGAAACACTCATGAAGCTATTGTATTGTATTTTAGGTCGGTTCAGAAGTAGAATCTGAGAATCTGCTTCGTACAGCGTGCAATGGGGAAGATAAATCAACACTGACAGATGGGAAGATGATGAAGCACTGATTGGATGCTGAGTTACAAATGACTAGGTAACAAGCTTAGAGCCCATAGCAACACTCATGTTAACCAAGAACTCTCTCAGCCAAACCCAACCGAGAGTTCAAGAAGTCCCGCCTCCCAACGCCATCCAACCAATGAATCAACAGAGACCAACACTTTGATTCATTCTGGCAAAAAGGGTCTGGTAAAGATGATACTTAAAAAGTAGAAAAGGATAAAATGATGACGTGTGAGCTGCACTGTGTTGTTTTTGAGTTCGAGCCAAGTCTTGGTTCTTTCTTTTCATGAAAAGGCAACATTTTAAGGAAAATTGCTTCCTGAAATTGAAGCGGGGTTGACGTTTCAAGGATTTCTTTATTACTTTATTTTCTCGTTCTTTATTTCGGAATGGCAGGGGTAAAAAAGGGGATCTTGGATCTGACAACCGTGCAGCTGTGATAACAAGGCAGTCTTAAAATGGCTGCTTCCCGTCCTAATGTTCCTCTATACAAGCCCTTATCTCAATCAGTTTCCCTGTGTTGTGTTCTGTTGTAGTACCCAGCGTGGGCTGTGTTTCTCTGCA
Source organism: Oncorhynchus clarkii lewisi (assembly GCF_045791955.1). Lineage (NCBI taxonomy): Eukaryota > Metazoa > Chordata > Actinopteri > Salmoniformes > Salmonidae > Oncorhynchus > Oncorhynchus clarkii. The sequence continues at coordinate 16,564,014 of NC_092168.1, forward strand.
GTGTCGCCGCTCGCTGCCTCCATGTTGCAGTTTCAACACCCTAATGTGAAAGTCTTACTGCCTATAAACAAATTCCCAATGTAATCGCTAAGTGTTTCTCCTTTAGGAAGTGATTCAACTCTGTTTATGCTTTGATGTTTCCAAATCAACCATGTCTTCATTTTCCAACCCAATCCACCCCTGCTTCTTCCCTACCTCTACTCCCTATTCCTCCTCATTCTTACTAATCATACACCACCTTTAAATTCTTGTCCCTCTTTGCCTTAATGAGGCCCTACACAATCATTACGTGATAGAGATAGAGAGCTAATGAGTAATGGCCTTACATGTGTCAAGCTGTTAGATAGTCATCGTTCCTGGAAGACCAGTGGGAGTGGGTTAGGATATCACAACCTCTTTAATCACCATGGTCTGGTCTGGACTGCTGTCTTATCAAGACTACCAGGCTGGGTCCACTTTGTTGTGGCTCAGCGTGGAGGGAAGCATCTACGGAATGCTTACAAATGCAACACAACGTGTATGTGGGTGCGGTGAGTGCGTGTGTGGCGTGCGCGTGCGTGCGTGTGTGTGCAGGTTAACTTGAACACCTGAGTGTACATCTGCACCTGTGAATTGGCATTTGGTGGAGAGGCTGGCTACTTGGATAAGACCAGCTGAGAAGCTTTGTTCCCTGAGCTCTCAGCAGTTTCTCTCTCTCCATTCTCTCTCTCTCTCCATTATCTCTCTCTCTCTCTCTCTCTCTCTCTCTCTCTCTCTCTCTCTCTCTCTCATCTTCTCTCCCCCACTCACTATCTCATCAGTTCTCTCCCCATTCTTTCTCTCCCCAGCTTTGTCTCTTTCCCTCTCTCTCTCTCTCTCTCTCTCTCTCATCTTCTCTCCCCCACTCGCTATCTCCCCAGCTTTGTCTGTCTCTCTCTCTCTCTCTGTCTCTCTCTCTCCCTCTTCTTTCCTCTTCTCTTCTCTTCCCTCCTCTCTCTCTCTCTCTCTCTCTCTCTCTCTCTCTCTCTCTCTCTCTCTCTCTCGCCCTCCTGCTCCCTCTTCTATCTTCTCTCATATCCCTAAATTTTTCCATAAACACGCTTCTGTGCAATTAAGTGGACTGTAATTGTGAGAGGCTGTCTCTCCGGAGCATGAAGACATTTATTATCTCCCCCTTTCCTCCCAGATTTCCTCATCATGTTCACAATCTCGCCTGGGAAATAGAGAGAGCTCTTCAGATGGCTCAGCACACACACACACACACACACACACACACACACACACACACACACACACACACACACACACACTGGTGTTGAGAGAGAGGCTTGTCTGGGAGCTGAGATGACGACTTATTTCAGAGCGCTAAGACAGGGCGAAGGGGGACTTGGAAATGATGCCTGGACGTCACACCAAAACAACAGTCTCTTCATCTTGGCTCCACACAGAGCTAAGTGCTTTGTTATTCCATTTCAACTATCTATTCTGCCATTGCACTCAGTCTGTGGAGGCCTCTCTGATACTTATGAATGATGGGTTCAATGCTTGACTCACACTCTAAATAGAGATTGTATTTGCTACATTGAAGACTTTGGAGTTGGTACTCATGATAAGATCACAAAGGATAGCTGATTGGTTAAGGTACATTTAATGCTGCCGGACAGGTAAAAGCATAAAAACAGACAATGCACAGATAATATTGTTGGATAGGGACTATGCATGGGCAATAGTGCTTCTCGTAAATAACCTTCGACTTTCTCATTTACCTGCTATTGTGCGAAATAACATGGACTAAATCAGATTAACAATTGCGAGGCTATTGAAAGAATCAGAACAAACGTCTGCAATCAGTTCGCATTGTGATTCATTGTGGTTGTCCGACAACGGTTTCTGCCAAGGTGAATGACAACCAAATTGGAGGGTAATTTGTTACTAAGTGTCATGGAAAGACAGGTGAAAGTGAAGTGTCATCTGAAATAGTGTTTTATCCAGGTGCTTAAATGGTCTTTGAGCATGGGAAATGCTAATGTGAGTCCAAAGGCACAGAGTAATAGGTGCAATTTGAATGGAACGTTCCGGCCTTTTATATGCGATTAGCTTTTGTGTGCCGCTCTTTCTCCCAGGTGTGTATACATTTCTCTGTCATTTCTTTCTTTCATTTCTTTCTGCCAACCCCAGGAAGTCAAGAAGGCTAATTCCATTCTAGTTGAATGTTCACGTACTAGCTAATCCTTGCTCTGTAATTCAATCGGAATTTGTAGATGATGCACGGAGACGTTTTTGAGGATTTGAGTTTGCAAATGATATGGGAAAAAATGCTCACGTTAAATCCATCTATGGTTTTCAAGAAGCACAACTTGTGTGTTCCAAACTTCATAATAGTTTTGCTTTGGTCTTCCAACAACGTCTTGGAGGAAACGGCACAATAGCCTCTCTAACTGAGACATGCAAAGGTTATATCAATAGCCTCCCACTGGACACAAACGTCATTTCAACGTTTAGTTTTGATTTGCATTTGGTTGAGTTCTCAACTAACGTGAGTACAATGTGAAATCAACAGATTGCCTCCATATCATTGGATATAGGTTTAAAAAAATTACATTGATTCAACGTCATTACATTGACATTGACATGGAAAAAACATTGATTCTTCCCTTTTTTATCCGGTGGGATATATCCCTGGTATAGCAACACCTCCCTTAATCTGTTTTGGATGCACTCAAAAATGCAATGCTACTCAAAGAATGTATTTCATCAAATGCTCTTCAGTCAAACAACCAATAATATTGCACACCTCTGGTTCTTTTCCTGAGTTTGGTCCGGACTGCATTCTCACCTGCAGCGAACCGCATCATGGTACGAATGGAATCGGACCAAGAGCACCCTATTTGAGCGAACCAGAGGTGCGTTATTTAGTGTGCTCAAGAGTGCTCATAGAGTGTTCACACCAGTCCAAACCAACTGAAAAAGGGGGAAAACCCGCCAGAGTTCAGAAAAAAAGCTCCAAACCAGTTTGGTGTGAAAGCCACCTAAAACCAACCAAAGAAAATGTTCATACTTTGGATTGCGGTACATCTATGCTCTCACACCTGCACGTCTTAAATAGCATAGACTGCACCCACTTTCCATGAATCTCCTGGTACCTTATTGACTAATGATTTTTTTAATATCCTCAACCAAGTTACACCCTTCGGGTCACGGCCTGGTCTTTTCCGGTCCCTTCCCATACTTCCATTCCTTATCTACCTTTCATAATCCACAGATCCCCATTTCCTAAAACAACACTCGACCCAGTCAATTAAGACACATTTACTTTCCTTCATTCTGAATCTGGTTCATTTCCTAAGCCAAAAGACAGTATAGTGCACTACTATTGAGGAGTGCCCTATGGGCCCTGCTCAAAAGTAGTGCACTATAAAATAGGGTGCCAACTGGGTCGCAGTTTTGGAGACTGACCTGACACAGACCAGGCCTGGTGTAACGACGCCGTTTGACTCAGCAGTATATAAAGAGCCTGAACTCTGGGTGTTTTAAGAGTCTCTCAATCAGGCTATGTTTAGGTCTCCCAGGCCCCGGCTCTGTGGCCAAGACGCCAAAGCCCATCTATAATGTGAATATTCTGGTTAGGAGGTTGAGGGCAAGAAGGATGCGGCACAGTGAGCCTGCTTTGTGTCGAGTCAGAGCAACAACGCACGTCGACGCCCTTACACAGTCCAGCTGTATCCACTGAAGGGAAACAGGCACTCTTTATTGTACTCCTTATGTCCTCCTTTCTCTCCTTGTTTCTGTACCTCTTACACCCACAGGTAGAGAGAGACACAGCTGCGTGGCCGGTCAGGATGAGTATAGCTTGAGATGGGAGCCATACTGTAGATGTTGTTTATAGCCTAGAGCTAATCAATGAAATTACTAACATTCATTAATAAGGCTTACATATTCCCATGTATTTTTACAACACAGACAGACACTGAGTACACCAAACACTAGGAACCATCCTTGATACAACACGGGAAACTGTTGAGCGTGAAATTGTCTAAAGGCTTTAAAAAAATCCATCTTTAACCCGTCTCCTCCCCTTCATCTACACTTATTGAAGTGTATTCATACAAGTGACATTAATAAGGGATCATAGCTTTTACCTGGATTCACCTGGTCAGTCTATGGCATGGAAAGAGCGAGGTGTTTATAATGTTTTGTACACTCAGTGTATATTCTATGTGGGCCTGGATTTGCTGACATTGAAAACGCTAATGGACAACTGTGTGACGGAGTGACGGACTATCTCAAGCTGGAGGTGATTCGGTGAAAATCCGTGACAATCCAGAGTAGAAGAGCATTGAGTTCAGCAAGTAGTAAAGCCTGGATGAATCCAAACTACAGCAGAGATGTGTTTCTTGAATGTGTTTTTTCTCTGTTAGTATCCACCATAGGGAGAACAGCCTTGGAGTTTTCTTAATTATCCAATGAAGCCTGCCTTTTTACTGAACACGCCCACCCATCCAGGATGCATGCACACACACACACACACACACACACACACACACACACACACACATACATACACACAATCTGGTGGTGTGTCTCCCTCCGCCCTGTACCCGCGAGGTGTAAATGGTGTGTAATGGGGTGTGTCAGACCCTTGTAACAGCCCATTAGGCACGTGGAGTGAGTTAATCTGATCTAACGTCTCTCTCCACAATAAAGCATCCACTGCCATCCCCGGATGTCACGTAGGGCCGGGCAGGGGGTCACCAGAAAGAAAGGGAGAGCTGTATACAGTTTGACACCTCTCCTAGAATAAACCAGATCCATATACCGCATCTGAAAGTGAAGTTTGAAATTATTCCACACTCTTTCATGCATTGTCTCATGCAACTGTCCCAGTGGGTGTGTGGACGCTGCTACCAACCACCCATCACGAGAGGTGATTGTCAATGCTTTCCACACTTATGGCCAAATCCCTTTTTGTAATCCTAGCCCCGGAACTCAAAATAAACCCCCTTTTACGTGCATTGCCCGTACATTCAGTTCTAGGTCTCACGTACACACACTCCTGGACAAATACACACACGCAACCCATTTACACCCCTTACACGCCACACACTGTCTCCCTTTATGTGGTGAATGAAATGAAATTCAAACAGCGGACCAATTCCCAGGCCAGCCTTCGAGGTTAAGAGCTTGCAGACGCCCGGGTTCAGTTACATCAAGTCAAATGTATATTTTTCATAAGGGCAAACGTTGGACATGTCAGGCAAGACAAATATTTTTGGAATATATTTCTCAAAACATGTAATTATCTTCATGAAGGAGGTTTCATTTATTAGTGAGAGGAGGGTAATGAAAACAAGGGCATGGCATCGCGGCTTCTGAAAACAGAAAGAAAGTGAGAGAGGGGGGGGAGGAGAGAGAGAGAGAAAGTTTAAAAAAAGAGAGCCTGACTGTCTCTTTCCTTTCCCCTCCACTCAGCAGTTTCTCCAGATGCCATCGGTTATACAGGCAGTCTGTTGGTTTCTGGTGCTCTAGATGTATTCCACCCCTCTTCATCTGTAAATGTCAGCTAACTCCTGGAGGACAAGAGAGCAGCTTGACATGAAAATGAAGCTCTTTGGCCACGCACACCAGTGGTGGGTTTGGCGTCGAAATGAGAATGCATATGCAGAAAATAACCTCATACCTACTATAGAAATGATCCCTCACAATGTTTTCTCCAACTCATAAAACATTTTAGAAAAAGGCTCAAGGCCATTATCCTCATAAGGTGAGGTATTGAAAGGAACTGAAAACAGGGGTGTCAATAATTTTGACCAGTGCCTTTTTGAGGACAATTTTTATTACTTGTTAAACAAAATCTCTTTATCTGAGCAACTGGTATCATTTACACATTTTTTGGAGCATACAATGATGCTCAGGATTTGAATTATTCATTTTATCAATTCATTTTTGTCCGTCTTTCTCAAGGGTCTCAATAATTTCAGGCCCCAGTCTGTGTGTGCTTGTGCGTGCGTGTGTGCTTGTGCGTGCGTGTGTGCGCGTGCGTGCGTGTGTGCGCGTGCGTGCGTGTGCATGCCTGCGTTCATGTCTGCGTGCGCGTGAAGGAGAAAAAAGAGAGAGAGAGAGAGGGGCTGGAGAAACCGCTGAACGGTTTGAGAACATCGGTAATGTACAGCTGTATAACTGACCACGTTTTGTGGTCAATACAGATGTCTGATGCATCACACTTTACCTTTGAGGTCAATGGGGGTGGGTCATCTCTATCAACCCCTGTGCATTATTCTGATTTGTATCAGTATGTATTCAAATGCGTCACTGCAAACAACCAGGGGTGGATTGTGTACTGAAATATTCTGCTCAAGTCGAATTACTGTTTTTTTAATGAAATTTTACTCAAGTAAAAGTTTTTTTTTTAAATAGCTCATTTAAAAAGTACCCAGAGTCAATGTAATTGTTACTTTTAAATTAACTTTTAAAATGAAAACATTGACCTTGATAACTAGATAATTTTGCTAAGGTTATTTGAACATTGTCACAGATGATCTTTTCCATGCATTAAACTGAAAAATGAAGCGAGTAAATGAATGTGCAGTAGGAACTAAGTTCATTTATGAGTTGCATTACATTTACAAAAAAAAAATAAGGATCTGTCAAAAACGTGCTATTTACATTTGAAAATAACAAAATACAAATTCACTCACTCCATTATTCCCTTACTCACTTACTTCCTCTTTCCCTCACTCACACACTCCTTCTTTTCACAGACTGACCAGGGGTGGAAAGAGTAATGCAATATCCTACTCAAGTAGAAGTACTGTTACTTTAATGAAATTGTACTCATGTAGAAGAAGTAAAATGACTGAATTTGAAAAATACTCAAAAAGTACAAGTCCTTCAAAAAGCTACTCAATAACAGTAATGAGAGTAGTTGTAATTAGTAACTTTTTTTTACACCTCTGCAACCCACCCATTAAACTCTGCTCTGTCGGGTCCTTCTTCTATCATGGTCAGCCAACTGTTCTCTGTTTTATTGCTCTGTGTGGGAGTATTGTTTTTCAACGCACAGTAACTGAGGTTAATGTGATCCTCCAACAATGGTGCGGTAGGTTTGTAAAAAGCTAAGTGTGTGTGATGGTTGTTGCGAGGGCTTGGTGGTGGATTTGTTGGGTAATTGCTTCCAGAGCTCCCTGAGGAATAATTTGGACTCCAAATATCTGCTTCTAGGTTCTCAGACCAGAGGAACTGTCCAAATTATTTTCACGGAAGGGAAACATTTAGGAGCCATGGTGGTGTGGGTAAAATGTCTGAGTGTGTTTTTGCATGCGTGTGGGCATGTGTTTACATGAATGTGTGTATTATTGTGAAGCCTTGCACTGTAAAGATGGTAAAAAGTTGCCGCCGCAGTGGACAGCTGCCGTCTTACAGGCTCCTGACCAATTCTGCTATTGAGATTTTTTACGCTCAAATTATTGTACATACTGTAATATTTCCACCACCAGTTCCTATGACCGAAAACAGCTTCTTGGAATCAGAACAGTGATCACTAATCTCGATTTGGATGAAGGAATATACTTCAACAGCTGTGCAGCTGTGGATGTACTGCTCATTCCAGACCAGGCCCTAATCCCCGGGGTTCCTTGTGAACAAGGACAGTATACATCTAGCTGGTTTTTCTATGCATCTTCAAGACCGAACGGAAGGTTAAGGGGGAGGTGTGTGTTTCATTGTTAACCACAGCTTGTGCGTAATCTCTAATGTTAAGGAATTCTCAAGGTTTAGCTCACCTGAGTTAGAATACCTCATGATAAGCTGCATGATAAGCTGCAGACCATACTATTTACCGAATGTATTTGTAGCACAAACCAATGCTGGTACTAAGACCGCACTCAACAAGCTGTATAGGACTGTTCACACTGCTATGCTTTATCTTGGCCAGGTCGCAGTTGCAAATGAGAACTTGTTCTCAACTAGCCTACCTGGTTAAATAAAGGTGAAATAAAAATTTAATTAAATTTTTAAAAAAATGTAAAAAAAGGACCACAACCCCAAAAAAGTAGTCCCATCCAGAGGCAGGTTCCTAGTGGCCAGTGATTTCAATGCAGGGAAACCACATTTTCACCATCATGTCACCTGTGCAAACTCTAGATCACCTTTACTCCACACACAGAAACACCTACAAAGCCATCCCTCGCCCTCCATTTGGAAAAACTGAACATAACTCTATCTTCCTTCATCCTGCTTACAAGCAAAAACTCAAACAGGAAGTACCAGTGACGCCCTCAATAAGGAAGTGGTGCTATGAAGCAGACGCTAAGGACTAGCACAGACTGGTATATGTTGTGGGACTCATCCGTTAACATTGAGGAGTTTACCAACTCAGTCACCAGCTTCATTAATAAGTGCATCAATGGCGTCGTCCCCACAGTGACCGTCAATTAGAAGCCATGGATTACAAGACCTTTAATAAACAGGTTACTATTCACAAGGTAGCGGGGGCCAGACTGATTGCCAGGATGCGTACTTGGAGCATGTGGTGACCAGCTGGCAAGTGTCTTCACCGACAATGTCAATCTCTCCCTGACACAGTCCTTAATACCTACATGTTTCAAGAAGACCACTGTGAACAAGAACTCCACGCAGCACAAACATCTGTAGGCATGAAATGCTTTGAAAGGCTGGTCATGACTCACATCAACAACATCATCCCAGACACCCTGGACCTACTCCAAATCGCATACCGCCAAAACAGATCCACAGATGACTCAATCTCTATTACACTCCACACTGCCCTCTCCCACCTGGAAAAGAGAATGCTGTGAGGATGCTGTTCATTGACTATAGCTCAGTGTTCAATACCACAGTGCCCTCCAAACTCATCACTAAGCTCAGGACCCTCGGACTGGATCCTGGGGTTTTTGACAGACTGTCTCCAGTTGGTGGGAGTAGGCAACAACACATCTGCCACGCTGACCCTCAACACGGGGGCCCCTCAAGGGTCCGTGCTTAGTCCCCTCCTGTACTCCCAGTTAGTCCCCTCCTGTACTCACAGCCTATAGGGAGGAGGTCAGTGACCTGGCAGTGTGGTGCAAGGACAACTGTGTCTCCCTCAATGTCAGCAAGAAAAAGAAGCTGAAGCACATTGATGGGGATGGGGCTGTAGTGGAGCAGGCAGGGAGCTTTGGTGTCCACATCCCTAAGGAATTATCATGGTCCACACACACCAACATAATCGTTAAGAAGGCACAATAACGCCTCTTCAGGAGGCTGTAAAGATTTTGGTATGATCCTCCAAAAGTTCTACAGCTGAACCATTGAGAACATCTTGACTGGCTTCATCACCGCTTGGTATGGCAACTGCTTGGCATCCGACAGCAAGGCACCACTGAAGGTCACTGCCATCCAGGACCTCTATACCAGGCGGTGTCAGAGGAAGGCCCTAAAAATTGTCAAAAACTTCAGCCACCCAAGTCATAGACTGTTTTCTCTGGTACCGCATGACAAGTGGTACCGCTGCACCAAGTCTGGAACCAACAGGAACCTGAACAGCTTCTATCCCCAAGCCATAATACTGCTAAATAGTTAGTTAAATAGTTGGACAATAGCTACCCGGACTATCTGCATTGACCCTTTTGCACTAACTCTGTTGACTCATCACATGTGCTGCTACTCTTCTGTATATATTCTGTTGCTTAGTCACTTTGTTCCTACCTATATGTACATAAAATGTATCTACCTCAATTACCTCGTACTGCTGCACATCGACTTGGTACTGGTACCATTTCACTGTTAGTCTACACCTGTTGTTTACTAAGCTTGTGAAAAATGCAATTTGATTTGAGTTGTATTTATGTACAAATACGGAATTTGATTAGTGTGACAGAGATCAAATCTAAGTGTGTATGTGCACGTCTGTATGTGCGCTTTCATGTGTGTGTGTGGGGGGGGGGGGGGTTGCTAGCTGAGAGGCCTTCTGTAGTTCTCTCACTCAAACTCAAACTATACATGTTTGGAAGGTCCAACATAAAGACAACATTTTTACAACTCTTAATGCTCTGATGCAGAAGTAATATCTACACTTTTGTAGATTTTTCCCCAAGTGCCGTTTAATTGGCTGTCGCCTTGGTAAGACGTTCTTTAAATTGTGCCTTTTTTCCGATTTCCTTCAATTCCACTCCCCTTTCTCCTGATAAAGTCATACAAAGAAACAGGCCCAATTATGGAAATCAGCTCATTCCTTAAACATTGTTTGAGCAGCACAATTAAATATGACTCACATTATCACCCTGGCCAGGATTAATAATAAGCCCTCTCCTATATGGGGGAAGGATTAAAATGTCACACACAATCATCTTTGTTTGGAGATAACATTTCAAAAATCCTTATAGCTAGAGAGGGAGAGAGGGAGAGAGGGAGAGGGAGAGAGAGGGAGACACAGAGGGAAATAGAGAGAGGGAGGGAAGAGCAGAGAGAGAGAGAGAAAGAGAGAAAGAGGGAGAGCGAGAGAGAGAGAGCGAGAGAGAGAGAGAGGGAAAATAGAGAGAGGGAGGGAAGAGCAGAGAGAGAGAAAGAGGGAGGGAGGGAGAGAGAGAGAGAGAGAGAGAGAGAGAGAGAGGGCGACACAGAGGGAAAATAGAGAGAGGGAGGGAAGAGCAGAGAGAGAGAAAGAGGGAGGGAGAGAGAGAGAGAGCGAGAGAGAGAGAGAGAGAGAGAGAGAGAGAGAGAGAGAGAGAGGGCGACACAGGGGGAAAATAGAGAGAGGGAGGGAAGAGCAGAGAGAGAGAGAAAGAGGGAGGGAGAGCGAGAGGGAAGGGAGGAGGAGACAAAACATCTCATATTTTCATTTTGATTGGGTTTTTGTGCGTGGGCATACAGCTGCCAGTACAGCTGTTTGGTGAATTAACAAGAAAGGTCTGAAAATCATTATTTCTTTTTTAGGGAGGATGAAAAATGAGAAGAAAAATAATCCTCACCACCGGGCACATCTCCTTCTCACTTGGCTGAAATTGATATGGTAACAACGACAAAAAAAAAACTTGTCTGGTAAAAAATGTACATTGTTTTTTGTTTAACCGTCAAGCTACCAACTGGGGTCATTTTGAACCCAGAGGCATATTTTTTAACATAGCCCAAAGGTGTTTAATTTCATTCTTAAAAATGATAATGACTGCCAATCAACCTGTTCTTAACAAATCAAAGTCATTGTTTAGTTTTTCTATATCAATATGGACTCCCCAATTGGTAGGCACAGTCTTGTCCCATTGCTCCAACTCCCCTACGGACTTAGGAGAGGCGAAGGTCGAGAGCCATGCATCCTCTGAAACACAACCCTGTCAATCCACACTGCTTCTTGACACACTGCTCGATTAAACGGGAAGCCAGCCGCACCAATGTGTCGGAGGGAACACCGTCCAGCTGGTGACCATTGTCAGCTTGCAGGCGCCCAGCCCACCACAAGAAGTCGCTGGTGCACGATGGAACAAGGAAATCTTGGCCAGCCAAACCCTCCCAAAACCTGTATGATGCTGGGCCAATTGTGCAGCCAGCTGTGACACAGCCTGGGATCGAACCCGGGACTGTAGTGACACCTCAAGCACTGCGATGCAGAGCCTTAGACCGCTGCGCCACTCGGGACTGCTTTTCATTGACTACAGTTCAGCGTTCAAGACCATAGTGCCCACAAAGCTCATTGCTAAGCTAAGAACCATGGGACTAAACACCTCCCTCTGCAACTGGATCCTGGACCTCCTGACGGGCCACCCCCAGATGGTAAGGGTAGGCAACCACACTGATCCTCAACACTGGAGCCCCTCAAGGGTGTGTGCTTGGTTCCCTCCTGTACTCCTTGTTCACCCACGACTGCATGGCCTCCAACGACTCCAACACCTTCATTAAGTTTGCTGACGAAACAACTGTGGTAGGCCTGACTACTGACAATGATGAGACAGCCTATAGGGAGGAGGTCAGAGATTTGGCAGTTTGGTACCAGTACAACAACCTCTCCCTCAATGTGAGCAACACAAAGAAGCTGATCGTGGACTACAGGAAAAGGCGGGCCGAACAAGCCCCCATTAACATCGACGGGGCTGTAGTGGAGCGGGTCGAGAGTTTCAAGTTCCTTGGTGTCCACATCACCAACAAACTATCATGGCCCAAACACACCAAGACAGTTGTGAAGAGGACATGACAACACCTTTTCCCCCTCAGGAGACTGAAAAGATTTGGAATGGGCACCCAGATCCTCAAAAATGTCTACAGCTGCACCATCGAGAGCACTGGTTGCATCACCGCCTGGTATGGCAACTGATTGTAACTACAGAGCGTAGTGCGTACGGCCCAGTTCATCACTGAGGCCATGCTTCCTTCCATACAGAACCTATATATTAGGCGGTGTCAGAGGAAAGCCCAAAAAATTGTCAAAGACTCCAGTCACCCAAATTATAGACTGTTCTCTCTGCTAACACATGGCAAGCGGTACCGGAGCGCCAAGTCTAGGACCAAAAAGCTCCTTAACAACATATACCCCAATGCCATAAGACTGCTGAAGAATTAATCAAATGGCCACCCGGACTATTTACACGGTGTTACTTTTTCATATTTTTTACTTGTTTATTTGGTAAAATGTTTACCAAATTTACTTAACTCTCTTTCTTGAACTGCATTGTTGGTTAATGGCTAAAGTTACAGGTAAATTCCTTCAGGAATACAGACATGACCGACTAATCTTCAATGCAGCATCATAAACTCTGACATGTTTACTGTTTAAAAAGTTTCCTTGAAGATGTCACCTGGGGGAGTACACATTAAGGTTGCTACAGGTGATAATAGAACATATGAGTCATGGAGGAATATATGTTCATGCCTGTTACCACCATGCCCACTCAGATCATCTAATACAACACTAGTCTTAGACAAATACAAATGTGTTTGTATTTCAGTGAGTTGCTCCAATAATTTATGAATTTAAAATAACCATCTACATATTGAAGAAGCCTTTCTACATTATTACACTAGCTGTTCAATGATATCAGAAGGTAATGTTTACACAATTAGGATTACTGCCAGCCATCGAACACAATTGCAACATGAATTGCTTCTGTAGTATTCTTTGTTAGCTAGGGTGCTAGTGGGTATGTACTGTGTTGTAATGCACGCAATGTTTGACATGAAAACAAAGTTTGTGATTAAAACCGAAGCAAACAGAACTGTTGCAATGAGGAAGTAAGTCATTAAACAGACATGCGTACTTAAAAAATGATCTGATATTGAAAAGCAGCTGTAGCAGATGGGGATCTGCAAAACTCAACCCTCAGCCTGAAGTGTTTCCACTTGCGCTGCCAAATAGCTAGCTTTTTGGTGCTGTGAATGGGTAAGAAGGCAGTCATGGGTGTTTGCGGGGTAGAGGTCCTGGGTTCGAGTCTCGTTGTGAGACAAATCAGGGACGAGCGGTACTCGCTAAGCAAGCAGCATCCTTTACACAGGCAAAATGGGCAAGATTGAACTTCTCAACTGCTTATCCCCCTCTCTGTGTTAAACGTCTTTCATTATTGCTCTCTATCGCCAAAATTAAGTTATCGTTCTATGTTATTTTACAAGAATGGAAATAGGACCTGTCAGCAGAAAATAAAAAATGCCACTGGTGCCCGCTGCTATTAAAAATTAATTGGATTAAAACTGCATTTAGCCTAGATTAGGTACTGGAGGGGAACCTGTGCTCCTACACAGATGGATGAAGTTAGCGCCATAATAAAGAGGAGGTTTATAATTGTGTGAGGTAAAATAACTACGGGAAAGAGGTGGCATGAAACACTTACAGTATCACTTCTTCCCAGTGAAGTTTCAGGTAGCAAGCAGTCTTCTCAGAAGTCTTTAAGATCTGACTCTATAGAGTTCTCGTAACCCAACACCAGGCTCCAATGTCCGGTTTCCAAAATCCAGATTATTACGTAATGTCTGAATTAAAGGTTATTTTGTTTAGTCCAGAAATAAGCATTTGTGTCTGGGAATCTTATCATACTTGGCCTGGACCCAGGTTCTGCAGGTTTGATGGTTGGGGTACAGGATCCCTTTACACAGATCCAACCCACTGTGCCCCATCCAGCTGTTATCTGACCTAGAAGTCGACCCTGACGTTGGCTGGCTGGATGGCTACCATAACTCAACTCTGGAGGGTGAGGAGAGTGGAGAGGAGAGAGGTGATTGCAGGGTGTGGGCCAGATGTTAGTAGTAAAAACCCTCTTCATAGAAATGTCATTGGCTTTAACTCTGTATGCAGGCAGCATTGACACCTTCTGGCCCACTGTGCTGCTCCATCACTCTATCACTTTTATCACTCGTGTTCTTGCTAGTTCTTCTCTGTCTGTCCCATTGGGAGAATCCAGTCAATTCCAGTTTGCTGTCAAACCACCATGTAATAGTAGCACAGCGGTTGAGAGAACATGCAAAGGAAAGGGGCAGGTGTAAAGATATTACACCAAAGAGATTGTAATCTTTTAAATCATTTACAAGTGTCCTTTGAACTAACTTTTTGATAAATACCTATTTTCTGTGACCTTCATCTCGTCTCAAAACAGAGCGCTTAACTGAGATGATAGTATTAGCAGATTAAACTCAGTGTAGTCATATTCAAGTCCACTATTTTAATGATACGACTTTTTTTTCTCCATTTGATATAATGAGGTACAATTAAGAGACCTCCCAGGCTGAATGCTATTAAGAAACTCAATAACGGCAGATTAATTTAATCTCCCTCCAAATGGAAACATATCTGCTTTAATCCAGTAGAGTTGTTTCCTCTTTACTCCATGTCACTGCCTGTGGTTCGACAGTGAACTTGCTTATTAACATTTATTTATTTTTTATCCTTAAAAATGCCACAGCTCTCCTTTTTTTCTTTTCAAAAAGAAAGTCATAAATAATCGAGGTTCTATGGCCGAGTAGTGAGCGTTGAAATAACCAAAGACATCCACAGCAGATGAAAACAAGCTATGAGAGCATTGGAGCTAGTCTGATTTGTGCATGAGAAATGAGATGAGGATTAACGTACGGTACACTAGCCACTCGCATACAGCTGCTATGTATTCGTGTCAGATACATTGTTTTGTGAGTGCAGCGCAGTAATCTAAACTGGGACTGGTGCATTCACAGACAGATGGGGAAGGCAATACTCACAGAGGTACTCATGAGGTGTTATTAGGCCTAATTGTAATGGCAATAGCACAGGTGGTTGGTGATACCTTGATTGGGGAGGACAGGCTCACTATAATGGCTGGAACAGAACGAATGGAATGGTGTCAAATTCATGAAACACATGGTTTCCATGGGTTTGATACCATTCCGTTCACTCCATTCTAGCCATTATCATGAGCCGTTCTCTCCTCAGCAGCCTCCTGTGATACATAGAAAACAGAGAGAAAGAGACAGGTAAACAGACAAATGCAACAACAGAGACACATCAATCTGTTTAATTAAGTATATTAATTAAACCCACATCATACCCAAGTGCAACATTTTGCCACACACAGCACACACAATTGATTCCCATTCACAATCCTTTTCCCCCTAATCCCTAACCCTGAACCTTAACCTAACCCTAACCCTAACCCTAACCCTAAACCTAAACCTAACGGTTAGAGCATTGGGCCAGTATCTGAAATGCTGCTACTGAAGTTCGAATACCTGAGCCGACAAGTTGAAAAATGTGTCCATGAGGACTCTAATTTGCTCCAGGGGCACCACACTACTACGGCTGACTCTGTAAAGAAACACATTTCACTGTACCTACCCTAACCCTAATTCTAACCCTAACCCTAATTGTAACCCTAAACCTAACTCCTAAGCCTATAATAGCCTTTTTTCCTTGTGAGGATCGGCAAAATGTTCCCACTTGTCAAAATTTGCCTGGTTTACCATTCTTGTGAAAACTTTTGGTTCGCGCAAGGATAGTAATACCAAAATCAAGCACACGCCAAACACACACACACACACACACACACACACACACACACACACAAACACTACACACTGGCTGTGCACTAGATCAACAGCAGATATGCCAGGATTCAACACATACTTGTCTCCGGTTACCATTCCTTCCTCATATCCCTCATTTATTTGGGTTCAATCATGCAGTCCAAAGTTGCTTTTTTTTCAATAATTTACCAGTGCTCAGTGCTGCATTAGATTCAATTTCAGGCTCACGTCAGGCAAATTTAGGGCAGTCATGCAGATGCTTCCTGGAAACGTGTATGAAGCAGACTGTGTGACGGCGTGAGAGAGACTTTGTGTCAGTGTGTGACTCTGTGTGTGTGTGTGTGTGTGTGTGTGTGTGTGTGTGTGCGTCCGTGAGTGCATGTGTGTGGATCGCTGTTTGTGTGTGTGTGTGTGAATGTGTGTACATGTGTGTGTGTGTGTGTGTCCATCCATGCGTATGTGTTTGTGTCGTAGCTCTGAGCCAGAAGCCCCTGTCCTCCTCCTGTGCTCTCGGGCCCATCCACGTCATTTTCATTAGGCCGCTCTAGCAGCAGATTGTCTGGAGTAATTCAGAATTAATTGCGTGGTTTTTATGTGAGTTGCTTCAACAGGGCTCCCATATGGTGCTGTGCACAGTCAAGCATCCCATTCTGTGGACTTGCGACTAAACCCAGGAAACAGTGAGGCTTGATGCAGCTAAAGATTCACATTCATGACTTTTTGTTTAGTATGTCTGCACCACCACCAGAACAAAGTTAGCCTAGGTACTGCAACAAAGGCTAGTGGAACCAGTCTGCTCGCATTACTAACTGTGTCGAAATTGACTTCTGCATATTGACTCTCAATCAAGCGTCTGCATGTCTCCAGGGCCCCTTGCAAAATGTGCATGCCAAGCAGTAGACAACAAGAGGAGGTGTAATTCAATCATCTCTCATAACATCCCTCCATACCACGTCAACCTCTAATTATAGGCTTTGAATCACATGAACTATAGCAAGGCGTTACTGGGTCAGAGTAGAAATACATAGCAACGGAAGCTCCAAAGAGGAGCTGTATACCTAAATAGCAAAACATTGAAAACTAGACTACATATATTCACTTCACCAAATAATTGATTCAAACACACTGTTTTGCTATGAAGGTCTACAGTAGCCTCAACAGCATTCTGTAGGGTAGCACCATGTTGTAGCCGGAGGACAGCTAGCTTTCGTCTTCCTCTTGGTACATTGACTTCAATACAAAACCTAGGAGGCTCTTGGTTCTCACCAACTTCCATAGACTTACAGAGTAATTATGACAACGTCCGGAGGATGTCCTCCAACCTATCAAAGCTCTTACAGCATGAACTGTACATTGTTCCCTCTTCCTTCCACTAACACTGTAATAAAGATGTTAACAGAAAAATATTGAAGCAAATTATTTCTAGATTGGATATGAGAGACGCTCTCAGAATATCGCAGCAATAAAAATTGTCCAGACAAGATTTACAACATCTATTACTGCACAACAGAGTCCTAGCGTGACTCTGACAACATACCAGAGAGGCTTTGACAATGAGATAATGTTCCTATCATGCTCCACATACCGTAATGTGACAGAGGTGTAACTGGGCAGTTGAGGTTAGTGCGGTTAATTTAGAAACAAAATTACACTTTGACCCAGACTAGCAAAACCCCTTGTCTTTGTTGTTGGTTTCTGTCACACTATCTCTGTTGTTGTTGCTCAATTAAATCAATGACAACTACGAGAGAGGAACAAAGATGGATGCCTTGTGAAGTCAAGGTCACAGATCCTATCAGGTTGTGAAATTGTGTCTGAGAGCTGTTTATTATTAGGAAGTCTAACTCCTAGAGTGATTGGGAACTGACAGAAATCTGACCACCTGCAGGGTCTCTTCTCTTCCTGGTTATTTGACAGGTCAAAGGTCAGCCCACTCTGGGACAGATGCTCTTTATTTCATTAACTCTATGCACCTCGGTGGGAACCTGGGGGCGGTGGTGTGCGTGTCTGTGACTGTTCCATCACCTGCCCTCCCTGAGATGATATCTGTGTTCCAATAATAGGTCAGGGGTCAGTGTGAGAGTGGCCCTCAGGCTGTGTGCTTACAGAGTGGAATCAGCCGGCATCGCGTTGTTGTGACAACTTACCTATTATCTATGTAGGTTTCTCCCTCAAGTGTAACAAACTGAAAGAACTCCTGTGTGTCTGTACTAAGCTTTATGTTCTAAGTCAGCAAGTTCTCTAAATCACAGAAGGTGATTGATTTGGAAGTTTTCAACTGGAGGAAAAAAAATCATTCAAAATGTTCTCACAAGATTCAAGATGATATTGGAGCAGAATCCAGCTACGATGCATCTCACTCTGTAGCCAGCTGATCTGGGGACAGTGAAATGCCCTGCCACCACTGAGGACCATGCCCAGGTCACCTCTCCAGTCAGAGGAGTCAGAGCATCTCTGATCCTAGCTGCCTGGCAGTCTCCATCACTGGGCCAGGCTCCTGCCACCTCTCATACCTCCAGACCTCTAACTCTGTGGCAGGCTGGCCAGGGCAGGGTAGGGCTGGGCAGGGTGACAACCCATGGTAGGCAAAGGCATGAGCCAAGGACCAGGAGCTGGCACGTCCATCAGCTCTCCCCAACCCACTAACCCTCTTACCTCCCCAGCCCACACCTCCTGTCTGGTCAGGGCAAGAGCACTGAGGACAGAGATAATGAGAAACAAAGATAAAAATATATAGGCAGGAATAGAATAGAGACAGGTATAACAGAAGCTGAAGAGCTGGTACCAGCTAATGGCTAATCCTAGATAATCCTCTAAAGATGACAGGGATTTTGTACTAGAGTAGTGTTGCCCGTTTGTGTTATTTCCTGACAATTTATAGACAGTCTTACAGGTTCCTGTCGCATCTTCAGCACAGGATTCCTATTTTCTCCACTTAAATGATGGTATTCTAGCATTTTCAAAGCAGCGCTCAAGCATCCTCTTAACAGCATCATTCAAGCTTTCTAGCATTTTCACACGCTACTTGTCTTGTTAATGCCTTGACTTTCATAGTGAGGTGTTGTGTGGAGGCTGTTTTTAGCAGGTCCTTCAAATCAAATCAAATTGTATTTGTCACATACATATGTTTATCAGATGTTATTGCAGGTGTAGTGAAATGCTTGTTTTTCTAGCAATGCAGTAATATCTAACAATTCACAACAATACACACAACCTAAAATTGAAAGAATGGAATTAAGGAATATTTAAATGAGCAATGTCAGAGTGCCATAGACTAAATACAGTAGACTATAATACATATATATATATATATACATATGAAATGATTTAGAGCAAAAATCTGTAAACATATGACTAGATTTCCATTATTAATTAAAGTGGCCAGTGATTTCAAGTCTATGTAAATGGGGCAGCAGCCTCTAAGGTGCAGGGTTATGTAACTGGTTGGAAGCCGCCTAGTGATGGCTATTTAACAGTCTGTTGGCCTTGAGATAGAAGCTGTTTTTCAGTCTCTCGGTCCCAACGTTGATGCACCTGTACTGACCTCGCCTTCTGGATGGAAGTGGGGTGAACAGGCATTGGCTTGGGTGGTTGTTGTCCTTCATGATCTTTTTGGCCTTCCTGTGACATCGGGTGTTTTTGGTGTCCTGGTGATGCGTTTGGCAGACCGCACCACCCTCTGGAGAGCCCTGCGTTTGTGGATGGTGCATTTGCCTTACCAGGCGGTGATAAAGACCGACAGGATGCTCTCAATTGTGCATCTGTACAAGTTTGTGAAGGTTTTAGGTGCCACACCACATTTCTTCAGCCTCCTGAGGTTGAAGGAGCACTGTTGCGCCTTCTTCACCACACAGTCTATGTAGGTGGACCATTTCAGTTTGTCAATGATCTGTACTCCGATGAACTTGAAGCTTTCCACCTGCTCCACTTGGGTCCTGTCGATGTGGATAGGGGCATGCTCCGTCTGCTGAAGTCCACAATCTGCTCCTTTGTTTTGTGGACATTGAGACATCCTGGAACCCAACTAACAATGCCCTCACCTCCTTTCTGTAAATTATCTCATCATTGTTGGTAATCAGATCTACTACTGTTGTGTCATCTGCAAACTTGATGATTGAGTTGGAGGTGTGCGTGGGTGAACAGGGAGTACAGGGGGCTGAGCACGCACACTTGTGGGGCCCCTGTGTTGAGGATCAGTGACGAGGAGGTGTTGTTTCCTACCATCATCACCTGGGAGCGGCCGTCAGGAAGTCCAGAACCAAGTTGCACAGGGTGGGGTTCAGACCCAGGACCCCGAGCTTAATGATGAGCTTGGATAAGGCAGTGTGCAATGTGATGGTGATTGCATCGTCTGTGGATCTATTGAGGCGGTAAGCAAATTGAAGTGGGTCTAGGGTTTCAGGTAGGGTAGAGGTGAGGTGATATGATCCTTCACTAGCCTCTCAAAGCACTTCATGATGACAGAAGTGATTGCTACGGGGTGATATTCATTTAGTTCAGTTACCTTTGTTTTCTTGGGTACAGGAACAATGGTGGACATCTTGAAGCAAATGGGGAAAGCAGCCTGGGATAGGGGGAGATTGGATCTGTTCGTAATCACTCCAGCCAGCTGGTCTGCGCATGCTCTGAGAATGCGGCTAGGGATGCCGTCTGGGCCGGCAGCCTTGCGAAGGTGAACACGCTTAAATGTCTTACTCACGTCGGCTATGGAGAATGACAACCCACAGTCCTTGGCAGTCGGTGGCACTGTGTTATCCTCATAGCGGGTGAAAAAGGTGTTTAGCTTGTCCGGAAGCAAGACGTCAGTGTCTCCTACGTGGCTGTTTTTCCCTTTGTAGTCCGTGATTGTCTGTAGATCCTGCCACATACGAGACTTTGAATTGCGACTCTACTTTTTCTCTATACTGACGTTTTGCCTGTTTGATTGCATTAAGGAGGGAATAACTGCACTATTTCTATTCAGTCATATTCCCAATCGCCTTGCCATGGTTAAACGCAGTGGTTCGAGCATTCAGTTTTGCGTGAATGCTGCCATCTATCAATGGTTTCTGGTTAGAGTAGGTTTTAATAGTCACAGTGGGTACAACATCTCCTATACACTTCCTGATAAAGTCAGTCACCGTATCCCTGTATTTGTCGATGTTATTCTCAGAGGCTACCCGGAACATGTCCCAGCCCAGATTAAAACCATTTTGAAACGTGGATTGTGATTGGTCAGACTAGCGTTGAATCGTCCTTAGCACGGGTACTTCCTGTTTGAGTTTCTTCCTATAGGAAGGGAGGAGCAAAATGGAGTTGTGATCAGATGTGCCGAAGGGAAGGCAGGAGAGGGTCTTGTAGGTATTTCGACAAGCTGAGTAGCAGTGGTCTAATGTTTTCTCAGAGCAAGTACTACAGTCAATGTGTTGGTAGAATTTCGGTAGCGTTTTCCTCCAATGTGCTTTGTTAAAATCCCCAGCTACAATAAATGCGGTCTCAGGATATTTGGTTTCCAGTTTGCATAAAGTCCAGTGAAGTTCCTTGAGGGCTATTGTGGTATCGGCTGTGACTATAACCGAAGATAATTATCTTGGAAGGTAATAGGGTCGGCATTTGATCGTTAGGTATTCTAGGTCAGGTGAACAAAAGGACTTGAGTTTCTGTGTGTTATCACAAACACACCGTGATACATGAAACATACACCCCTGCCTTTCTTCTTCCCAGAGAATTCTTTATTCCTGTCTGCGCGATATACTAAGAACCCAGCTGGCTGTATTGACAAAGACAGCATATCCCAAGAGAGCCATGTGTCTGTGAAACAGAGTATGTTACAATCCCTGATGTCTCTCTGGAAAGAGATTCTCCTCGCCCTACTTCATTATCCAGAGACTTAACATTACAGAGTAATATACTCGGTAAATATAATATCAGCGGTGGATGGTGTGTGCACCTCCTGAGTCAGACTAGAAGACCACTCCGAATACCTTTTCTCCACCAGCAGTGTTTTGGATTAGAATCAGTTCAATTGCGATGGGGGGTACGAACAAAGGATCCTGTCACGATCGTCTGAATGACTGGACCAAGACACAGCATACTTAGAGTTCCACATGTTTAAGAAATATGAAACTCACCAAAAACAATACAGACGAAAACAAACCGTGATGTTCTGGGCTGGTCACAGGCAGCTACACAAAGCAAGATCCCACAAACAACTGGTGGGAAAAGGCTGCCTAAATATGATTCCCAATCAGAGACAACGATAAACAGCTGCCTCTGATTGGGAACCATACCAGACCAACAAAGAAATAGAAAACATAGATGGCCCACCCTAGTCACACCCTGACCTAACCAAATAGAGAATTAAAAGGATCTCTAAGGTCAGGGCGTGACAGATCCAATTCGGGAAAATCATATTCCCGGTCGTAATGCTGGTGAGTTACCAACACTCTGATATCCAAAAGTTCTTCCGGCTGTATGTAATAACACAAACAATTTCCTGGGCTAATAATGTAAGAAATAACACACAAAATAACAAAATACTGCAAAGTTGATTGGGAGCTAGAAGCAGAGCTGCCCTGTCTGTTGGCGCCATCTTGCAATAATCAGAGGTGGAGAAAGGCTGAGTGTGTGGTGGGCAGTCGCCATTGAAAGCAACAGATGGCCTCTAAAACGGGCACCATTTTGTTTAAAGGAGGTCAGCGGGGTTCTCTTTCCATTTACTGAGCACAGCAGGGCTAGGACTCTCTTTTCTCTTCTCCTCTACTTTTTTCTCCTCTCCTTTTTTCTTCATAAAGTACAAAGAGAGAATGGAAAACAAAGAACAAGACAAGGAACAAGACAATGGACAAGAAAAGATAGTTCCTACTGAGAGGGGACCAGGGTATTGATCAAATTACCTCTGGGATGACATTTAACCTCATTTCATCATTTCTCCAACCCACACAAAGTTTCCATGTGTCACAGATACATATATAAAAATCCTAGACAAATCATACGGTGTAGAGTCCACATCTGTGTTCACATGGATGTGGATGTTCATGCTGAGCTGCGGCCTGGAGATCAAAAATGTGCTACCTGCAGGAGGCCAGTGGCAGGAGACAGGTTTACTTGTGTGTTTCAATTCTGCCGGTGCACTGTCTGCCAAATGTATGTTTGACCTTCCTTTCAAATGTTATAGCATGACTGCAGAAGGTCCTGAGTGTGAAGGAGAGCTCCTCACAGAGCAGGAGATGAGAAAACGTGCAGAAAGAGTGCATGTGTGTGTGTGTGTGTGTGTGTGTGTGTGTGTGTGTGTGTGTGTGTGTGTGTGTGTGTGTATGTGTGTGTGTGCGTGCATGCGTGTGGAGCGCAAGGGAGATAGTGTTACCCTGTCAGAGGAACATATTAGTGTTTCATATGTTTTCAGAGGTGGAACAGGATCAAGCCTGGGCTGTGTGTGTGCTCATGTGTTAACCTCTCGATGAAGGGTAAGCTGAGTTCCTACAGAGAGACCCTGTGCTGAATCTCTAATGTCAGAACACCCTTTGCTAAGCCAAGTTCCAAAATCCACATCGCCTCCACTCTCTCTCTCTACAGATTTCTGTTCCATAAACCTACAACCTTCAAGTCCAATCCCCATTTCCCACAGATGTGTGTCTGCCTGTCAATCTGGCCATGAAGCCAGAGTTACCTCTTCCCACCCCAGAAAGAATACTTAAGGTCAAAGTTTAAAGAGTTGAATCACTCAATTTACTTTTTGACTCTGAAAACAAGACCAAACAGTCCGATTAGCCCTAAGCACGAACAGAATGTTGTCTCTCTACCCACAATGCAACGTGGCAGCAAATTGAACATGCTTCCTCTGATCATTTCTCAGACAGTAAAAAGATAGCCGCCCAGGACACACACTTTACAGAGCCTACATGAACACACACACACGCAGGCCTACATGAACACAAACACACACACACACAGGCCTAAATGAACACACAAACAGGCCTACATGAACACACACACACCATACCTGAGTGAATGGATTACATTCTGCGAATGAGAGTTATGGTTTAAGGCACGTTTGGCTGAAAACAAGGGCAGGTGTGATGTGTAATTTTCCCTCATCACATTTCCAAACCAGGTCCAAGCAAATGAGGAGCAATTTGCTTCTCCCTCCTCAGCAGCCACCGCAAAAGAGGAAACGTCAATTTACCTCAAAATTTCACACAAAATCGTAAACGACCTTCAGTCTGCCATTTCCAATTCATCTGCCTGTCTCGATCTCCATTTCCTCCATCAACAGGGCAATCACTTGGGTAAACCAGCTTAGGATAATTGAATGTTTTGCTTTGACATACATCCCCTGTCATTCTTCCACTCTGAACAGGAAATGGGCTTTTTCTCAATCACCCTTGGTGTCACCGACTTGTTCTAGCCTGGATCCAGAGTGCTGATTATAATGTCGGGGAAATTATCTCTTGATCCTGAATGGGTGACGTGACGTGATCTCCTTAATGATTTTGTCAATAACAAGGATCTCAACATTTCCTCTTGGAGGGCCATTAAAGGCAAGCACTATGACAAATCCTTTATGAGGGAGCAGCTTCACCAACAGAGCTCAGCAGAAACTCTCACTGTGCAACCGTTAAGGATCCATCATGATGATGGTAGGAAAAGATGATCTTTAGAAATTGCTATCATTCCGATGACTTGATGTGAAAAATAACTGAATGTGGTAAGAACTGATCTTTTACTTATTTTACCTTTATTTAACCAGGTTAGTCTTGTTGAGATAAAATATATATATATATATATATAATCTTTCAAGAGAGACCTGGAATAATGGATTCATGTATGTGCGCTTCATTACCATAGATGTCACAGATCCTCCCGGCACTGCTGCTTATTCTGTTCACCAGTTACGGAAGTCGATGTCACAGGCCTTCTAGGCTGCACTGAACTGTGTCATCACGCACACCTGCTTCCAATTCCTCACTGATTGTATTTGTATAAATGTGCCCTTTGTTTCCCCCCATTGGGCTGTCGATTATTGTTCCCACATTCCGTTGGTTGTGTGAGTATGCGTTGTCTCAGCCTGTACTGTGCGGTTTGTGCATTGTGCATTACGGGTCTCTTCCCGTGTTATTCTACGAGGTTTACCCTCACTCTTTTGTTTTGGTACATCCCAGTGTTTTGTATATGTGTTTGTTTTGGGTGTATTAAAAACTCAGATTATGTATCCCTGCGCCTGTCTCCAAATCCTTTATACCAGCGTGACAGAATAATGAACCCGACATATGGAGACAGCAGGGAAGGCCGAGCTTGCGACCATTGTAGGGACAGTACAGCACCAAGAGGACCGTCTCTCCAGACTCGGGGTCGCCATGTACAGTGTGCTGGTAACCATCCTGTGCTTGGAGCGGAATGTGCAGTCCCTCTAGTCTCCAGCACCGATTCCGGTACCAGCTCCCACACCATGACCTACCTCTGTTCCATCGGAGCCGCTCCGCGGAATACCCATGTCCCTCCCAGAGAGCTTCGAGGGAGCGCAAGCAGGATGCAAGGGCTTCCTACAATGTGACCTGTACCTCGCTCGCTACGCCTGGGCTGTTTCCGGAAGAGACAGGGTTGCCATCGTCATCTCGGCACTGACCGGACGGACTCTGGACTTGGGTGCCGTGATCTGGGAGACGGGCAGACCTGCGGTCGAGTCCTACGAGTGCTTCACCCTCTTCTGCTCGGTGTTTGATCATCCTGTGGCGGGCCGAGGGGGGGAGGGTGAGTGTCTACTCCGACTATGCCAGGGAGAAAGGACCGCCTCGGAGTTCGCCCTGGAGTTCCGGACTATCGCGGCTTCCACCAGATGGAATGAGTTGGCTCTGACCACCAGTTTTGCACAGTGGACTGCGGGAGGAGGTACAGCTGGAGTTAGCCTGCCATGATAACAACCTGTCACTCGACCAGCTCATCAGCATGGCAATCTGGTTGGACAAACTCCTGCAGTCCCGAAGTAAACATGCGTGGAATCCGGAGCCCATGGCGACACCTGCTCTGTTGCCAGAGACGATGGAGGTGGGCTCGGCACGTTTGCCCAAGGTAGAGCATAGGAGAAGGAGTAATCTGGGCCTCTGCTTCTATTGTGGAGAAAGGGGTCATTTCTCCCCGACCTGCTCTCTACCCCCTAGGAGGCAAAGTGACAAGCCAGGGAATTCTCCTGCGTTAACTCGGGTAGGAGGCAAGGTCTCCTCACCTTGTCTCAAATCAACCAGTGTGTTTTGCCGTTAAATTCCCTGAGTACTCTTGCCCTTCACTGACATTAGCTCTGATTGATTCTGGAGCTTTTTTTAGATAGCACACTGGCCACTGCATTACGCATCCCTTTGGTTCCCCTACAGTCACCCATTCCGGTTCGAGCCTTAGATAATCGTCCAATAGGGACAGGGCTCGTACATCACATCACTGTTGCTGCTTCTTTTCTTCTTGATTATAGACACCCCCATGCACCCCATTGTTTTAGGTCTCCCCTGGTTGAGTTTGCATAGCTCTGTTATTTCCTGGTCCGAGAGGAGACTGCTGGGTTGCTCACAGGAGTGTCAGGGGAGGTGTCTCGCAGTGTCTGTCAACATCACTATGGTGGAAAGTCCAGACTGTGTTCATCAAGGGGATTCACCGGAGGAGAACCAGGATCTGCACTGGGTTTTTTCTAAGATCCAGATTACACGCCCCTGGGACTGAACATTACATTCTCGAGCAACAGCTCTGGTGGACATTCCTGCAGTCAGCATGCCAATTGCACGCTCCCTCAAAACCTGAGACATCTGTCTCAAGAGTGGCCTTTTGTTGTTCCCAGCACAAGGTGCACCTGTGTAATGATCATGCTGTTTAATCAGCTTCTTGATATGCCACAGTTTTGTGGTGGATGGATTATTTTGCCAAAGGAGACATGCTCACTAACAGGTATGTAAACAAATAAGCTTTTTGTGCATATGGAACATTTCTAGGATTGTTTATTTCCGCATGAACATGGGACCAGCACTTTACATTTATATTTGGGTTCAATATGCAATATTTGCTTAAGGTGTACCTCAAATTAAATGGAAAGCACCTCATATTCAAGGCAGAGCTGTATTTGCTTAAGGTGTACCTCAAATTAAATGGAAAGCACCTCATATTCAAGGCAGAGCTGTATTTGCTTAAGGTGTACCTCAAATTAAATGGAAAGCACCTCATATTCAAGGCAGAGCTGTGACATCCAAGACCCAGTATTTATATCCGGCTCTCACTTTAAAACAGTGCAATAATGATCAATTCACACAAAGGGGAATCTACCACACAGCCATAAATCATGGGCAGATATAAGATGGATGATTTATTGGCTTGAGTGCTAGCTAGGCTAAAACTAGGCCACCATTGACTGCTTGCTAGCTGGCATGCTAATGGTTTGTTTATGCTACGTGTGGAGGGCTGCAGGTAGGGTAAATAAGCTACTCTGAGCAGAGGGGGGGACACAACACAGGCCTAGCACCTGGCAAAGTCACAACTAGAACCAGGGGTGCAGTTTGGCTCACAACACATCCCCGTTCAGAGTCACCTAGTGGTTAAACAGAAGTCCTAACCTCCCTTGTCAGCACCTTGTTAGAACACTGTAGTTCATCTAGTTGATCTAGGAGCAAGTTGTGTAGGGAAGCCATACCTCTTTTGTCGCTTCCTGTTTTAATTAAGGTGAGAAATTCAGTGCTAAAACCAATCTTCAGCTCTCGTCAGTGGCGCTAGAGTCGCACGCAGAAGTTGCATTGCATTCACCACCCCCAACCCGGTTCTGTCCCTCGCTCATTACCTCTCTCCCTCCTTTAATCACTCTCCCTCTCTCTCCCCCTGAAGGGGTGGTGAGCGTCTCTAAAATGGTGCTAAGGGTATTCAGCGAGGTGTCTTACGTTAACTCCCTGTTCATTTTTTATTTTCCTGTCTCTGCAGGTGCAAATAAACCATCACTTTCCACAAAGGCCCCAGAAATAGTACCACTGGACTAGAATGATTCACCAGGGAAACAGATATCATCGCTGAGTAGTCCACAGTCACCCTTCATTAAAATCCTTTCATTTTTTTAGGTCAATAACTATTACGGTTATTGTGCATTGATTGTAATAACCTTTTGAGGCATGGAGGAAACTGTCCCCGTGATTGAAATGTTATGTCTCCACACAGATCGATGTCCATTAGTATTCTCTTGCGGCTGTATCTTTGTGCGTGAAGGCGGTGGGACAGTAGCATTACTACATCACCAATACGGAGAGAGGGGACAGAAGGGTATAAAGAGGGGTAAGGCTATGGTAGTAATGCTTAGTATTCTCTCCCATGTCTTTAAGCATTTGACTCCTTAGCCATAGCGTGTTGAGATAAAGTCGAGGGGAAATTTAAGTTTTCCCTCAACATCCCCATGTTTTCTCAGCGTAGCAACCGTATGAATAAAAGCAGCTATTTGTAGTATTTTTAAACTGTTTGTGTGTGTCAATCACCAAAACCGTGTTTTCCCTACTGTATTATCCTTACTCTACCATTTCAAAGAGATTTATTTCACAGTATTGGTCTTCCTTTTCCTGATCCGGGAGAGATCAAATTTGTTGTTGGGTTCCGTTGGCATCCGTTAATGTACACATTGGAGGAAAGTATTTCTATTACTGCTTAAACAAAAATAACAGGGTGGAATATGGGATATGATAAACAATCAAATGTCTGTTTTAAGACAATGGCGAACCGTTGCACGGTTCAACAAGTCAGCAGTTTGTTCCAGGAATAATTTAAAACGCACTGGATGGAAAATGTAAATAAAGCATCTGCCCTGACTTCTTTGAGAGAGAGAGAGTGAGATCTTTTCAATCTAGCCCTGCTCACCAGTATGTTTGTGTGTTTATCTGGGCTGGCTAAACACCTATTTCTTCTCTCCCTGACCATCTCTAAAAAGCTGCTGAACTCAACTGTGTTGTTTACTCTGATACCACATACAATAACATGGCAGGTTGAGGGAAGGAGGCTTGGAGTGCTGCTGTGGCTTACGTGTGACCTGTTCGGAAGGAGAGCAAGAACCATTCTCACCATTGACGGCCATGTTTGTTTCCATTTTCAGTGGTGCGTGATGTCTGAGTTCAGCATGTGGGAAAGATCGGGGTCCAGAGATCATATCCGAGTTTCCTAGTTGTAATTACAAGTTGGAGCGGCATTCGTGTGCATTTTTCTCAGTAGGAAGGTCGAGTTCCTGACATGACATGAAGTCGGCAAAAGCCTGTAGTGGAGGAAGTGGTGGTGAGAGGACAAGGGAGCTGTCTGCCTGCCTTTTTCATTTGCTTTATGTAATTCTTGCTCACATTCGACAAGACTGAGTTATGCAGAATGCACAGTTACATTTAGACAATACTTTAAAATAAGACATTACAATCAATTAAAAAGTTCCTAGCTTACAGTTTTTTCCAACTGCTTACACAAGTTTTCAAAACGGTCTCCTTTTTTCAAAACTCCAATTCCCAAAACTGCACACACAAAATGCAAAATGCCTCACATCTCCTTCAAAATGTAGCACTGCATTCAAAATGCCATAAACACATGTCAGAATGAAGCATTTGCATCAAATGGCCAACACTGCTTTCATAATAGTACATTTTTGGATATACCATGTAAACACTGTTCTAAATCTAAAGCTCTTTGGTCTTTCATAGGCTTATATCTACATTTCAATACAATGTTCTACAGTGAAAGTAATCTGCTGAGAGGGGTAACAAGTACACTGTAAACACCAATGCAATGTAGAAACAGAAAATATTTATTAGGCCAAACATTACTGTTGTTTACAGTAGCATACAACAAAACCATAAACATATGTAAACCAAAAGTATATTCTTTAGAATACAGTAAAGAACACAATTGTGTGTGTGGGGTCCCGGGGGGGGTCAGTCCAGGAATTGGTAAGGGGGGGGGGGAATCACCAGTGCTAAGCTACATCTCTAAGCCGGCCTGAGTCTGGCCACAATACTTCGTCCACATCACAGGATACGTTTTCTCTTGCCGAACATCGAGGGAAGTATCTCCTAGCATGGCGTATCCAACCTTGGACAGAGGCAACCTCTATGTCCCCACATAGACCATATTTATAATTGCAGTCTCTTGTACATTTGTAAACAAGCGTCCTCATCCTCCATGATGTCTTTGCCTTTCCAATCTGTACAGAATTCAAACACAGTATGTGTTCAGCATAGGAACTGTAAACAATGTACAAACAAATGTAGTACAGCATGATAACCAACCTCATTCATTCAATGCAGTGCAGTAATGGATGGCTCAGAGTTACAAATGTTTATGCAATACTATGCAGTCGTACGTATTTTACAGTACATTGCTGTAATGCTAAAATCGTCATTAGATAGTTGCATACCTGTTCTCATTTCTGAAGGTTCAAATGATGGACTCCACTGTAAAGCGACTCAAGTTGGGCTGGACTCTGTCCAGCCTCTCTCATGGTCAAACCGTGGTTGATCACATGATCAACAAGTTTTGCCCTAATCTCATCAGAGATGGCTCTCCTTCCTTCTCTTCTTTGCCCTCGTCCTCTTCCTCTCCCTCCTACTCCTCTTGCTCTCTGTCCATTATTGGCATCCATTGTTCAAAACAGGTAATCTGACCTTTGACCTATTTATAGGCCTATACTACAGTAAAGCAGTGATTGGTTAGTGATCAATTAAGCTATCAGTGTTTGCACATGTGAGGAGTGTGTGTGTGACCTGGTGAATAAGTGTAGCATTTTGATTGGTTGTGTTTGGAAAAGGAAAGCAAGTCACTTCCTGTTCGATTTTTGTGTTTTAGGTAGATAATTGTGTGTAGTGTTTTGAAAAAAAGTGTTTTATGCAATTGACAACTGAGTCAAATGCTGAGAAATAGCTTATGGTTTTGGAT
Organism: Oncorhynchus clarkii lewisi; assembly: GCF_045791955.1. Taxonomy (NCBI): domain Eukaryota; kingdom Metazoa; phylum Chordata; class Actinopteri; order Salmoniformes; family Salmonidae; genus Oncorhynchus; species Oncorhynchus clarkii. Next base: position 16,594,848 of record NC_092168.1, read on the forward strand.
ATTTGGTGTGTAGTTTTGCACTTTGAGTGAGAGGTTTCAAAAATCGTGTGACATGAAAAGATTTTGTGTGTAAGCAGTTGGAAAAAACTGTAAAATAAATCACAGTTTAAAAGTCAGTTGTTAATTAAAAAGTCTGATGGCTATGGGAGACTTGTTCTGCCTATTTGTCCTTGCGTTGATGCTGGACAGTTGGTTCTGATTTCAGGGTGCTGTCTTCCTTTCTATGTGGAAGTAGACCATGTCGAGAGGGTGGTCAGGTTGGTGCATGTCAGTGACCAGTCTTACTGTTGCTTGCTCTCTCTATGACTGTAGTGGTAGAAGTGTCAGTGGGATGTCTCTGTTTTTTTGCTTCCTTTTTTCTGTACCCTGTCCAGTGCAGCTTGCTGCTTCTTTGTGTAGCCCACCAGCAACACACTGGCATACTCCAGGCATAGTCGGAAAGAGGTTCAGATTTCCTCAAGGTCATCAGCTGTTTCTTGCCGTCACAGTCAGGAAGTGGAGAGACTTTGAAGCCTCTTTGTGTCGGTCACCACTGAGTTGGTTGTCCAAGTGAAAGCCACAGCCTGTCCAACCAGCATTAGTGATGCTGATTGGGGAGGGTTTTTAGAGAAGCAGATTCTTAGTTTTACAGACTTTTTTCAATTAAGAAGCATGTTGTCTCTGCTGCCCATTCCTCCAGTTGCTTTGCCTGCTCTTCCATTGAGACCCAACTATAGTAGGCTCAGGTTGATGCTCATTGTTAAATTCAAATATCCCTACCATCATATCTAAGCCAATATGAAACCTTGCAAATCAACTTGATTGGAGGTACACAACACACATCCCCGCATCTCGTCATGATCCGTTCAGCCGTTATCGAGAAACACATACTGGATTTTTAACAGGGTTGTTAGCATTAGAAAAAAAATATTGCCCCGACCTAGCACAAGATCTAGGCGTCGGATAAGGACAGAACTACATCATCCATAAAGTGAACATTACACTTGCCACCTTTCAGACTGAATACTTTTGTAGGTGCAACAGTTTAAAAATAATAATAATTTCAACCTGTGGTGCCTGGCCTTAAAACACAGGATAGACCAATTCCGTCAGTGTCCAGTATGTCCTCGAAAATACGATGAGTCGACTCCACTATATTGGACACCAGATGTTACGTCTGTCCATGACCCTGCCTGCCTGCTTTACTAGGGGATTGCCTCTGGTTTGGCTGGATTCAATATAGTAGAATAAGCTACAATAGCATACAGTGGGACAATAATGGGCTGGGCATTTGGCACACAAGGATGGGGGATCTGTGGGAGCTATGGAATTGTCTCTTGTAGGGTCTGGATTCAATGCAGTAGACTAGGCTACCACAGACTGGCCAAAAATTGGGATAGGCATCTGTGCAGGATGTGTCACAAAGGCAATACAATTAAGGCAGGGTATCATATTCATAACATGCTAAATGGTAACCCTGATTCTTTTATCCTTTCTGCCTCTAGATGGAGAATGTTAACGGAGGGGGTATTATATTTTGTCTAGCCCTCACGAAAATAAACACACACAACAAAAACCCGTCCGCTGATTGCAGCTCATTGAGAGTAGCTTGTCTGTTATGTCCAACCTCAAAGGATGGGCTGCTGATTAGGGATTCCAATCCTCCATACCCGCTCGCATCATAACAGAGAGAGGCTCTGCCATGCATCAGGATCAAATTACCAATTCTGCTGACCAATTAAGATAAAACATGGAATCCAAGTTTACTGTAAATCAAACTGTGTGGCAGTGCATTTGAGTCTCAATGGCGTAGCACCCCCCTCCCCCCTATGATCTTTGGGGGCCCCCAAACCCTCCTCCCCTTGGAGGTTGGGCCCCCCAGATAGCATATGAACATGTCATAAGCCATGAATTTCTTTGAGGGAATTACAGGAAATTAGCTCGAAAACAGCAACATTTTCTCTCAGCATCATGGCAAAATGAGAAAAGAAGATTAGTTTTTTTTTAAATCATAGAATTAGGAATTTGAAACTTAATAGGATCTCAATGTATTAAACTGCACGTTTTTTCTCTCTGCCCTATGGCAAAAACATAACAATCCTGCTAAGCCACTGATGATTCAGTCTGTATGTGTATGTGTCTGTGCATCTACTTTATGTGTGCATCTGTCTCTCTCACACACACACACACACACACACACACACACACACACACACACACACACACACACACACACACACACACACACTCATTTTGGCACAGTGCATGGCTTTCAGTAATACTTGGATGCACATTGATGATCGGTCAAACAAGAAAGCAGGAGAGACTGAACAAAGGAGGCCAGGGAGTCTGCCCGGTAGGTAACACACAGATTTAAGTGAAAGCTATATTTAAGTGCCTGTGTGTACACTGGACTGCATTAAACATGTAAAGGTCACACGTGTTTTAATCTATATTTCATCAGAACAGGTTCTCTATTTGTTCCGTCCCTCATTCCCTCAGGGGATGTGCATACCGTACGTGGCTCCAATGTTAAATAAAGAACTTGGGCTAGCTGCCAAAGATGCACGTGTTCAATGGCTTCTTCGATATGTTTAGGACAGGCCTACAGATGGAAAGAAGAGCTTCGAATCTGAACCTTTCCTGGAGCTGAAGAACTAGAAAAAAGGAACCTAAGTCATGCTATATCTAAGACGCCTGTGTTGAGAGTAGAAGTTCACCTTTGCTTCAGCAATCCTTCACACATCGGGCATTCCCAGGGCTTTGATTTCCCATCCAATCAGATAGATGTTCTAAATCCATCCAGTCGGTGGTTGATATACGTCCCATACTTTAAAAGATCAGAGCAGATCAGCATAACTAATTTCACCTGAACTGCCACTCTGATTACCACGGCAGATTACCCAGCTTTGATTTCAACCACAGAAGCAGCTTTCTCTCTTTTCCACTTTCCCTGTTTTTTTCTCCAAGTTCTTATCAGAAATCAGACACCTGATGTCATACGCTGCTGGTGGTCTGTGTGTGTGTGTGTACATAAGTGTGTGTGTGTGTGTGTGTGTGTGTGTGTGTGTGTGTGGATTCCAGTCAGACAGCAGATCTCCCCTGACGAAGCCAAAACTATATCCTTATCATATCTTTAGATCCGAGAATGGTGGAGCTATCGAGGAAAACCTAGTTGATTGTTTAAGCTCAGTGGTTTGACAGCCACCTCTGAAACAACGGGAGACGAGACAGAGACGAGAGAAAGGGAGGCCACAGAACACACCACAACTGTCTGGATAGCTTGTATCGATCCAAAGCTCACGCCTTAGCTGCAGCTACACATACGGCGCATCTGTGGCTATGCATTCGTAGCTCGTTTCTCAGAGGGGAATTGTCCTCATAAGACATAGCTAATGAACTCTCAGCAACTCTATCCACGATTTAACTTGATGTCAGTACCACAAGAAGGGTTGTTTTCCCACGTGAGTTGTCAGTCATAGAGATGTGGGTTATATAAAGGGATGTGACCCAATTGAATCAATTGTGAAGATGGGGAAATCACACCTCCTGTTCTTTCAGAACGTTTATGCTGTATCCTTTTTGTAGCTAACATTTATGTACCTGTCTTCAACTGGCACTGTGTATGTGTCCATTGCCCCCAGATGGTGGTCACCCTTCAATGCATTGAGAGGCACCGGGTTTGACTTCTGATCACAACGATGTCAAATTCATTTGGCAGCGGTAGGAAAAGATGTAGCTTTCCGTATTCAGCTCGTTGCACTTTCCATGGGAGAACTTTGGACGCGAGAAAATAATTACCGCAGTAGAGTACGATAACGTCACGGTTCTTCAACTAGTTATCACATGGGCTTCAGGATATAACATGTTTATAACGACTGTTTCCTGTTAATAATGACACCGCAAAAGACTAAAATAACTCAGCCACCAAAAAGGACACTGGTTGTGAAGGAATGATGAATACGCACCACGGGTGTTGAGTAACTCTTTGTAGGGCAAAGAAAGGTGGCAGACATTTAGCCTTGAGCGTTAGAGAGACGGAGTTATGGGGAAAGAGAGAACAAAGGGACGAATAAAGGGGTATGTGAACCATGAGTCTGTGACCAGTGTCCCCACCAGATGAGCTGCAATAGACAGCACAAGTGTCTGAAGAATTAGTCACGGATGAGAGCGGTATTTGATTCAAACGCTTTCTGGCTTTAGATTCGAACAATATACATATCTGATGCAGAGACGTAGCCAATCGTTCAAATTGTAATGGGTAAAGAAAACCTTAATCAAAAAAGAATGTCTACCACGCTCTACCCTGAAGAAAATCAAGGCATGTCAGTTTGGAAACTAATAATGAAGATACAGTACAGTTCTTGACTTGTTTGACGTTGTTGGTGTCAGGGATTTCTAAATGGTGGAATAGTTGCTTGTGATGGTAGACACAATTAATGGTGTAATAATAATATAATATATGCCATTTAGCAGACGCTTTTATCCAAAGCAAATTAGTCATGTTGTGATACCAGCTTAAACAAGCTTGTCTGTTTCGAAACATTTGTGCAAATTCCACGATCATACTTCTTGGCTGAGTCATAATTACCTCAGAATGACTACTGGCTTGGCAACAAGCTAAATATTCCTATAGCTGTTGAAATGTGCAATATGATATATGCTCAGACTTCGCTGGGAGGATAAAGTCAAATTAGTCAAATTAAAACTTGAATGAAATTTTCATTCGATTCACTGAGTCACCATGACAAGAACAACATTTTCACGTGTGTGCTGAAATAGTTTCTGAAACGTCATCACATTCTATCAGGTTAGAACTAAAGAGAAAATCATTATGTTGAGGTATCACGAGGTCATTGAGGAATGGAGGGAAAAGATTGAAAGACAAAGAGAGTGGCTGAGTAAAAGGTCAACAAAGATCATAGAAGGAAGTAGTTTGCTCAGTTATCACCTATCCTTTGCTCTTACACACTCTTACTCATTCCCACCTGATTTGACCATGTCAAAGGGTGTGTGTGCGTGCGTGTATGTGTGCACGCCTGCGTTCTTGCGTGCGTGTACATGCACGTCTGAGTTGTTACCACATCTCTCACCTAAGGCACACACTTTAAATGCATGTAGTTCTTTCCTTGCGCTGTTCTTGTCTATTAATGTTCTGTATTATGTCACGTTTTATGTTTTGTGTGGACCCCAGGAAGAGGAACTGCCACTTTCGCAACAGCTAATAGGGATCCTACTAAAATACCAAATACCTCTGGCATGGAGAACCCATTAGCTCAAGGGGAGAGAAGAGAGAGTGGTGGGGTTAGAGAATAGAAGAGAGGGGAAGAGAAGAGAAGGAGGAATAATTTATCATGGTGGTTAGGATGCTTCTGCTCTCCTGGTGTCTTCACATTACCGTCGGCAGCCCCCGTGCTACAGTCAAACACCTGCTGACGAGCGCCAGGAGAGGCCGGCTGCAAAGTTAAAAACTCAAGTGCTCCCTGCTTCCCCAACCTGACACACTTCTGCCTTCCTCCTCCTCTCGGTGTAATCCATCACCTCTACTCCCTCTCCTCCACCTCCTCCTCTTCCTCCCTTCTTTTCTTCTCTATAACTAGCGCTTCCTGGCGAAAATAAGGGGAAAATCGTCATGGTTGGTGGCAGCGGTGGAAAAACGTCACTCTGTAAATACATACGTCTGGGCTTGTTTCAGATCCATTTCTCAACGGGACGTCTTTCTGCACTAATTTCATACATACTTTCTCACACAAAATCCTACAAACAAAGAGCCATATCTTGAATGCACTTGAAATATGTTCTATATTTCTCTTGGAGACTATGTACTTTCAATCATACTCTGGATCAATACAGAGTTCTGACACAGCAGTGAAAGAACGCGGCCTAACTAGGCGCCATTTCATCTTTCAGAAGAGGCAGGTTCAAATGTGTAGGGGAGAACAATGTTTTACCCAGTGACAGGGGGAGGGGAGAGAGAAAGAAAGTTTTATGTAAATTAATAAATTCTCCTATTGGACATGCGAGATATTTGTGCCATGAGTCCATAATCATCCAAAGGATGTGATGATGTCACTGTCACGTCCTCTGGGGAGCGTTCACAGAAAGAGGACGTCAGGACCCTCTGTCACTAGACGACCCATTATCAGTCCCTCCAAAGTAAAGACTCCAATGTGTGAGAAGAGCAGAGCGTTCAAAGGTTTCTGTTGCCGAGCCAAAGGCGTGTTAAGTCACGAACCAGACTGTTTGAAGAGCCCTATGAAGATTCAAATGGTTTTACTGTATATATTAGACATTCACGTGCTGTAAAAGTCAATGCTCTGCTTTGATCATACACTTATCTTGAGGCTATCTTGAGCATTATCATCTACTTGTGACGCCAGAAGAATATCCATAAGATCCCATCAAATTAGCATCAGGAGCTAATGATCGACTGTCATGCCCAGCACTATTGTTATGCATGCCATTTCATGCCTATACGATACAATTGAGTTTCCTTAAAGCCATTTAACCCCATTTGATATGGCCCCCTCCAGTCCATTTTACAGTGGTTATCTGGTGGTTAGATCCTAGCCGTTAGATCTCAGCTGTGACACAGACGTTTCTCTGACGTTTCCAATTAGCCTTTGTGGCATTATACATCGAGATCTATTTTGATCCCCGGCCCAGCGGGCCAGCGTAGTCTTCCTAGCAACCCCAGGATCTGATTATTAGACTATTAGACTATTAGCAGATGAACCTCCTGGCTGAACAACGCCAACAGGAAATACTCTGGAAGGGGCTGTGATCTGAGTGCACAGTACTGTACAAATAAAATAGTTGATTCTTAAGAGTTTCTATAGCATTGAGTCCAGACTACAGCCAGGGTGTCCAAGCAGGCTCCGGGAAGACCACACACCTGCTGTATTTGTACAGTATACTTGCCGTTCAATCAGATTCTCATTTAGACCTGGGTGTGTGGCCTCTCAAACCAATCAATAGTGTTAGTTAAGTGTCAGGTTGGGGGAAACCAGGGCAACCCTGGTATGATAGCATATACAGTGCCTTGCGAAATTATTCGGCTCACTTGAACTTTGCGACCTTTTGCCACATTTCAGGCTTCAAACATAAAGATATAAAACTGTATTTTTTTGTGAAGAATCAACAACAAGTGGGACACAATCATGAAGTGGAACGACATTTATTGGATATTTCAAACTTTTTTAACAAATCAAAAACTGAAAAATTGGGCGTGCAAAATTATTCAGCCCCTTTACTTTCAGTGCAGCAAACTCTCTCCAGAAGTTCAGTGAGGATCTCTGAATGATCCAATGTTGACCTAAATGACTAATGATGATAAATACAATCCACCTCTGTGTAATCAAGTCTCCGTATAAATGCACCTGCACTGTGATAGTCTCAGAGGTCCGTTAAAAGCGCAGAGAGCATAATGAAGAACAAGGAACACACCAGGCAACTTCTACTGTTGTGAAGAAGTTTAAAGCCGGATTTGGATACAAAAAGATTTCCCAAGCTTTAAACATCCCAAGGAGCACTGTGCAAGCGATAATATTGAAATGGAAGGAGTATCAGACCACTGCAAATCTACCAAGACCTGGCCGTCCCTCTAAACTTTCAGCTCATACAAGGAGAAGACTGATCAGAGATGCAGCCAAGAGGCCCATGATCACTCTGGATGAACTGCAGAGATCTACAGCTGAGGTGGGAGACTCTGTCCATAGGACAACAATCAGTCGTATATTGCACAAATCTGGCCTTTATGGAAGAGTGGCAAGAAGAAAGCCATTTCTTAAAGATGTCCATAAAAAGTGTCGTTTAAAGTTTGCCACAAGCCACCTGGGAGACACACCAAACATGTGGAAGAAGGTGCTCTGGTCAGATGAAACCAAAATTGAACTTTTTGGCAACAATGCAAAACGTTATGTTTGGCGTAAAAGCAACACAGCTGAACACACCATCCCCACTGTCAAACATGGTGGTGGCAGCATCATGGTTTGAGCCTGCTTTTCTTCAGCAGGGACAGGGAAGATGGTTAAAATTGATGGGAAGATGGATGGAGCCAAATACAGGACCATTCTGGAAGAAAACCTGATGGAGTCTGCAAAAGACCTGAGACTGGGACGGAGATTTGTCTTCCAACAAGACAATGATCCAAAACATAAAGGACAATGGAATGGTTCAAAAATAAACATATCCAGGTGTTAGAATGGCCAAGTCAAAGTCCAGACCTGAATCCAATCGAGAATCTGTGGAAAGAACTGAAAACTGCTGTTCACAAATGCTCTCCATCCAACCTCACTGAGCTCGAGCTGTTTTGCAAGGAGGAATGGGAAAAGATTTCAGTCTCTCGATGTGCAAAACTGATAGAGACATACCCCAAGCGACTTACAGCTGTAATCGCAGCAAAAGGTGGCGCTACAAAATATTAACTTAAGGGGGCTGAATAATTTTGCACGCCCAATTTTTCAGTTTTTGATTTGTTAAAGAAGTTTGAAATATCCAATAAATGTCGTTCCACTTCATGATTGTGTCCCACTTGTTGTTGATTCTTCACAAAAAAATACAGTTTTATATCTTTATGTTTGAAGCCTGAAATGTGGCAAAAGGTCGCAAAGTTCAAGGGGGCCGAATACTTTCGCAAGGCACTGTATGTTGGACCCCCCTCTCTGTCCCTCTTTGCCATACATACATGTTGAGCCCTCTCCCTGCCCCTCTTGCCACACATTCATGCATGTGTCTACACTTTCTCCTGTGACCTCTAGATTATCCTGACCTCGATCTGTTTTCCATGGGATCCTCACTACCACTCAGCCCTGGCTGCAATTCATCACATCCCCATCCCTCTGTCCACTCCCAGGTTCGTCTGCCGCCGCAAAAAAAACAACACCATGTGGTTTTATGGGTCCAGAGTGATTATAATCAAATATGCAAGGCCCTCTGGCGAGTGTCCACCCTCGTAACCTCTCCCCATAACCTCCAAATGATGGCTCTAAAGTAAGCCGTAAATGCTGCAATATCGCGGCTCAATATTACACTCCCAAAGCCAAACTAATTACACACGCACACACACATAAAGACAAAGTGCTGGCCATGGGCTGTCTGGGTGCCGGAGGAGATTAGACAAAAATAAGATTCCTGTCCAAATTGGTGAGATGCAATGGGAGTGTTGATGGCTTGGGAGAGATTTGCCGAGTACTGCCTACACTGAGATCTGGTGTCGTAGAACAAATCCCATGGTCTAAAAACATGGCTGTGCAATTCCCTCTGGGAGTATTCATGGAGGAATCTGCTTTCATTACACTTTAAATGGACGGCTACAGATGTTTTGCTGGAGGAAAGGTTTTGATCTCTCTCTCTCTATTTCTCCCTCTCCTCTCTGTCGTGTTGGAAATCCAATCAGCATATTGGACCTCCTTTGAGGATTCAATAATTGGAGTATCTTTTTACCACAACTTTCATCTTTCTAAAACATATTTAACCACGTACAATAGATTTTAAAAGTAAAAATGAAATTTTAGAGCTTCCATACAATGCTGCAGTAAAACAGAGAGGAGCACAAAATATTCCTTTTCCACTGGCCTCCGAGGCTGTGTGAACGAGAGAAGTTTGTGTTGGTAATCAAGGTAAGAGTCTATTAAAGAGCAAGGGATGGAGGGTGTTCTGTGGAGAGGAGGAGAGGAGAGATGGGTCGTTCCACCAATTTGGTGCCTTTGAGAAGTGTAGTTTGGTAAAAAGAAATGAACATGCAACTTAATAAAAAAAACTGCTTTCCCATCTCAAGAGTTTTAAATAGAGAAATGACTATAGCATGTGCCTTATAAGTGCCAAATAAAGTAACAGGGTTGACTGTAACAGGGTTGACTGTAACAGGGTTGACGATTCCATCTTAAATCAGCCATAAATCTCCCAGTGAGAGGAGGAATGAAAGTTGTTGTGTGCAAGAGGGAGTGGCAATTAAATACAAGCTTCACAAAAAAAAAATCTGAAATTGCTAGAACATTCCTGTCTATCTATGGGTAAAGTTCATAGCCAGTATGAAAATGTCTGCACTCACGACTCTGGACAAAAGCGTCTGCTAAATAACTAAATTGTCAAACGCTCGACCCGCTCAGTTTTCCACCACAAAACTGACCAAAAAAATGGCCAAAAAGAGTAGAACAACCTTATTTGCTTTTACACTGTTTTGATTATTAGGTGTTCAATGTTTCTTTTGAAGAAAATAAAAAAAGATTTAAAAAGGCATAGTTTCAGTGTACTGAAACGAAAGTCCAGGTCACGTAACAGGGTTGACCTTGAAATGAGGGACAGACGTAAATAAATCACTACATTAAATACATGTAATCTTCAGAAAAGACTGTCAAAGCCACACAGTAATTAGGGGGGAATGATGGTGAAACATGGAACGTTGGGGGAATAAGGGGGTTGAAATCTTCCTAATAGTGACACGGGGTTGATGGAGGGACACGGCAAATGCTGAATTTGGGCACTTTGCCGCGCCTTTATTCATAATAACAATGTGATTTATTGAATTCTCTATGTGGTCTGTATGAAAGAACACTTCATTTAATTGAACAGGTTTTCACAATTCAATATTGGGGCACAAGTTCTACTTAAAATAGCAAAGGGATGAAAATGCAAAAGGTTCCTATTTTCGTGGAATGACCCAGATGATGGAGGGACCGTGAGAATAGGAGAGCATATAAAAATCAGTGTTGGGGGGCAGCGGTGTTCCCCCTCTCATCTCTTTTATTACTTTAATTGAAGTCGTTTAATAATTCTCAAACTATTTCGCCCTGAGCGTGTGCTAGCCATAAATCCCGTACTCTGTACACACGCTTAAGCTACACTTAACATTCCTCGATGCCACTTCATCTTTCATCTTCTCATGTCTCCCGCTCTCTCTCTCTCTCCTTTCACTCTCGCCGCCTGTCGCAGTCTGTCTGTCTCTCCTTTCTCTTTTATCCGTCAAAACCCCTTTCAATCTGTCTATTTCCTTTCTTGCTGTCTGCTCCCTCTCTTTTTCTCTAATTATCTAGTCTAGTCATTCTCTCTCTCTCTCTGTCTTTTGTCTGCTCCTCCTCTTCTCTCTGTGTTGCTTTTGGTCTTTCCCTCCTCCCTGTCTGCCTATCACAATATTACAGGTAGAACCAGCACAAGGGCCATGTGTTTCTTTTCAAACCTGGATAAAATAGACACAGGAATGAATGGGGCTGTCTGAATGTATAATGTACATAAATGTATAGCGCATGTGTGAGTGTGTGATATGTGAGTGTGTGATGTGTGAGTGTGTGATGTGTGAGTGTGTGATATGTGAGTGTGTGCATCTGTCCATCCATGCAAGTGTGTGCCCTGAAACCGAAGCCAGACGGCAGTCTTGTTCTGGTTAATGGCACATGCTCTCCTCCCGCTCTACTCCTGTCTTTCATTTGTGATTTCCCACATATTGTCCCTACTCCCTCTCAGGCTGCCATGCCATCTCCTCTCCTCCTATACAGTACTGTGCCTGTGTGGCGGTGGTGGTGGTGGTGGAGCGACGCCCTGTGTACATGGGGAATGTTATCTCCATTAGAGGAGGCAGCAGGGCCCTGAACCAGACCCAGGCCCTGACACACGACAGCTCCAAAGGAATGCTGGGCCGCTTTTGATTCGCCTGCCCTGCTCTGCCCTGACAAGGCTAACCATGCATACATACATACATTGCATTATAGGATATTACGTTAGAGCTCAGCACACCTTCACCCCCTGCCATACTGCCTAATAGGCAATTAGGAGGAGAGGTGGAGACTAGAGATAATGTACAGACAGGCAGATATGTACTGTATGGTACATGTAGGTGTGTTTGAGTTAGAAAGAGTATGTGAGAGAGTGAGCGAGTGTGCATGCCTGTGTGAGTGTGTGCATGTGTGCTTTCTTGCGCCTGTGCACGCCACGTGCAGGTGCATGCCTATGTGATTGTGCGTGTGCATACATGTGGGTAAGACAATTTATTTCCTTTCCTTCATATGGCACAAATCAAAGCCTTGGAGACGTGCAAGCCCGCTTCCGAGCACCCTTATCTCTTTGACATGTGCTATTAGTGCTGCTACTGCTGACAAAAAGCACAGCGCTCTGTTTTTCGTTCCTTCTCTCTCTCTCTCTCTCTCCAATCTTTCTGTCCCTTTCTTTTCCTCTCTTTAGTGATGAGGGTGCCACTATTTTTCAGAGAAGCCGGTTGCTGACACGTCTTTAATAAGGCAGCCATTTTACATTTTAAAGTTAGCCCAGCTCTGAGACAAAGAAACAGTGTCACAAAAGGCTTTGGTGGTGATGGGGCTGTGGAGGTCATAGAATTTTGTCAGCCAGTTATTGTCATGGGAATAACTGCCGGTCACACGGTAATTGACCGTTAATTAACATAAACATGTTTAGCATCTCCAGGCCTCCACAGATGCGCTCCTTTGGAACATCTACATTTTGAAAAGTTAAATAAATCCATTGAATATACACCATAGCAATAAATCCATTATTTGTTTTATTCAGGTCTAAACAACCGTTATGAAATGAAGAACATTGATTTCAGAAGAACCGAGTCTGCCTACTGTAAGTTGTCTGGCTATGCGCCATGCCATTGGCTGTAGGTTTGTTAATTTAGCACACAAGATACGCTTACAAGTACCATGGCATTACTTTATATTATATGATTTTAAATAAGAAGAAAATACAGTAATTGAATATAGCTGAATAAAACAGAAAGTTCCGGAGCGAGTGTGCATGTGAAGTGGCTACATTGAGCGTAAAAGAGATCATTTGAAACAGGTCCTATATGCTAGATTTAGAGTTATTGAGCAAAATTAGTTGTGAATGACACAAACCTTAGAATGTCTTATAAATGAAAACAAATATGGGCTGCATGATGCGACTATAGGCTATTGACTATTTGAAAAAGTCGCTAAAAAAGCTTGTGCTCTGTTCCTTGCTTCAGGCTGCATACGCTGTTCTCTCATTAAGTGATCTTTTCAGACTATTCTCAATTCCATCTTCTTATTACTATTATGTCAAATGAGTTTCGATTTAAAATGTTCCATTGTTGAACGGGTAGGAACAGGGGCAGGGGGAAAACACATGTCATCAATATGCACTCGAATAGCGAATGATGCCGCTTGTTCTCACAGTTTGTTTTTCAATCATGCTGGGTAGGCTACGACGGTGTTATAGCAGAGCATGTGCTTAATTAAAATTAGCAGCTGAGAAGTAAATATAGTAGCAGCTGGGAACCTCTTTCTTAGTGATAACCATCAAAAGTCTGCTTTCACACAGGATTGAATATAGAAATGTTTGGGCTAATAACGAGACTTACTTCACTCCAGGCATCAACCACTCTTTGATGAGCATGCAGTCTCCCACTGCACGGCAGGTAATATTCCGCCCAAACTGTGTATGCCATGGGCTGTCCAACTCTGTTTCTGCAGCTATCCAGTGCTTAATTTGGGAAACCAAGTGAAATCTGTACGGGAACATCAATAGTAACATGTTTTCACAACCTAAACATATTTAATTATGGTTGACAGACCCTATCTCTGCTCGCTCAAGAAAGGAATGAAGGAAAGAGAGGAGATGGAAACTCACGGTGGTGAGATATTCTGTAGCTAACGGTAATGTCAGCCTATTAATTATGAAAATATATTTTAAAAATCTCTGTTACTAGACTATTCAAAATCAAATTCAAATTCACTATAATTTTAGGGTAACACTGTAAGCTGCCCTGCACAATCAATGTACCAACAGCATCGCCTAGGCCAAATTGTTCTCTCCCAGACTCATGGATAGAACGTTTGGAGTGTAGCATGAGGTAACCATCCAGCATGCATAATAGCACAGTCCACACTCAAAGGTGATTACTAGAATGTGTTTAATTTTGGAGTATAGGCTAGACCAATTATTTAAATTTTTCTGCCGTGCGTAATATGCAGTAGGCTATTAGACTATGTATTGTGTAACGCATCAGTATTTTAATTCAGTTTTTTGGGGGGGCTCATATGAAGGCCTATACATATGCATAAACTCTAATATGTGTACGGGTGTTCTACACGCAACTTATTAAATTCTTTGAATGAATCATCACCTTAGAAAGCGCTGCTGTCTATTTTGTTGTGTTAGGCTTTGAAACAACATCCACAACGACCATGTTTTCCACTCAGTTTCAACCTGCCGTGGAACTTCTTTCTTCAAATTTGTCGTCAAAATAGCTACGTTTCCATCCAAATGACGACATATTTTCATGTGAATATTATCAAATCCGCTTAAAGAAATAAGTTTGTTTTCCCACCAGTGGAGTGTTTCCACCAAACTAACTTGTTGCAGATTAACATCGGTGCATGATGGGGTGGTCCGCACAAGATTGTCTTCTTCACTTATGTTTTCATGTACCGAATAAAAAGCTAAAGGTTAATGTGTTTCTTTCGCATTTTCAACCGATTTTTGTTTTGTTGCTAAATGTAGCCTTAAAAAAGCAAATGTGCCAACTCTGGTTTTGGCACGTGAACTTTAGCCAACAGATCACAGACACAGTGCAGGTAGGGTCTGAAGGTATTTCATTTATTTTCATTTTTTATTTAACCAGGCAAGTCAGATAAGAACAAATTCTTATATACAATGACGGCCTACCCCGGACCAATTGTGCACCGTCCTATAGGACTCCCAACCACAGCTGGATGTGATTCAGCCTGGATTCAAACCAGGGACTGTAGTGTTGCCTCTTGCACTGAGATGCAGTGCCTTAGACCCCTGCGCCACTCGGGAGCCCTAGTCTAGGCTAGTCTACATGATGAGATCATGGATAAGAGGGATAATGCTTTTATTTGTCAAAGCGGCAGTCAAGCATCGATCATCGTGTCACCAGAATAAGAACCTAGAAATGTATTGGATAGGAGCATCAAGCTCATACTATGCACTTTCACCACCCTGAGAAGTTCATCCTAATGGATTTCATCTGTAGCCTAATTTAAACTGCATGGTTTCCTGAGTAGTAGTGGGAGGACCACACACCATGTCATCACATGACTCCAAGTTGACTTTGACATGGTGGTTGTTAAATCAATATTTGCGCATAAAGGCGTTTCCACCACCATTTCTAACAAAATGATCCTACCATGTCGAACAAACAAATAATCTGTCGGCATTTCTATAATTGTACCGTAACCTCCTGTTTCCACCACAGCGTCATGATTTTTTAAATTTATATACATGGTATGACTTTACTCGCATAAAAACTGTGGAGGTAAAAGTAGCCTAGCGGTGAGTTCTAAAAGCATCATACTGTTTGGATGATAAGTGTTTGATGCGATTTTTGATAGCATTTGCATTGATGTCAGAGTGGATAGAGGGACAGCGGAGGGCTGAGTATCAGGCCATTAGGACCTGATGGTCGTTAGTGAGTTGGACACTACCAACGCAGGTCCAGAGTGCAGAAAAGGAGATCGCCGTGACTCAACATAGGGAATTGTATTGTGGTCGTGACTCATGACTGCCGGTGTGGCGGTAATGCTGTCGCCGCAACAGCCCTAGGTGGAGTCAATCAGAGTCAGTGTGACTCTCAGCGTGTAGGAGGCAATTTAAGGAAGAACATAAAAAAAACAGGGAAAATACCAATTTCTTGATATGTTTTGTCCAAAGGCTGAGTTGTGGCTCCTTCTCACTCTGAAACCGGGTGTTGAAACACTCTTTGTTTCATTTTGAAGTTGGGTTCCCATGTGCCAGTAGTCTGACTGTACTGTAAGGGGGAACATCTTCCTCTCATTCTACCACTGCTGCTGTCTTTCTTCTCCTACTCAAAACTTTGAATTGAAACTTTGGCTGCGTCTGAAGTGGGACCCTATTCCCTGTATATTGCACTGCTTGGGTGTCCTTGCATCTGTGCTGCTTCTTTTAAATGAAAGGAGCAGTAGAGGACTAGATGGCAGCATGCAGCCACCAGAGACGGCATAGACGACAGATACATCCTCCGTGTGAGATGAGAGGTAATGGGGGCGATTCACACACTGGTGATACTTGTTTGGGCTTTTCAGGAGAAAAATTGAGAATTGACACTTTCTTTTTGCATACTCATACACTGATTTTTATCTGTGGTGGCTTCATCAGCAACAACGATCGCGATGTGATTTTATCCGGACGTGTCACTGCAGAAAACCAGAGAGACAGCAAGACAGAGATGACTACTAACTCCTCGGAGCTGAGCCTGAGTGTGTCAACAGAACCTTTAGCCCCCACACTGACCTCACTAACCAGAGCCCAACTTCCCCCTGGCTCCAAAATAGATGCTAAAAATGGAGCCTGCGTCTGTCTTATGGGACCACACCTATCCTCTGTCCTCCTCCCTCACAGAACCACCCGCTCTCAGACCAATGTGAGCCCACTCACATTGGTCTGAGAAGAGCAAGTGCGGAGGGGGAGAACGAGAGAGACAGTCAAGGGTGGAGAGAGGGAGCCAGAGAGAGATGCGGAGAGGTGGAGAGAGAAGAAAGAAGGGGTGAGAAATTGAAAGAAAATGTGGGGGAAAATGGGACAGAAATTATAAGAGAGAGACATGGTGTGAAGTAGATATAAGAAATAATAGACAGAGTAAAAAGGGTGAAGTATGAACGTGTTATTATGTGTGTCCATCTTGGTCTGAGAGTGTGAGAGCAGGGTGTTGCTGGGGTGTCTGCTGAGGGCTCACTTAGCCCCGGCTGAGTTAAAAGCCCAAAGTAGCACTCGGGCTAAATGTCTGTAAAGTGCAGTCATCAGTGGAAAAAGTGTCAAGAAGAAGATGAATAACTCACACTGGTCTAACATGGGTTACCCTTCCGTCCCTACTGCCACCTTCTCTGTGGAATAGTACACTGCAAGCACCTCTCCCTCTTCCAACTCTTTCCTTCCACGGTCCATCTGACACCCTGGAATAAATATTCTGCTGTCATTATTCTTTCAAATAGGCTTATGGCAGAGAATAGAGAGATACTGCAGAAATGGGACCAGTAATGCATTTGAGAGATATCTCTCTTTCACTGTGCTAATGTATTAATCCTCCTGAAAGGTAAAGTAAAATGATAACTCTCTTATCTAGCTATTCTATTTCTCAGAATTCTTTGTCTTGTCCTTCCACACCATATATTTGACATAAAGTCTTCCATGAAATGTCTCCTGCCCTGCCTTCATCCCTCTCTCTCATTTCCTCCCCCCCTCTCTCTCTCTCATTTCCTCCCCCCTCTCTATCTCTCTCTCTCTCCAGAGACCCATCATTACACGGCCACCAATGTCGTTTGTGGAGTGATGAGCGTTGCAGTGTGCCAGCGGGGGGTGGGTGGGTGGGTGGGGGGGGGGTACAATAGGTGGCCTGCACTGCGTACGCTGTAATCTGCCTGTAATGGCCGCCTCGCCTCATTCACAGGGAGACCCATTAGAGACTAGTCTCCTACTCACCGTGTCCCTGCGCACTCTCTCATTTAAAACACACTGAACATGGGTTTTAGCAATCCTACTGACGCCTACAACATGGCAGAGAGCGAGAGGAGGGAGAGATAGAGAGACAGAGAAATAGAGGGATAGAGAGAGGGAGCTGGAAGAAAGGGAGAGAGAGAAACAACGAAAGAAAAAGCGAAAGAAAGAAAGAAATGTATACATGCACGCACGTCCTGATCCGTAATCTATTTTAGTTTTCTATTGTATTTTCTTCTCTCTGCACCTCCCTCTCCATTCCTGCCTGTCAGTCAGTCAGTGAGTGTAGATTCAGTGAAGACAGTATGTGTCAACAAAGGGTTTAGAGCAGAGATCCTAATTCCCATCTAGCTGATCTGGAGGGGAAGATAAGATCCAGCAGAGCCTCTATGTATTTATACATGGGGTGTGCTCTACTACACTACTGTAATTTCCTACATGGGAAACAGACCCAGCCAGGACCCATTCACTGTGTGGGACGGCTGATTGTTTTAGTTCCAGGTTATGTCCAACTCAAACTGCCCTCAGAGTAAATATTTATGTCTAGGGGTGGGGGGTCTTGCTACCCTCCCCCCCTTCCCCCGGCCGGGCCACCCCAAGCCAACGTTCCCTTGGCAGCTTGGGGTCAAGGGGTCACAGGGAGAAGGAGGATGTTTCCCAGGGATTGGGAACGACACATCGCGTCAGCTCTGACGGGGGTGGATCAAGTCATCTGATGTTATTTCATAGTGTATCATCGCTGTTCATCAGGTGACCTGATAATATAAGCATGTTTACAATGTTGATGTAACAAACAACGCTGACTCATGCAGATCAATCAGGGACACAATCCTTATGTGATCTCAGTTCATCCTGAAGATTACCACTGGCTGGCATTTCAGAAAAGATTTTTAAAAACATTTTGTAGCCAATGCTAGAGTGGATTTCATCAATATTCAGAGAATTACTTCGCTGGCATGCGTGATTGCAAGACTAATATAATGTATTCTTTAAACCCGTTGTGAAGGTTGCAGGGAACTCTAGAGATGCACAGCGGAAATGCAATAGAGCTAATCAGTGTGTGAGCCCTGGGCACCGCAATATGACATCTCTAACCTGTGATTACTTTAATTAGACAATGTAATTAGTCCCTGAGGAGTTAAACGTAGCAAACTGTTACCAAGTCTGTCCCTCTGGGATGAGACTGCATGCTCATCACTGGAATCTGACTGCAACATCACATCAGGAATGTCAGATACACACTCATTCACACACATGCACACACAAACACATGCCCACACATGCACAAACACAAAAACATGTTAAGTAAAACATGGAGCCTTTCAGTCTCAATGAACTGTAGGGAGGGGGGGGCAGGCATGGGAATTCAGAGGTGACAGTTCTCACATATACTACCGGTCCAAATTTTAGAACACGTACTAATTTAAGGGTTTTTCTTTATTTTTTTAAACTATTTTCTACATTGTACAATTTGCCAAGTGTGTGCAAAGCTGTCATCAAATCAAAGGGTGGCTATTTGAATAATCTCAAATATTTGAAGAATCTCAGATATAAAATATTTTTTAATACTTTTTTGGTTACTACATGATTCCATATGTGTTATTTTATAGTTGTGATGTCTTCACTACTATTGTACAATGTATAAAATAGTCCAAATAAAGAAAAACCCTTGAATGAGTAGGTGTTCTAAACCTTTTGACCGGTATTGTACTCTTGATTGACAATCCGAATATGTAACCTGAGCTGTTTAAAACAATCAAACACCACTCTCCTCCAGGGACTTAAATGAAAAATCCACTCAAAACCACAAATACTGTAATTTACAGGGTTAAATAACAATATTTTTTGTGAACATATGTTTCATTTTGTTGTTATAATACGTTTGGTATCAACATGTGAAAATTGTTGTGGAAATCTTTTGCAACTCAAGTCGACTACAAAACTCACACTGCAATGCTCTCTTTATGGGCTGGCTAGCTAGGTTGCAAATGTATCTACACACAATAATACCAAAGTCAATATCAGCATGTGTAGCTAGTTAGCTGTAAAATTGCCTAAAAAAAACTGCACTATCAAATTTAGAGTCTATAATCTCACTGTGTTCAACCTGCAGATCGATGTGCCTCGCAGAGTCTGACATTAATTATGGCCATGCAAAGGCACCATGCAATGCACCCTGGACTGAAGAGGAGGACAAATAGGAGAAATTACACATTTCTCGAGGTAGGAATATCGCAAAAATATGCTCAATGGCTCATTCGAGAGAAGACCACCACCCGAGTTATGACATTGGCCAATATTGAAATCTGACATGTAAAATAGACGTTTCTGAAATCTAAAAATCATATTCCTATTAACTTCCAGTGTAGTTAGAGCGGCTTTATCGCAATGCTACTTCATACCAGCCGAATTTCTGCCTGCTGGAACAGCAATGGCTCAGATACCCACAAAAAAATTTTTTATGACCCTGGGAATCGATAGAACATCACTCAGAGATGCACAAAAACAATATAACGTTCAAAATTGGTGAATATTTTCTTAAATATACTGTGCAGTGGTGCCTCTAACTGTTTATTAAGACCAGCACAGTAAATATTCTGCCTAAAATGCTAATGAAAGACAAACATTAATGCCATGAGCCACTGTCATGCTTGTGTATGTTGCAGAAAAATGAAGCAGGGAATGCGAGCCAGCCGTGTGTGTGTTATGCGAATCAGGTTTGTTGTAATAAACATTGTGTTGGAGCAGTACATGTATAGCCTGGGGAGGGAATGGGAGAACATGTGACCTACCTCAGGGCATTCTGGGTAGTCGGTATGAAATGTGACAGGGCGACTCTGTCATCCATAACACACACACTCACACGTGTGAACTCGTGCATCCAAACACACACACACTGTTGTGTTTAACTAACCTTGTGGGGGGACACAATTATAAACATTTTAAATCCAATTTTCCCTAATCCTTAACCCTAACTCCTAACCCTAAAACAATCCTTAATTCCTAACACTGCTTCTAACTGTAACACTAATTCTAACTTAACCCTAAACCCCCTAGAAAGAGCATTTGACCTTGTGGGGACTGCTGATCTTTTCAAGTATGGCTAAACACAACCACACGCACACAAACACACCCATTCAGCTTTTTCTTGAGTGAAGCTTGTGTGTTTGAGTAGCTTAGCTGTGATGAGAGAACTTCATGCACTGTACTGTAGGAGGGTGAGAGAACTTCATGCACTGTACTGTAGGAGGGTGAGATAACTTCATGCACTACTGTAGGAGGGTGAGAGAACTGCATGCACTGTACTGTAGGAGGGTGAGAGAACTTCATGCACTGTACTGTAGGAGGGTGAGAGAACTTCATGCACTACTGTAGGAGGGTGAGAGAACTGCATGCACTGTACTGTAGGAGGGTGAGATAACTTCATGCACTGTACTGTAGGAGGGTGAGAGAACTTCATGCACTGTACTGTAGGAGGGTGAGAGAACTTCATGCACTGTACTGTAGGAGGGTGAGAGAACTTCATGCACTGTACTGTAGGAGAGTGAGAGAACTTCATGCACTGTACTGTAGGAGAGTGAGAGAACTTCATGCACTACTGTAGGAGGGTGAGAGAACTTCATGCACTGTACTGTAGGAGGGTGAGAGAACTTCATGCACTGTACTGTAGGAGGGTGAGAGAACTTCATGCACTGTACTGTAGGAGGGTGAGAGAACTTCATGCATTGTACTGTAGGAGGGTGAGAGAACTTCATGCACTGTACTGTAGGAGGGTGAGATAACTTCATGCACTGTACTGTAGGAGGGTGAGAGAACTCCATGCACTACTGTAGGAGGGTGAGAGAACTTCATGCACTGTACTGTAGGAGGGTGAGAGAACTTCATGCACTGTACTGTAGGAGAGTGAGAGAACTTCATGCACTGTACTGTAGGAGGGTGAGAGAACTTCATACACTGTACTGCAGGAGGGTGAGAGAAAGAGAAAGAAGTAGAGGGGATAAGAGGGAGAGAAACTACAAACAGAAAAACAAAGGTCAGTTTCTCTTTTCTCAAACCAATCCACTCAGCTGTTTATCCCTGATCAATCACGTCGTCAGTGTGACTCACACACACATTCACACACACTCGCACAGACACGCACACACGCACACACTCACAGAAACACTCCTTGACCTCTGTCTGTGTGGGACAAAAGTCAGCCATTTCCTGACCCCACGCACGGCCAGCCGCTCACCTCCTCCAATAAGAGCCATTCAGGAAGGCCTCGGACCAATCAGGAGCTAACCAGCAGTGCAATCAGCCTTTGCCCCAGAACTCTCATTTTAGTCTCCAATCTCAGCAAAATATAAAAAAGGCACATTGGCAGAGGAAGAATATGAGAGAAAATGGAGAGACGGACTGAAAGAAATGACCGTATCGATCCTTATATGTAGCACATCTCAGAGTAAATGCCCTATATAGAAGATGGAAAAAAGGAGAAAATAGAGGTATAGACTACAGTATTGGTTATAATGAAAGGCTACATATGAAGTGGACAAATGCATTTTTCTCAGCTTTCTCTCTCTTCGTGCCCCAATCACAGCTTCCACGGTAACCCACTTGACAAACAATGGTCCTGTCTGCCAATAAGAGGCCAGCGTGGGTGGGAAAATAGGTTAGGGCTGCAAGTAGCCTTCAGCTCAGTGACATAGCCTCCCTGCCTCTCTCTGCCTGTATGGCCTCTTGGCTCTTTCTGACTCTTTCTGTCTGTATGGCCTCCTAGCTTTCCCTAGCTCTCTTTGCCTCTCCCTTCATGCCCTCACAAGAGCAGGATTTTTTTCTTTCAAAACATGGTTTGGTAGAAATGATATTCAGGAACTATAATGTCCAGCGTATTGTGTGCTGAACAACAACGTTCTATCTCGTTGGAATGTTGTACTTTGTAAAAATAGCATCTTGTTGGTGGGATACAGAAAGATAACACGTTCCTGTCACAATAGAAAAGGAGCTACAAGTGTGAAAAACTGCATTGTTATGTTGTAATACCTTTTCATTGAGTGTCAGTAACTCTCCATACTATAAAGCTTTGATATAACGACACATAGCTGTGTTGATACCCCTGACTTTTCCCTGACCCCAAGAACCCACTGGACCCACTGACGGTGGTTATGAAATGATGTCAGCTGGTTATTGTCATGCAAATTCCTGCCGGTCTCACGGTAATTGACCGTAAATTAACATAAACACGTTTAGCTTCTCTAGGCCTCCACACCTGCAAGCCGCAGATGCGCGCCTTTGGCACATCGACATTTTAAAAAAAAGAGTCTAATAAATACATTTAATATAAACCATCACAATAAATCCTTTCTTTATTTTAGGCAGGTCTAAAGAAACGTTATAATACGAAGGAAATGTATTTCAGAAAAACAGAATATGATTCGGCCTGCTATATGTTATCTGGCTCTGTGCCGTACCATAGGCTGTATGCTAGTTAATTTAGTAGAATAGATATGCTGATAAGTCCCATGCCATTATTTTATATTATATGATTTTGAAGGAAGAATAATATAATTGAACTTAGCTGAATAAAATAGAAAGGATATTTTTCACATTCCGGAGCGAGTATGCATTTGAAGTGGCTACAGTGCATTCAGAAAATACTCAGACCCCTTTCCTTTTTCCATATTTTGTTAAATTACAGCCTTATTCTAAAATGGCCGCCTGGTCCTTCTGAGCAATCAGGGGAGAAGGGCCTTGGTCAGGGAGATGACCAGATGGACACTTTGACAGAGCTCTAGAGTTCCTCTGTGGAGGAACCATCTCTGGAACCACCTCTGCTGCACTCCACCAATCGGGCCAGACGGAAGCCTCTCCTCAGAAAAAAGCACACGACAGCCCGCTTGGAGTTTGCCAAAAGGCACCTAATGGACTCAGACCATGAGAAACAAGATTCTCTGGTCTGATGAAACCAAGATTGAACTCTTTGGCCTGAATGCCAAGCGTCAAGTCTGGAGGAAACCTGGCACCATCCCTACGGTGAAGCATGGTGGTGGCAGCATCATGCTGTGCAAATGTTTTTCAGCGGCAGGGACTGAGAGACTAGTCAGGATTGAGGGACAGAATAACGGAGCAAAGTACAGAGAAATCGTTGATGAAAACTTGCTCCAGAGCACTCAGGACCTCAGACTGGGGCAAAGGTTCACCTTCCAACAGGACGACAACCCTAAGCACACAGTCAAGACAACACAAGAGTGGCTTCGGGAGAGACCTGAAAATAGCTGTGCAGCGACACTCCCCATCCAACCTGACAGAGCTTAAGAATATCTGTAGAGAAGAATGGGAGAAACTCCCCAAATACAAGCATGTAGCATGTAATCCCTGCCAAAGGTGCTTCAACAAAGTACTGAATAAATGGTCTGAATAGTTACGTAAATGCAATATTTCGGGCGGGGGGATTTACATTTTGCAAAAATGTTAAAAACAGTTTTTGCTTTGTCATTGTGGGGCATTGTGTGTAGATTGATGAGTATTTGTTAATCAATTTTTGAATAAGGCTGTAACTTAACAAAATGTGGAAAAAGTCAAGTGGTCTGAATACTTTTGGAATGCACTGTATGTTGAGCTTAAAAGTGATAGCCTATGCCTCTGCTCGATGTAGAGTTATTTGGCAACTTTAGTTGTGAATCATACAAACCTTAGAATGTCTTAGAAATCAAAACATATTTTGGCTGCATGATGCAACTATAGGCTATTAATGATTTGAGAAAGTCGCCTCAGGCTGCACACACCGTTCTCTCATCAAGTGATCATATTTTCACCCATCAGACTATTCTCAATTCTCTTGTCTTTACTAATATGTCAAATTAGTTTCGACTCAGAATGGCCCATTACTAAATGGGCAGGAATAGGGGCAGGGTAAAAAAAGAAAAAAAAGTAATCTGTATGCATTGGAATATTGAATGAAGCCGATTTATCCGGAGTTTATTTTTCAAGCATGCTGGGTAGGCTACAATGGTGTTATAGCTGAGCATGTGCTTAATGAAAACTAGCAGCTGAGAAGTAAATATAGTAGCAGCTGGGAACCTCTTTTTTTAGTGGCAACCATCAAAAGTCTGCTTTCTCACAGGATTGAATATAGAAATGTCTGGGCTAATAAACAACACTTACTTCACTCGATGCATCAACCACGGTTTGAGGAGCATGTAGTCTTTCACTGCACCAGAGGTGACATTCTGCCCAAACTCTGTATGCCATGGGCTTTCCAACCCTGTTGCTGCAGCTACCCAGTGCTTCATTTGGGAAACCAAGTGAAATCTGTTCCGTAACCTCGATAGTAACATGTTTTCACAACTAAACATATTTCATTCAACTGCTGACACCCCCTCTGCCAACATGCACGAGAAAGGAATGAAGGAGAGAGAGGAGGAGAAGGAATTGCACAGTGATTATGCGTATGCATAAATTTGAATGTGCGTACATGGGTGCTCTACATGCAACGTCTTAAGTGCTTTACATGAATCATTACCTTAGAAAGCGCTGTCCGTTTCGTTGTGTTAGGCTTTGAAACAACATCCACAACAACCACGTTTCCCATTTCGTTTCCACCGGTGGCTGAACTTCTTCCTTCAAATTGATCATCACAGTGAGGTGAGTTTTAAAAGAATGACTCTGGTTTGATGATGTGTTTAATGTGATTTTAATTTGCATTGAAGTCAGAATGGTTAGAGGGTTAATAAAACCCTGAGTACAAGGTCATTAGTGGCCTGGTGGTCGTTAGCGAGTTGGGTACGACCAACGCTTGTCCAGAGTGCATAAGAGGAGATTAGCGTGAATCAACGATCACGTGGAACTTGACTGGGTCATGACTCATGATTGCCGGTCACCGCAACAGCCCTAGACCCACTCCAATTCGCATACCGCCCCAACCAATCCGCAGATGATGCAATCTCTATTGCACTCCACATTGCCCTCTCACCTGGACAAGAGGAACACCCATGTGAGAATGCTGTTTATTGACTATAGCTCAGTAATCAACGCCCTAGTCCCCTCCAAGTTCATTACAAAACTATAGACCCTGGGACTGAACACCTCCTTCTGCAACTGGATCCTGGACTTCCTGACGGGCTGCCCCCAGGTGGTGAAGTTAGTCAACAACACATCCGCCAACCCTGACCCTAAACATGGGGTCCCCTCAGGTGTGTCGTGCTTGGTCCTCTAAATGTACTCCCTGTTTTCCCACGACTGCTTGGCCGCTTATGACTCCAACACATCACTAAGTTTGCAGACGACCAGACGGTGGTAGGCCAGATCACCGCTGACGATGAAACAGCCTATAGGAAGGAGGTCAGTGACCTGGTAGTGTGGTGACAGAACAACAACCTCTACCTCAACGTCAGCAATACAAAGGAGCTGATTGTAGACTACATGAAATGGGGGTCCAAGCACGCGCCCATTCACATCGACGGGGTTGTACTGGAGCGGGTCGAGAGCTTCACGTTCCGTTGTGTCCACATCACTGAGGATCGATGAATGTCCAAACACACCAACGCAGTTGTGTGTTTTTCAGCCTCCTTTATACCAGGCGGTGTCAGAGGAAGGCCCAACATTTTACGAAGACTCCAGCCACCCAAGTAGTAGACTGTTCTCTCTGCTACTGTACGGCAAGTGGTTCTGATGCACCAAGTCTGTAGCCAACAGGACCCTGAACAGTTTCTACCCCCAAACCATACGACAGCTAAATAGTTAGTCCAGGTAGCTATTTGGTTAACTATTTAACTATCTGCATTGACCCTTTTTGCACTAACTTTTTTCTTTTTTGATTCATGACATACACTACTGCAACTGTTCATTATCTGTCACCTTATTCCTAGTTATATGTGCATATCTACTTCAATTACCTCGTACTCCAGCACATCTACTCGGTACTGGTACCCCGTGTATATAGCCAAGCATTTCGCTGTTAGTCTACACATGATGTTTACAAAGCATGTCAAAAATGCAGTTTGATTTGATTTGATTTGAAAGAGAAATCTCTTTGAAGTCCAATTGAATCCTCTGATTCAGAGTGTTGATCACACATTATAGACCTGACGGGAGACTGAGGAGAGGTCAAGCCAAACCCAGAGCTGGTGCAGACAGTGTTTCCCAGAACTGACTGATTCGGACAGATGAAGCAGTCCATCAATCTACAAGGCTTGGCTACACTGACTGTGAACAAGCAGAAGGGTCATTGCACATAGGAAAACACAAGGCGGAAACCACCTACTGCTGATTGCGTCCCTTTGAGAGAGAAAGAGTAAAAAAGGAGGGGGGGGGGGTAGAAGGGCAACTCCATTACCTCAGCTTGTTTTGTTCGTGGCTCGGTCCGTGAATGCATTATCAAGCGGCATCATTACACGATCATTTCCCCCTAAAATAAAGAGTATGATTTATGTAAACAAAAGAACAACATCTCACACCTTTACCTCGCCGGGAGAGAGAAAAAACAACAAGAACTGAAGCACATCATTTACTCCGACAGCATTGATGTAGGCGAGATTATGGAACAATGATTGCTTGATTTCATGTGTTGTTTTTTTTTTTACTTCTTTCCCCTCCCCTACTCCACTCCATATCACTCCTGTCTGGCTTCCTATTTTCATCAGAAGTACTTATTGTTCTTAATGAACACAGCGATACTGACGATGGAATTTTGGGGAAAAAAGTCGGACCACCTACCATCCATCCACCTTACTGGATAGTTAAACAATAAAAAATCCAACATAACGTTCTGACAGCGTTTTGGCAACGTTGGGGAACTTTTATAAGGAACACAGTCTGAGAACAATCCGGGAGAGCCAGGCCTAGAGCCAAAGGTAGGAGATAGTAACAGACACGCCTGTGTCTGTCTGGCGCTAAACTGTTTTCTTTCACCACCAGCAGAAAGTTAAAACTTGATTGGGAACAGAAGTGCTTATTACAGGCGGACATAATGACAGGGTTGAGTGGCGGTGTGCGCACTGCAGTAGAAAAACTCCTCTCCACAAAGCACTGCCAAGGGAGTTTCTCCTTTTGTTTTGAGGGTTGTATTTACTCTGGAGATGTTGGCGTTTTGTTAAACCAGCCAGGCAGTTCTTGTTTGGTTTTTCTTGGCTGTCGGAAATCCAGTCCATCGGTCTGGCACTTCTATTTGTCACCCTATCTTTCCCAAGTACGATTTGTGTTGAAACCATTCCTCGCTGAGGAATTGTAATGTCATAAGCTGCGATTGAAGTGTCATAAGAATTGTGGGACAAATGGGCACCATTTGGAGAGTTTGACTAGCTGTCACTGTCTGGCGAATAGTGTGGAAGTTGGCCAGCAGCACTGTAACTCTCTCCTGCTGAAGTTTTCCTCTAGAGACAAGTAGCATCTCTCTCTCTTGCTCTCCCATTTCTCCCTCCTTCTCCCTCTCCTCCCCTGTTATCTTCCATTTTTCGCCCTGCACCGTTACCTACCTCTTCACCCGAAGCGATATCCTTATTTTCCTCTCATTTTCTCTATCTCCCTCTGTCTTGTGTTTATCTCAATGAACGTGGCCTAGCTACCTGGCTGGCAAGGATATACCGGTGGAAGGCATGCTGGCTGCCTGGAGGGAGGAAGGGCTTTCTCAGCTATCTGCAGCAGGAGAGCCTGTTTCAACGCAGTATTATCAGCACTACGCAGGGAGACTTACATTGCCATATTACATCTCATCTCCTTATCCCTGCCCGTCACATCACACAAGGTGACTTTCAGCTTGCTCCAGCACTGTCATTGGATCCCGTTGCTGTGGGCTCGCTGCAAAATAAAAGGCTGCTTGCTCTCATAACTGGGGTTGAGTGATGCATTAACAGGCTTCTTCATGCCTGTCTTATCACTCATAACTTGACGACTGTTATCAGAACTATTGCCAGGGTATTACTTCAGTCCGTGCTTCACCAGTGCCATTACACTACTTCTCTTAACTGGGACTAACACCACCTTCTCTACTGTAACTACAGTTACTACAGGCATAGGATCTTAATTTGATTACCCTGCTGCAGTAAATGTATTTGAGGTTTAAAAACGCTTCTGAAGTTTGTAATTTCAGACTTCCCTTACGAAAAATGTATCAACCCCTACAAAAATGTCCATTAATTATAATCCACATAATACTTCACATTTCCTGTTGCTGCAGGATTATTTTCCTGATGTATGCAAACTGGCTCAACTTAAGATCCTACATCTGTACAATACTAACACCTTGTACTAGTCACCTCTGAGCCCCTTATAAGGACTGTTGTCCGCGACCTGTCGAAGATGTTGGGCAATTGATTTGAAGGCCAGGTGTTGCCTTATCTCTCCACAGCAAAGCCACATTCACAATACACTCAGTCATAAAATAACAAACTCAATAATCTAAGTGACAGCTCAGGCTCTACCACCACCATGCACCGGTTGTGTCTTGTCGAAGCATATTACAGGACTATTGTGCATCTCCACAATAACTGCCATTGTCATTCCTTCACAGGCGTGACACTGAGGTTGTAATCAGATTGCCTTTTTCTCACACAGTCGTAAAGGTGTCTGGCTGTTGCTGCCTTCCACGTCTCACTGCTGCATATTGTTCGACTCCTATCACTATATCTGCTGTGACTCTAAATACTAACCATTCCATCACCTTCATCTCCTCTAACAAGGGGGGAGACTTGGAATTATTTGCTTAGCAGCAATAAAAGTAAACTGTACAATCAAATATTTTAGGATGCCTCAACATCAATTTTGCCAAAACACATGTTTGTGGAAATTGTTACACAGGGACACTCAAAGACAATCTTAAATTAATCGTTGTTTATTTGTCAGCGTACTGGAGAGGTACCAACCAACTCAATGCACCATAGTACACATGTCAATCAGGACCTCTACCTGAGCAGACCCAGCAGTTGTCTTATATATGGCTATACACAGACAAGTTATATTTGCATGATTTAGCATAATGAATGAATCATTACTGTTTTGTTTCATTCATGTGACATACCAATACTGGTTCATAACATGTAAGTCTAAGCTGAGTCTAAGCTGAGACCTTGAAACTGAGATATCTTTCGTTCGTTCTCAAAACAAGGTCTGGGCGTACTGCCAAATTGCAGTTACTGATAGTGAGGATTTATTCAGTCAGCCACTTGCATGAACACAGAAATAGAACAGCACATAAATAGAACACATGAATTCCATTACAACGTTTAGAAGGAGGACAGGGGAAACAATGTGTTCCCAATGCCTGATTAGATTGACAGTGGAGTTTCTCCTTGTGGTGCTACCAGCAGAGAATGCCTCGCTTGGTGAGGAGTAGTTACTAGGCTGAGTTATTCACGAGCGAGCAACAATCATTTTTATCGTTATTAAAAACCATGGCGTGATTACGAGCAGACTACCCACAGACAACCCATCTGCACTTCAGGTGGAAATCAATGGCACTCCAGGTACTGCGTGCTCTCATAATCTCCTCAAAGAGAGAATAAGAGGAGAGAAAAAAATGAACAGAATTTATGAGGCTGCAACCTAGTATTTAACTCGTCATTTCTCTGTCTGACACTGTGAAAGAGACAGGAATTCGCCAGCGGCTTGGTTTGTGATTGTGTTGAAGGAAGCTCATCTCTAAATCGTGCAGAGTTTATAAGCCATTGAGTTTGTAAGCCATTTAAGCACCATGTAAGTAGCATGTTGTTTACTGTACTCTGTGTGACTGTTGATATGGCCGCCACTGCATCGGTAGGCTAAATGCATAACGGGTAAAACCAAAAAGGTGCCCAAGACAAATCTCAGCTGGAATCTTTTGTGAGCTAAATGTAAAACATAAGAGCTCTCTCAAAGTGAAACAAAACGTGATTTGACATCACAATGGATACATTTTTCCACTGGCATAAATGCTGAGCAGAGAAAACATTGGAGAAACAGTTCGCACCACTGTGCTATCTCAAAGGCAGGAATAAAGAGTTGCATATGTCACAACAGAACGTCACCAAGTCGGTCTCAATGGGTTTTTAATGATTATGAAGAGGAGTTGTGTTTGTCTTTCTCATGAAAACCATGTCAGTCACATCCAGGCAATGAAAATCTGTAATCCCAGGTCATACGGAGGACTGTTCTCAGTGCAGAGATGTACAGCTTCAACCACACCAAATTGCTTTCATTTCAGGCCAACGTGAAGTGTAAAGTGTTATGTGGAGCAGTCCTAAGAACAATAGCTGTTTTAATCTCTGTGCCAGATGACTTAATTCCAGATGTGTAATTCCACAAGTCTAGACTTCCGTCTGTATCACTGTCATTACAACAAACTCTTGGAATCACAACAGTCTGTTTCTATTTCTCTATTCCTCCCTCTCACTCAATCCATCTCTCAGCCTCTCTCCCTCTCTCCCCCTGAAGGAATTGATGCCCACCCCCTCTCTCTTCCTATCTATCCAATGGAAAATATGTAATTCTGCGCTCTGGACTGTCATCATCCTATAATGTTCTGTGACTGTCTCATCCCTCCTCCTTTCCTCCCACCCTCTCTCTCTCCCACACACCTTTTCCTGACAAGTCCTGGCTCCACTTCACCAGAGGCTGCCATGGCATTGTTCTTCTGGGCCAAAATAATAACTTTCCCCATCCTGTGGCCCTCTGGCCCGCTCTTTAATAACCTTGTTTTCTCTTTCAGGTGAAATATTTTCACACCAGTTCTGAGCCCGGAGAGATAGAGACAGACAGGCCAGAGGTGACAAGAGCTTCCGGCTCTCTAACTGCTGCTGTGTTCCCAGCACTAGGGAAGATAACAACTAAACCCCGAGGAAAACAGGTAATCGGCCAATGATGTATGAGAGAGAGAGAGAGAGAGAGAGAGAGAGAGAGAGAGAGAGAGAGCGAGAGCGAGAGAAAGAGATTGTCAGACAGCCACACGCACATGCAATGAAGTGTGTGAGAATGTCAAATACATTGTGTGTGTGTGTGTGTGTGTGTGTGTGTGTGTGTGTGTGTGTGTGTGTGTGTGTGTGTGTGTGTGTGTGTGTGTGTGTGTGTGTGTGTGTGTGTGTGTGTGTGTGTGTGTGTGTGTGTGTGTGTGTGTGTGTGTGTGTGTGTGTGCACAAACCACAAATCAAAGTGCCAAAGACATGTTCGGTACACACTCAAGGACAGTACAAAAATACAACTGTATACAGAGGTTTCTGTGTCGCCCTTTCAATGTGTGAGATAGAGAATGTGACTATGTTTGCTGCTGTGAGTGTACTATTTGCTTTGCCTGTGACTAACAGATCCACTAGGGGAGGTGTCAGCGTATGGCTGCTTGCATTGGCCAACCAACTCTCAGCCTGAGGTTTATGGTCACAGACAGGCAGCAGTCACAATCCCTTTAGAAATATGTCTGTTGAGCAGAGGTGAAAACTTTTGCTATTCATCTTTTATATTTTGTCAACTGTGTCTCTCTTATCGGTCTTATCTTAAACACAGCAACAGGTTTTTCTGGAAGATAAGCTATACTGGTCCATCACAGAGCTCTCTGTGTTCGGTTAGAACTACCGATGTATGCAAGTGTTTTGTCTGCCATTTGTGTCTCACATGGGAAGCATAGGATACATACAACCAGTTTCACCCTACTATGTGTGTGTGTGGCTGCAGGCCTACAGATGTAGGATCTTAGTTTGAGCCAGTTTGCTACAGCAGGAAAATAATCCTTCAGCAACAGGAAATCCCTAGCCGTGTACTCAGAGCATATACTACAGACCAGCTGGCTGGAGTGCTTGCGGACATATTAAATCTTTCCCTAGCCCAGTCTGTTGTCCCCACTTGCTTCAAGATGTCCACCATTGTTCCTGTACCCAAGAAAGCGAAGATAAATTGCGAAGGTAGCTCTCACTTCTGTCAATATGGAGTACTTTGAGAGGCTAGGTAGGGATCATATCACCTCCACGTTACACGGAATCCCACTACAGTTTGCATAACATCCCAACAGATCCATGGATGACACAATTGCCATCGCACTGTCCTATCCCATCTGGACAAGAGGAAAACCTATGTTCATCAACTACAGCTCAGCCTTCAAAACCATAGTTCCCTCCAAGCTCATCACTAAGCTCAGGGCCCTGGATCTGAACCCCGCCCTGTGCAACTGGGTCCTGGACTTCCTGACGGGCTGACCCCGGATGGTGAAGTTAGGCAACAACCCCTCCACTACACGGATCTTCAATACTGTATTCCCTGTTCACCCATGACTGTGTGACCACGACGACACAACAAGTAGTAGGCCTGATTACCAACAACGACGAGACAGCCTACAGGGAGGAGATGAGGGCCCTGGTGGAGGAATGCCAGAAAAATAACCTCAACATCAACAAAACGAAGGAAAACGAAGGAAAAATGGCTATTATCTCCAGGCCATCAGACTGTTAACCCATAAGAGTCAAAGCCCTGTCTAAGCCATGGGAGGGGTGTGGGGGGTTCTACTCATTTATTTGAAATTGTTTTAACCTCTTGGATCTCTAGGGGCGCTATTTCATTTTTGGATAAAAAACGTTCTCGTTTTAAGCGCAGTATTTTGTCACGAAAAGATGCTCGACTATGCATATTATTGACCGTTTTGGAAAGAAAACACTCTGAAGTTTCAGAATCTGCAAAGATATTGTCTGTAAGTGCCCCAGAACTCATTCTACAGGCGAAACCAAGATGATACGTCAACCAGGAAATGAGCAGAATCTCTGAAGCTCTGTTTTCCATTGTCTCCTTATATGGCTGTGATTGCGCAAGGAATGAGCCTACACTTTCTGTAGTTTCCCCAAGGTGTTTGCAGCATTGTGACGTATTTGTAGGCATATCATTGGAAGATTGACCATAAGAGACTACATTTTTCAAGTGTCCGCCTGGTGTCCCTGCGTCGAAATTGGAGCGCAAGGCCAGGTGCAATTATTTTTCCATTTGAGAGCAAGGAGAAACCAGGCTTCCACAAAGGATATATCATCGAAGAGATATGTGGAAAAACACCTTGAGGATTGATTCTAAACCACGTTTGGCATGTTTCAGTCGATATTATGGAGTTAATTTGGAAAAAAGTTCGCGTTTTGAGGGCTGAATTTTCGTTTTTTTTTTTTTTTTTTTTTTTTTTTGGTAGCCAAATGTGATGTACAAAACGGAGCTATTTCTAATACACAAAGAATCTTTTTGGAAAAACTGAGCATCTGCTATCTAACTGAGAGTCTCCTCATTGAAAACATCAGAAGTTCTTCAAAGGTAAGTTATTTTATTTGAAGGCTTTACTTGTTTTTGTGATAGTTGCCTGCTAAATGCTAACGCTAATGCTAACGCTAAATGCTACGCTAGCTAGCTACTGTTACACAAATGATTGTTTTCCTATGGTTGAAAAGCATGTTTTGAAAATCTGAGATGACAGTGTTGTTAACAAAAGGCTAAGCTTGAAAGATAGCATATTTATTTCATTTCATTTGCGATTTTCATGAATAGTTAACGTTGCGTTATGGTAATGAGCTTAGGTCTATAAATAGAATCCCGGATCCGGGTTTGGTCGTCGCAACAGGTTAAGAAGGTCATACCAAGGATCATTTAGCTATTGGATTTAGAATTTTGAGACCCCTTGAAGTACAAAAAAAATAATTTTAAATAGTATTTTTGGCCTTACTACTATTATCCCATACAAACGCATTGAATAACATATTCACTACATGGACAACAGATAGTCCCCCCCCCCCACAAAAAAAAAGGAAGTTTGTTCTGAAGTGTCTGAGAGATTTAAGAATAATCATGAAACATTTATATTTAACACCTTACAATCAACATGTACGCGTTCGTGCCAGTCTCACCTTTGCACAGAGGAATGAAATGAATGTGTGGCCCAAACTTTTCGGACGCTACAGACGTTGGCAGATCAGCTGTTCCGAATTTGTACCGAAGCTTGTGGGGGCCGTAGAGCAAAAAGGAGAACACCATTGTGTTCACGAGAGTCTCTTCTTTCCGTAGAGGGGTCAAACCGTTAGGACGCTACATACAATTACATACGATTTTCTGGGATTGTCTCATGGTCTGACTAGCACCGCTTTGCCTCTGTCACCTTTTACCGCAGATGTGGAAGTACGACACAGGTGGATGCGGGGGATTGAGATGCATACAAAAAATACATGTATATATATATACAGTATATATTCCGGACTCTGACATTGCTCGTACTAATATTTATATACTTCTTAAGTATTTTATTTGGGGGATTTTAGTGTATTATTTTGAATTCAGTATTACTGGACTGTTGGAAACAAGCATTTCGCTACGCCGGCAATAACATCTGCAAAATACAGTTGAAGT
The DNA here is from genome assembly GCF_045791955.1 of Oncorhynchus clarkii lewisi. Lineage (NCBI taxonomy): Eukaryota > Metazoa > Chordata > Actinopteri > Salmoniformes > Salmonidae > Oncorhynchus > Oncorhynchus clarkii. The sequence continues at coordinate 16,629,579 of NC_092168.1, forward strand.
AGGAAGTTTACATACACTTATGTTGGAGTCATCAAAACTCGTTTTTCAACTACTCCACAGATTTCTTGTTAACAAACTATAGTTTTTGCAAGTCGGTTAGGACATCTACTTTGGGCATGACACAAGTAATTTTTCCAACAATTGTTTACAGAGATTATTTCACTTATAATTCACTGTATCACAATTCCAGTGGGTCAGAGGTTAACATGCACTAAGTTGACTGTGCTTTTAAACAGCTTGGAAAATTCCAGAAAATTATGTCATAGAAGCTTCTGATAGGCTAAATGACATCATTTGAGTCAATTGGAGGTGTACCTGTGGATGTATTTCAAGGCCAACCTTCAAACTCAGTATCTCTTTGCTTGACATCATGGGAAAATCAAAAGAAATCAGCCAAGACCTCAGAAAAAAAATTGTAGACCTCCACAAGTCTGGTTCATCCTTGGGAGAAATTTCCAAATGCCTGAAGGTACCATGTTCATCTGTACAAACAGTAGTATGCAAGTATATACACCATGGGACCACGCAGCCATCATACCGCTCAAGAACAGAGACTCATTCTGTCACCTAGAGATGAACGTACTTTGGTGCGAAAAGTGCAAATCAATCCCAGAACAACAGCAAAGGACCTTGTGAAGATGCTGGAGAAAATAGGTAGAAAAGTATCTATATCCACAGTAAAACAAGTCCAATATCAACATAACATAAAAGGCCGCTCAGCAAGGAAGAAGCCACTGCTCCAAAACCGCCATAAAAAAGCCAGACTACAGTTTGCAACTGCACATGGGGACAAAGATCGTACCTTTTGGAGAAATATCCTCTGGTCTGATGAAACAAAAATAGTACTGTTTGGCCATAATGACCATCATTATGTTTGGAGGAAAAAGGGGGAGGTTTGCAAGCCGAAGAACACCATCCCAACCGTGAAGCACGGGGGTGGCAGCATAATGTTGTGGGGGTGTTTTGCTGCAAGAGGGACTGATGTACTTCACAAAATAGTTGGCATCATGAAAAAGGAAAATTATGTGTATATATTGAAGCAACATCTCAAGACATCAATCAGGAAGTTAAAGCTTGGTCGCAAATGGGTCTTCCAAATGGACAATGACCCCAAGCATACTTCCAAAGTTGTAGCAAAATGGCTTAAGGACAGCAAAGTCAAGGTATTGGAGTGGCCCTCACAAAGCCCTGACCCCAATCCTGTAGAATAGTTGTGGGCAGAACTGAAAACGCGCGTGCCAGCAAGGAGGCCTACAAACCTGACTCAGTTACACCAGCTCTGCCAGGAGGAATTGGCCAAAATTCACCCAACTTATTGTGGGAAGCTTGTGGAAGGCAACCCGAAATGTTTGACCCAAGTTAAACAATTTTAAGGTAATGCTACAAAATACTATTTCAGTGTATGTAAACTTCTGACCCACTGGGAATGTGATGAAAGAAGCTGAAATAAATCATTCTCTCTACTATTATGCTGACATTTCACGTTCTTAAAATCAAGTTTGGATCCTAACTGACCTAAGACATGGGATGTTTACTAGGATTAAATGTCAGGAATTGTGATAAACTGAGTTTAAATGTATTTGGTGTATGTAAACTTCCAACTGTATTTTTACGCGACCAATATATATTTTAAAAAATGTATGTGAATTTTAATGTGGACTGGGGCAATCCTGGGTTTCCACAATGTCTGCCTGTTTCTTAAATCTCATTCTCAGGAAGCAATAATCCAGTTGAGCAACAACAGAAGTATCCATTCAGAAATTACTAATGTCTCAGATTCCTGTCTGCTACCACACATTGGAATTCCATGCTGACACTGTGTACCAACCATGCTTCAATGCTAGGGATATTGTCAGGAGGCTACCAGTAGTCAACACTGGGACTCTGCTGGCTTCAATATAGACACTGGCAATGCATAGACTAAACTCTGGTGCACCTCTCACACAATACGTGCCACATACTTCACCCTGCCTATGTTTACCTTCTAACCTGGGCCTATTCATCAGTCCTGAGTCCTGACACTCCAAATTATACAAAAGTTACAGCTTCACCCCGACCAGCCCAGATTAAAGGGGAGAGGTTGGTTTTTCACACAACTCAATTACAAAAGAGAGCGAGAAAGAGAGAGAGGGCCTGACACCTATATTACTGACTGAGACGAGAGATTAATCATTCATTCCTCTGCAGGTCCTCGCATGCCACTCTCTGACACACAAACACACAAGCATTTGACCCTCTCATTTTCAATACATTTTTCTCTGAATTACTGTCAAGCAAATTGGTTGAATTATTTGGTTATAAAATGTAATTTGGCACTGCAGGCTGTTGGTCAGTGATTTAAGGCTGAGAAATAATATGATGAATATGATTAAACCTAGGCCATCCCCTTTCATTTTCTGTTCCCCTATAACATTGGCTGATTGTCTGAAGGGATAAGAGAGTATACTTTTGTGCTAATCCAAAAACACTAAACAAATTGCAGGGAAACTCTCTTCTGTAGCTCCATATCAAAACATCACTAAGCTATTTAGATAGCTTGGCACGTAGCTAGCTAGATAAGCTAGCAAATATTATTTAGTTTACACGCAGAATCTTTCCACAAGAGATTACATTACCACCAACAAAGGTAAATTGTGGAAAACTCTTCTTAAAGTAGTGTAATCATACAAAATGACTGAGACCGTTACCGAGTCCTCTGATTGCTCTGTTAGGGGAACGGAGGTCAAAGTAGCAAGGATGAGGACCCAGTTTGGATTTTAGGCTTACGAGTGTTTTCTTTCCTACAGCGGCTGGAAATGAGACAGCGCTGGTCTCGAGTCAGCTTTCTCAATTCAAATATTACCCTAATGTTAGAATTATTTCACAATAGTGATGACGGATCAGCTCCTAGACATATATTTGAGCAGTGTGGTATATTGGCCATATATCAGAAACCCCAGAGGTGCCTTATTGCTATTATAAACGGGTTTCCAATGTAATTAGAGCAGTAAAACAAAATGTTTTGTCATACCCGTGGTATACGGTCTGATATGCCACGGCTGTCAGCCAATCAGCATTCAGGGCTCGAACCACCCCGTTTATAATACTACCTATAGGGCTGCAAATATTGAGGTGGTTTATTCTAATGCTTACCCAATGAAAATGCACAAAATCACAGATTTGGCACATCACTGCACACACATCATAAAATATATTGAGATAAATTACTGTAGGAAACGAGTACGAGTAGGAAAATATAACTACAAAATGATTGACATAGACCTACATCCCTCTGTATTTGACTTTAATGCATTAATCTCAGTTTTCATTTGAAGCTTATTTTCATATGTAATTGCAAAGATATTGGCAACTTTTTATTTGCAACGTCAACTTTGATAACGTCAACTTTGTTCTGACGTTATCGGTGTTCACAGAGAGACGATAAACAATGTGATTCTAAGTTTAATGGAAAACTTCTGTGTATAAAGTGCATAGGAGGGCAAAAATGCATCTAACGACCCACTTAGCTGTTCTACGAGTGGTCTGATGCAGGCGTTAGATTACGAGAGTTTTCAAGTGCAATGTTAATAATGATGGTTTTGGGAAACAGCTCGGAGATTTAACGATGCTCCTTAGCCTTAAGATGCTTTTGGGAAACCGGGCCCTGGGCTGTCGAGCAGGCCGTTGATGCAGAGGCAGTGAAAATTCTCGAAGTTGTGAGTAGAGATGAAGAAGCTATGGCAGTGGATGCCCAGCAGCCTGTTGATGTTATCCATCAGTTGAGAGATCCTAAAACACTAATCGTGAAGAAGGTGGATTTTGTTCCATTCATTTAATTGCACACGTGATTCATTATACAGGACAAACAAACAACCATCTAAGAAACTGGATTTCCTTGTGGAAGTGGATCTTCAGGATTTCACGGTCTAAACATTGCAGGGAACACTGTCTGAAGATGCTCCCCCCTCTCCCCTCCCCCTGCCCCTCCCCCCCAACCTCTCATTTGAATATGGATTTTTTTTTAAAGATGGCCATACTATGGATCGATAGCTATTTGATTTGGAATTTTAGGACCCCTTTAGGTATCAGAAAAATATATGCAAAAAAACGTTTTGAAAAAAATGTGTCCTTTACTTCTATAGCTCAGAGTAACGCGTTGAATAACACATTCATATATGTAAAAAAGACAGTCAAAAATACATCATAAGAAACAAGGTTTTCACGTGTTTGTCCTATATCTAGGAGATATAAGAAAGCTCAGGAAATATATATGAGGTTAAATATCTATATAATACATTTGTCCATATATATATATATACTATACATCGTATATAAATTACCTTCATACTTCCAATAATTATTTTAAACTGGTACCGGTTACCTTTAGACAAGTCCGGTGACACTTGTGGGGGATACAGAGCAAAACGGAGAACATTATCTTGTTCATGAAAATCTCCTCTTTCCACAGTGGTTGGTAGCCCAAACGGTTCGGACGCTACAGATGTTTCACAGCAAATGCGGAAGTGTGACATCGGCGGATGTCTTGGATTGAGACTGATTCAATACAAAGAACCTCTAGTTTAAACTGATGGATTTTGATGGGGATTTTTCACATTATATTACTTAGATTGACACACTGGTGCGTCAATGGCTCTAGGGGGTTAATGTGGTCAAGAAATATAACATCAAACCTGGAAAAGCAAATCAGTCACAGTCTATAATTCCATCTCCATGTATAATTGTATCTTTCAAATTAGACACAGTAACGGTAGAATTGTGAAGCCTTCTGAATCAGTGAAAGCAGAAGAAGAGCCAAAATAAATGTTGCAACTAAAAGCAGTGTTGCAACCAACCACAGAGCCCACTTGCTTAACCTTCACGTAAACACAGATTTGCTCAACTTGGTGGTGGATAAACCTCATCCTTATGATGGAAGACTAGACAATAAACGAGCAGATGGCTGTCATCCATTCCCCTCAGACAGACAGACAGACAGGATGAGACGAGGCCAGACAGTCCAAATCCCAGACGGTCTCCTATTGGCCTGGTCTACCAGACAAGACAGAGAGAGTGAGATGGACAAGTTTGTCAACCTCTGTTTATCTAACTTGAATCTTCCCTGGAGAAACAAGAGTCATCCTGAAGACGAGAGTGCACGACCTCAGTCAAAACAAGTACGTTTGTCCAGTCCGCTGTGTTGTCTGCTTTGACAGTCTGCCGACTTCAATTTGAACACCTGAGTGTTCTAACATAGCAGGTAGACATTTGACTGGACTTATGCGTTTCATTTACCCAGGATTCTCTTTGAGGTCATTTCAGGGTGTCGTCCAGCTGATACACTCAAATAGGAATGTTTGAAAGTTTTTTTACTTCCCATACTACCTTGCTGACTTTAACATACTTTTAACGTTCTTTCCCTGAAAATAGTTCAATCCCTGTAGAGATTAGGTGAGTTAATGTGTTACAAATCTATGGAGAAAGCTTTAAATAGCCCAGGTAGTCATTGTGATGGCATGTCTAATTAATTAACTAAATCCACGTTTGTCCATGTCGGGAGTATAGGATTAATCATTGGCCATGTGAAAGGTTAATGAATACGCTTATCTCTCAATAAGTTATCAAATCAGGGGAGAGCTCAATGCAATCTAAATCACTAAGCACAGCAGGGCCCTGCCCTTCCGTCTTCAAACTACTGACCCATAAACACAATGGAGAGAGAGAGAACATAGAGAGAAAGGGAAGGGAGAGAATGAAAGAGAGAGCTCTGAAGAGATAACAACCTTGTGCACTAGACCTGTATTAAGACATGGTTTAGCCTACCTTACATGTAATACATTCCAAATAAAATCGGAAAGGATCTTTAGTTCCAGTAAGATTCAAGTCCATAACTTACACTCAGTAAATTAGCTGTAGTTATTCTACATGCCAGATATCATATAACACTATAAAACATCCAATCGCTATATCACAGAATTGCTCAGTACATAAACCATCTTGCAGACTAGTGTAATTACCGAGAGACGATAGTCTACATACATAAGAACCCGGACACCGGCCGATCTCTCCTCTCCCCTCCCACTAAGGTTTTGACATCCTTGAGGTTGTAAAGAGCCCAATAAAGAAGGAGGAGAGGAGGAAAGAGTTTTTTTTTCTTTTTTTAGAGACTAAACACAAGCAAACCACAGTGTGGCATGGAGAGAGGCCTAGCCCTACTGGACTTACTCAGCCATCCTTGTGTTTGGGTCTAATCTCACAACACATTAACCTGACTTCAATGGGCGGTATGGTTCTCTCCTGACAGGCTGGCTACCGCAGTAGGCCTGGCTCCGCCTTATCTTGAAACAAATAAAAAATAGTAATTCACCCTTTTATATAGTTGTTGAACTCAAGAGGTTGAACTTAAGATCAAATCAAATCAAATTGTATTTGTCATATGCGCCGAATACCTTACAGTGAAATGCTGACTTACAAGCCCTTAACCAACAATGCTTTAATTAAGAAGTTAAGAAAAAAGTGCTAAAAAAAATAGATAAACAAAATAGAAAATAAAAAATTAAACAGCAGCAGTAAAATAACAATAGCGAGGCTATATGCAGGGGGTACACCGATTAGTCAAGGAAATTGAGGTAATATGTACATGTCTGTAGAGTTACAGTGACTATGCATAGATAATAAACAGAGAGTAGCAGCAGCGTAAAAGAGGGGTCTGGGTAGTCATTTGATTAGCTGTTCAGGAGTTTTATGGCTTGTGAGTAGAAGCTGTTGAGAAGCCTTTTGGACCTAGACTTGGCACTCCGGTACCGCTTGCTGTGTGGTAGCAGAGAGAACAGTCTATGACTAGGGTGGCTGGAGACTTTGACAATTTTTAGGGCCTTCCTCTGACATCGCCTGGTATAGAGGTCCTGGATGGCAGGAAGCTTGGCCCCAGTGATGTGCTGTAGAGCCTTGCGGTTGGAGGCCGAGCAGTTGCCATACCAGGCAATGGTGCAGCTGTAGATCTTTTTGAGGATTTGAGGACCCATGTCAAATCTTTTCAGTCTCCTGATGGGGGAATAGGCTTTGTCGTGCCCTCTTCACGACTGTCTTAGTGTTTGGACCGTGATAGTTTGTTGGTGATGTGGACACCAAGGAACTTGAAGCTCTCAACTTGCTCCACTGCAGCCCTGTCGATGAGAATGGGGGCGTGCTCGGTCCTCCTTTTCATTCAGTCCACAATCATCTCCTTTGTCTTGATCACGTTGAGGGAGAGGTTGTTGTCCTGGCACCACACGGCCAGATCTCTGACCTCCTCACTATAGGCTGTCTCGTCGTTGTTGATGATCAGGCCTACCACTGTTGTGTCATCTGCAAACTTGATGATGGTGTTGTAGTCATGCCTGGCCATGCAGTCATGAGTGAACAGGGAGTACAGGAGGGGACTGAGAACGCACCCCTGAGAGGCCCCTGGGGTGCGTTCCACGCTTCAAGATTGCTTCGATCACGTGGACTGGGATATGTTCCACATTGCTTCAAACAACAACATTGACGAATACCCTGATTCGGTGAGCGAGTTTATTAGCAAGTGCATCGTTGATGTCGTACCCACAGCAGCTATTAACTTCTTGGCGCACCCATCCCGTTAGCGGGATAATTTTCATCAACATCCGCTGAATTGCAGAGCACCAAATTCAAATTACTACAAATTTTTAATTTTCATGAAATCACAAGTGCAATATAGCAAAACACAGTTTAGCTTGTTGTTAATCCACCTGGCGTCTCAGATTTCAAAAAAGCTTTAAAGCGAAAGCAAAACAAGAGTTTATGCGAGGACATCTCTCTCAGCAGACAAAATATTACAAACAGCTAGCAGCAAAGTTGATTGGTCACGAAAGTCAGAAAAGCAATAAAATGAATTGCTTACCTTTGATGATCTTCGGATGTTTGCACTCACGAGACTCCCAGTTAAACAATAAATGTTCCTTTTGTTCTATTAAGATTATTTTTATATCCAAAAACCTCCATTTGGTTGGCGCGTTTTGTTTAGTAATCCACAGGCTCGTGCAGGTCATGATGGGCAGACGAAAATTCCAAATAGTATCCGTAAAGTTCATAGAAACATGTCAAACGTTTTTTATAATAAATAATCGATACTATTTCAACCGGACCGTAGCTTTTTCAATAGGAGAGAGAGAGAAATTGTCTGCTCCAAGCTGTTGCACATGCAAAACTCTGGGGACACACAGCCATCCACTGACACGATGTGATCGTTCTCGCTCATTTTTCAGACTAAAAGGCTGAAACTATGTCTAAAAACTGTTAACACCATGTGGAAGCCATAGGGAAAGGAATCTGGTTGATATCCTTTTAAATGGTGGGAAGGCATGCAATGAAACAGGGAGTTTTCAAATTAAGAGGCACTTCCTGGTTGGATTTTCCTCAGGTTTTTGCCTGCAATATCAGTTCTGTTATACTCACAGACAATATTTTGACAGTTTTGGAAACTTGTGTGTTTTCTATCCTAATCTGACAATTATATGCATATTCTAGCTTCTGGGCCTGAGAAATAGGTAGTTTCATTTGGGTACGTTTTTTATCCAAACATCAAAATACTGCCCCCTACACTCAACAGTTTAAAACCTACCCAAACCAGAAAGCATTCTCCCAAAACTGAAAGCGCGAACCACTGCTTTTAATCAGGGCAAGGTGACCTGAAACATGACCGAATACAAACTGTGTACAGTGCCTTGCGAAAGTATTCGGCCCCCTTGAACTTTGCGACCTTTTGCCACATTTCAGGCTGCAAACATAAAGATATAAAACTGTATTTTTTTTGTGAAGAATCAACAACAAGTGGGACACAATCATGAAGTGGAATGACATTTATTGGATATTTCAAACTTTTTTAACAAATCAAAAACTGAAAAATTGGGCGTGCAAAATTATTCAGCCACCTGAATCTACACCACCCGATGTCATTGGAAGGCCATAAAGATCATCAAGGACAACAACCACCCGAGCCACTGCCTGTTCACCCTGCTATCATCCAGAAGGTGAGGTCAGTACAGGTGCATCAAAGCAGGGACCGAAAAACAGCTTCTATCTCAAGGCCATCAGACTGTTAAACAGCCACCACGAACATTGAGTGGCTGCTGCCAACATACTGACTCAACTCCAGCCACTTTAATAATGGAAATATTGATGTAAAAAATGTATCACTAGCCACTTAAATGCCACTTAATATAATGTTTACATACCCTACATTACTCATCTCATATGTATATACTGTACTCAATACCATCTACTGCATCTTGCCTATAACGTTCTGTACCATCACTCATTCATATATCTTTATGTATATATTCTTCATCCCTTTACACTTGTGTGTATAAGGTAGCAGTTGTGAAATTGTTAGGTTAGATTACTCGTTGGTTATTACTGCATTGTCGGAACTAGAAGCACAAGCTTCTAGTTAACCATGTGTATGTGACAAATAAAATTTGATTTGATTTGTGTTGCTGATCAGCATGGCGGATATGTTGTTACCACCTGGGGACGGCCCGTCAGGAAGTCCAGGATCCAGTTGCAGAGGGAGATGTTTAGTCCCAGGGTCCTTAGCTTCGTGATGAGCTTTGAGGGCACTATGGTGTTGAACGCTGAGCTGTATTCAATGAATAGCATTCTCACGTAGATGTTCCCTTTGTCCAGGTGGGAAAGGGCAGTGGCGAGTGCAATAGAGATTGCATCATCTGTGGATCTGTGGGGGTGGTATGCATATTGGAGTGGGTCTAGAGTTTCTGGGATGATGGTGTTGATGTGAGCCAGGAGCAGCCATGTGAGCCATGACCACGGGCCAAGGAACGTCAACAACTAGCAGGTGTGGGGACGGAACAAGTCGTTGCACATACCTCACTCTAATTATTTACCCTAGCTCTCTGTATGTGGGGAAAGGGTTTAAATCTTTATTGAGTGCCGTCACACACAACAGACACGATAAAACTTCTCAAAATAGGCTTACAATATTACAACAGAGAGTTGTTTTGAATGTTTGTGGTGACAGATTTGATCCAGAAAACACGTGTAGTTGTATTGAGTATGAACATGTTGGTATCTGCACTATGGTGTGGAAGGAGTTGGATTTTAAGGACCTATTCTCATTTTGCTTTGTCTCTCTTTCTCTCTCTGTTCCACCACTCTTAAAGAAAATGTAAGGCCTCGCCCTGCCGGTTAAAGCTTAATTTTGGCCAATGGTCTATGGAAAAATTGGGAACTGAGTGGTAAAAAGATAAGAACCAGTCACAATGATGAAGAAAGGCTGTAGACAATGGATGCCAACCCTGCTCTACATAAAAGGGCACTTTCACCTCTCTCTCTCTCTCTCTCTCACACACACACACACACACACACACACACACACAAAAGTGATCTGCTCAAACGCACCCATTGAGATGAGCACGATGCGAGACTTTGCTCTCACACCATCACACAGAGTATCTGTGCATGTGCACTGGTGTGCTTCACGCTACTACAACGTGGTAGCTACGGGACCAAAACATCAAAGTTTAGCCTTGGCTTCAACGCTCTTTGTTACTGTTGAAATTGACCTATTACATATGTTTACTTTGTGCGTCTACGTCATCTCTACGTCATCATCTTGTGTCTCTTTAAACCCAACCTAACCTATGAACTGACCCATCACCTTTAGCATTACTATCCCGCAGTAGCAAGAAATTACATCCCCAAAAACACAACTATACAAGACAAAAACGGCTCCTAGCCTACCACACAGGGAAGATCTCAATTGCATACTCATCGCATCCTTTCTCCTCACCTCCTTCTCAAAACCCAATGGAGGAGAAGGTCAGAGGGGAGGGACTTTGGCTTTGTCATCCAATGGGTTTTAAGAAGGAGACAAGGAGCTAGGATGCAAGGAGTATGCAATTTAGATCTTCCCATAGGCTGCTATCTGTCCCTAACACTAAAACTGAAACAAAATAATATAAAAACACAATATATATATATTCTTATAAATATTAAACAAAATAAAAACTAGTTAAGTGAATCTGAAAACTAACTGAAACTAAACTGAATTTCAAATTAAAATCTTAAAACTAAATCAATATAAATAAATATAAAAACATAACTAAAATAATCTTGACACACACATGCACACACACCAGCCAACATACCCACAAAAATGCATGACCCATATTCATTTTGGGCACAAATAATAAACGGTCAATCAATAATGCTTACCTAAGATATAATACAGCAACATCATTATAAGTTATTCCAAGTATTGATGAACTCATAGTCAATTTAAAAAGCAATGTTCATCCTCCATGCTCATGTGGTTTAGACCTTCTTCATAAGAAAGACAACAACTGCATTGTCCATATTCTAAATTAACTAAACCAAACCCAGTCTGCAGCTAAAATCATTGTTTTGTGTCATTAATAGAAAATGAGGTAACAGAGAGAGATAATATGGATGGGACAAAAGAGGCTTTTGTTTGCATCTCTCACTCATGGCAGATGGGCCGTCGATATAGACCAGCACAGCTGCACTGATAGTTTTCAAAATTGGGGAAAAAAAGTGTCTGCAAGGCCTAGCCAGCTAGCGTGCCTGTCGTGCCATGTCTCTGACAGATTGAAGCCATGACTATGACCATGAATGGCAAAAAAAAGAAAGTAAATCACCCTCGAGATGAAGTGCGTGTTCGGATCAATAAGTTTAGGATATGATCGTTGCCCTCGTCAAGCACAAAACAGTGTGAAAGATGGCCCTCCTTTGGGAGGAGTGAAAACACAGGGGCGGGCTCCTCTGACAGCTTGACGAATGCCACAGTGGTATGGTTTTGAACTCCTTCTTCCTTGTTCTCTTGTTCAGAGTCGGGTGCCTTTCCAAAGACGCTGGGTTGAACAGTGGTAGGGAATGACGGATGGACTAACCTGTGGCCTTCTACCTGTAGAAAACCAGGCCGTGCTGAGGCCTTATCTTGTGTCACAGCAGCTTCATTAGGTGGAGTTAAACGTAGCCTATTGAATGTGGCGAGTTGGGACTTTCCACGTAGAGGCTAAATGAAGATAGAAAAATGCACTCACTGTCACGTCCTGACAATAGTTCCTTTTTTATGTCTCTATTTTAGTTTGGTCATGGCGTGAGCATTCTATGTTTTGTTCTAGGTTTTGTATTTCTGGTTTTGGCCTGGTATGGTTCCCAATCAGAGAAAGCTGTCAATCGTTGTCTCTGATTGAGAACCATACTTAGGCAGCCTGTTTTCCCACTATGGGTTGTGGGTAGTTATTTTCTGTTTAGTGGTTTTGTTGCACCTTACAGGACTGTTTCGTTTTCGTTTCACTCTCTTTGTTATTTTGGTTAGTGTTTCTGTTCAAATAAATATAACATGAAAACTTACCACGCTGCGCATTGGTTCGATCCATCCTATTCCTCATCAGAAGAGGAAGACAATCGTTACAGAACTACCCACCACCAAAGGACCAAGCAGCGTGGTAACAAAGAGCAGAGGGTTCTGGACTCCTGGACTTGGGAGGAGATATTGGACAGCAAGGGACCCTGGGCACAAGCTGGGGAATATCGCCGCCCCAAAGAAGAACTGGAGGCAGCGAAAGCTGAGCGGCGGCGATATGAGGTAAGGCAGCGCAACATAAATGAGAGGCAACCCCAAAAACAATTTTTCGGGGAGATTGGCGGAGTTAGGCGATAGACCTGAGACAACTCCTCATGCTTACCGGGAGAGGCGTAGTACTGGTCAGGTACCGTGTTATGCGGTGAAGCGCACGGCCTAAGGGAGAGGTGCGAGGGGTATGCACCAGATCTCCAGTGCTCCCCCACAGCTCGGTTCAACCTGTGCCTGCACTCTGGAGGGTCCGGGCCAAAGTGGTCATCCAGCCTGGAGGAGTGGTACCAAGGCTGCGCACCAGAGCTCCAGTGCTCCCCCACAGCCCGGTCCATCTGGTGCCTCCTCCACGCACCAGGCCTCCTGTAGGTCTCCCCCAGCCTGGTGGGTCCTGTGGCAGCCCCACGCACCAGGCTGTCTCTCAGTCTCCAGCACTTCCAGAGTCTCCCTCCTGTCCGGAGCTGCCAGAGCCGCCCGTCAGTCAGGAGCTGCCAGAGCCGCCCGTCAGTCAGGAGCTGCCAGATCCGCGGTGGTGGCTCTGGCGCGGGACGTGGACCCCATTCCACCATAGTCTTGGCCCACTTAAGTGGTGCCTTTGGAGCGGCGACCCTCGCTGGGGGCCCTTACCAAGTGAAAGGCGACTTTGGCAGCGCCGGAGTGAAGGGCGGCTCTGGCAGCGCCGGAGGGAAGGGCGGCTTTGGCAGCTCCTGACTGACGGGCGGCTCTGGCAGCACCTGACTGACGGGCGGCTCTGACAGCTCCTGACTGACGGGAAGCTCTGGAAGCGCTGGACAGGAGGGAGGCTCTGGAAGCACTGGACAGGAGGGAGGCTCTGGAAGTGCTGGACAGGAGGGAGATTCTGGAAGCGCTGGACAGGAGAGAGCACCTGGAGTGAGGAGACGGAGAGACAGCCTGCTGCGTGGGGCTGCCACAGGAGGCCTGGTGCATGGAGGATGGACCGAACCGTGGAGGAGCACTGGAGGTCTCGAGCACCGAGTCTGCACAACCTGTCCTGGCTGGATACTCACCGTCGCCCGGCAAGTGCGGCCGGGTGGAACAGACTACACTGGGCTGGTGCCATATAACCCGGGCCGAGGAGACGCACTGGAGACCAGATGCGCTGAGCCGGCTTCAATGCTCCTGGCTCGATGCCCACTCTAGTCCGGGCTGATACGAGGAGCTGCGATGTAGCGCACCGGGCTATGCCTGTGCACTGGGGACACCCTGCGCCTCACGGCATAACACGGTGCCTGCCCGGTCCACCTCTCGCCACGCTAAGCACAGGGAGTTGGCTCAGGTCTCCTACCTGACTTAGCCACACTCCCCGTGTGCCACCCCCCAAGACATTTTTGGGGCTGCCTCTCGGGTTTCCTTGCCAGCAGTGTTCCCTCAAAGCACTGGCTCCCTTTACCTGCTGCCTCCGCTCTCCTGGCTGCCTCCACCTGTTCCAATGGGAGGCGATCCCTTCCAGCCAGGATCTCCTCCCATGTGTAGGAACCCTTCCCGTCCAGAATGTCATTCCATGTCCATGAGTCCATTCCACGCTGCTCCTGGTGACCACGCTGCTTGGTCCTTTTTTGGTGGGTAGTTCTGTAACGGTTGTCGTAGGTGGAAGAAGGTAAGGGGGCCAATGTGCAGCGTGGTAAGTGTCCATGTTCATATTTATTATAACTCAGAACACTAAGACCAAAATAACAAAAATAGACCAACAAGAAACAGTTCTGTCTGGTGCAGACACAGAGACAGAAAACAACTACTCACAACTCAAGTGAGAAAAACAGGCTGCCTAAGTATGGCTCTCAATCAGAGACAACGATTGCCAGCTGCCTCTGATTGGGAACCATAACAGGTCAAACACATAGAAATAGAAAACATAGAACACAAAATATAAAATACCCACACCAACCCACGCCCTGACCAAACTAAAACAGAGACATAAAAAAGGAACTAAGGTCAGGACGTGACAGTTGAAGTCGGAAGTTTACATACACCTTAGCCAAGTACATTTAAACTCAGTTTTTACTATTCCTGACATTTAATCCAAATAAAATGTCCCTGTCTTAGGTCAGTTAGAATCACCACTTTATTTTAAGAATGTGAAATGTCAGAATAGTAGTAGAGAAAATGATTTATTTCAGCTTCTATTTTTTTCATCACATTCACAGTGGGTCAGAAGTTTACAAACACTCAATTAGTATTTGGTAACGTTGCATTTAAATTGTTTAACTTGGGTCAAACGTTTCGGGTAGCCTTCCACAAGCTTCCCGCAATAAGTTGGGTGAATGTTGGCCCATTCTTCCTGACAGAGCTGGTAACTGAGTCAGGTTTGTAGGCCTCCTTGCTCGCACACGCTTTTTCAGATCAGCCCACAAATTGTCTGTACGATTGAGGTCAAGACTTTGTAATGACCAGTCTAATACCTTGACTTTGTTGTCCTTACGCCATTTTGCCACAACTTTGGAAGTATGCTTGGGGTCATTGTCCATTTGGAAGACCCATTTGCGACCAAGCTTTAACTTCCTGACTGATGTCTTGAAATGTTGCTTCAATATATCCACATAATTTTACTTTTTCATAATTCTATCTATTTTGTGAAGTGCACCAGTCCCTCCTGCAGCAAAGCACCCCCACAACATGATGCTGCCTCCCCCGTGCTTCACGGTTGGGAGGGTGTTCTTCAGCTTGCAAGCGTCCCCCTTTTTCCTCCAAACATAATGATGGTCATTATGGCCAAACAGTTCTATTTTGTTTCATCAGACCAGAGGACATTTCTCCAAAAGGTAAGATCTTTGTCCCCATGTGCAGTTGCAAACCATCGTCTGGCTTTTTATGGTGGTTTTGTAGCAGTGGCTTCTTCCTTGCTGAGGGGCCTTTCAGATTATGTCGATATAGGACTCGTTTTACTGTGGATATAGATACTTTTGTACCTGTTTCCTCCAGCAGCATCTTCACAAGGTCCTTTGCTGTTGTTTCTGGGATTGGTTTGTACTTTTCGCACCAAGTACGTTCATCTCTAGGAGACAGAACGCGTCTCCTTCCTGAGCAGTATGACGTCTGCGTGGTCCCATGGTGTTTATACTTGCGTACTATTGTTTGTATAGATGAACATGGTAGCTTCAGGCATTTGGAAATTGCTCCCATGGATGAACCAGACTTGTGGAGATCTACATTTTGTTTCTGAGGTCTTGGTTGATTTCTTTTAATTTTCTCATGATGTCAAGCAAAGAGGCACTGAGTTTGAAGGTAGGCCTTGAAATACATCCACAGGTACACCTCCAATTGACTCAAATTATGTCATTTAGCATATCATAAGCTTCTATAGCCATGACATACTTTTCTGGAAAGTTCCAAGCTGTTTAAAGGCACTGTCAACTGGAATTGTACCCACTGGAATTGTGATACAGTTTATTATAAGTGAAATAATCTGGCTGTAAACAATTGTTGGTAAAATTGAGTCATGCATAAATTGAGTCATGCATAAAGTAGATGTCCTAACCGACTTGCCAAAACTATAGTTTGTTAACAAGACATTTGCGGAGTGGTTGAAAAACTAGTTTTAATGACTCCAACCTAAGTGTATGTAAACTTCCGACTTCAACTGTATATACACAATCTTTCAAAAGTTTGGGGTCCCTTAGAAATGTCCTTGTTTTTGAAAGTAAAGCACATTTTTGTCCATTAAAATAACATCAAATTGATCAGAAAAACAGTGTAGACATTGTTAATGTTGTAAATGACTTTTGTAGCTGGAAACATCTGATTTTTAATGGAATATCTACATAGACGTACAGAGGCCCATTATCAGCAACCATCACTCCTGTGTTCCAATGGCACGTTGTGTTACCTCGTCCAAGTTTAACATTTTAAAAGGCTCATTTATCATTAGAAAACCCTTTTGCAAATATGTTAGCACAGCTGAAAACTATTTTACTGATTAAATAAGCAATAAAACTGGCCTACTTTAGCCTAGTTGAGTATCTGGAGCGTCAGCATTTGTGCGTTCAATTACAGGATCAAAATGGCCAGAAACAAAGAACTTTCTTCTGAAACTCGCCAGTCTATTCTTGTCCCGAGAACAAGACAACAGCACAAAGGGTAAGAAGGTAGAGACAACAATTCCTCACTCAAAGCAGCCACAACTGTCAGTAAGAGTTTCCATGATTGAGTCTTTGAATGAAGAGATTGAGATAAAACTGTCCAGTTTGAGCATACTGTCATTTGAATATAGTGCGGGGAAAGGGAATCTGGACACAGTGGACACGGTAGACATATGTAAGCTGTTGATTGCTGATCATTTGTATAATTCATATTTGTGCCTGATATTTGTCATTTGTACATGAAGTAAAATAAATTAAAAGGTGTGATGCTGCATTCAAACCAACTCGGAACTTGGAAATCTTTGACTTCCGACTTCAGTTCCTTCAAGCCAACTGGGAACTCGAACAAAAACGAGCTCTGACTGAAAAAAATATTTTGAACGGTCATCCAACTCGGAAGTTATTCAAGACTACTGTGAAACAGCCAGTCAGCAATTCCAGGTGACATAGCTTGTCTTTGGAAACCAGGCCTGGACTTTTTACATTGCTGGCAATTCCACTTTGACATTACAGTTTTTTCCAACTTCTTACACGCAAAATCTTTTCATGACACACAATTTTTGAAACCTCTCACTCAAAGTGCAAAACTACACACCGAGAATCCAAAACCATAAGCTATTTCTCAGCCTTTGACTCAGTTGTCAATTGCATAAAACACTTTTTTCAAAACACTACAACACAATTCTCTACCTAAAACACAAAAATCTGACAGGACGTGACTTGCTTTCCTTTTCCAAACACAACCAATCAAAATGCTACACGTATTCACCAGGTCACACACACACTCCTCACATGTGCAAACACTAATACAGGGGTGTCAAAGTCAAATGGACGGAGGGCCAAATAAAAAAATCAGCTACAAGACGAGGGCCGGACTGTTCGAATGTTCATTGAAAAATTTTTAAATGACGCATATAGTCTAGTGAACCTAATTGAACCTACTGAAAACCTAACAAATATATTACAATATGATCAGATAAATAAAGCAATATTTTCTTATGGCTCTGTCAGTAATCTTTAATTTTCAACAGACACAAAAGACAAATTTCCTTTATATAAATATCCCCATAACATGAACATTAAATGAAAGAAACCGGTATTCAAGGCACCATCAGTAGACTATATTTTCTATTTTAGCAAAAGTGGGCTAAATTTACTTCAAAGAAAAAACAATAATAGCAATTTTTTATCATCCACTCAACTGAAATATTTTTAAAATATAATTGGATTGAAATACAAAAAAATAAAGTGCAAAAATCTATTAATCAAAAACAACACTTTGTTTAAGGAGAAGTAACATGCAGTGAAAACAAATATTAAATTTTAACTTTTAAACTTGAACTGAGTAAAAACTCTAAATATGTGATTGCACAGTAATGTTCACTTGTTTGAGGTTGAGGGTGATACTTGGTGGTGTCCCATCTTTTCCACAAGTTCATCAATGTTCGGGGTAAGGCTCTGAGCTGAAGAAATCCTCAGAATTGAGTGGAGGTGTTCAGCAGTAAGTCGACTTCTGTGTGATGTTTTGTTCAGGTTCATCAAAGAAAACAGTTGTTCACACAGGTATGTGCTGCCAAACATAGACAACGTTTGAGCAGCCTGGATGCGCAGCTGGGGCATTGTGCCGGGGAGGAAACGGGCGAACTCCGCAGCACCCACTGCCGCATATTTTGCCCTCAGTGCATCATTGCATTGGAGGTCAATCAACTCCATTTGGAGGTTTGGTGGTGAGCTTTCCACGTCAACAGCAAATGGGTTACCGAGCAGTTCCAACCTGCTTTTTTGTGCTTCAAAGTCAGCAAATCGGCGTCGAAAGTCAGCGGCAAGCATACCTATTTTATCAGCCAACTGTGTGCTCGGGAACGCACTGGTAGAGAGCTTCTCTTTCATGGTCTGGCAGCTGGGAAAGTGGCTCAAATTTTCTTTCCGCATCTGCGTCTCCCACAGAGTCAGTTTGGTTTTAAATGCCTTCACTGTACTGTACATATCAGAGATGACACGATCCCGACCCTGCAGCTGCAAGTTTATTGCATTCAGATGACTCGTAATGTCACACAGAAAAGCCATTTCACACAGAAACATTTCGTCTCGGAGTTGTGTTGTGTCTTTCCCTTTGCTGTCCAAGAACAGACAAATCTCCTCACGAAGCTCGAAACATCTTTGAAGCACCTTTCCCTGGCTTAGCCATCGCACCTCTGTGTGATAAGGCAAATCACCATGCTCCGTTTCTAACTCCGTCAGAAATGCCTTGAACTGGCGGTGATTCAAACCTTTGGCTCTGATAAAGTTAACTGTGCGCGTGATGATGCTCATTACATGCTCCATTTTCAAGGCTTTACCGCACAACGCTTCCTGGTGTATGATACAATGATAAGCTGTCAGCTCACCTGTCGCGTTTTCCTCTTGCATCTTTTCCCGTATCTTCGCCACCAGTCCGCTCCTGTGTCCACACATCGCAGGTGCTCCGTCGGTTGTCAAACCCACGAGTTTTTCCCAAGGCAGCTCCATCTCATTTACACATCTTGACACCTCTTCATACAAATCATGCCCCGTAGTTGTGCCATGCATAGGACGTAAAGCCAAAAACTCCTCTGTCACGCTTAGGTTGGAGTCCACTCCGCGGATGAAAATTGACAACTGGGCAATGTCAGAAATGTCGGTGCTCTCATCCACAGCCAAGGAATATGCAATAAAATCTTTTCCCTTTTTCACAAGCTGCTCTTTTAGATTGATGGACAACTGGTCTACTCTCTCGGCAATGGTGTTTCTGCTCAGACTCACATTTAAAAAGAGTTGCCTTTTTTCTGGGCAAACTTCGTCACAAACTTTAATCATGCAGTTTTTGATGAAATCCCCCTCCGTAAATGGCCGGGCTGATTTAGCGATCTCTTCTGCCAAAATAAAACTGGCCTTGACAGCAGCCTGGCCTTGTGATTTGGCTTTTTTGAACAGAGCCTGTCGAGATTTGAGGCCTCGTTTTAATTCCTCTGCCTTTTGTAGCCTTTGTTCCATGTCCATATTCTTGTTTTTGTCCGCGTGTTTCGTTTCATAATGTCGTCTCAGATTATACTCTTTCAGTACCGCCACACTTTCTCCACACAGAAGACACACAGGTTTTCCAGCTACCTTCGTGAACATATACTCCGACTCCCACCTTGTTTGAAACCCCCGGTTCTCAGTATCCACCTTCCGTTTTGCCATTTTTGATGGGTATCTGAAAGTTAATTTTACTGTGATGCTGACGACTGCTGTGCCAATAAATATTGAAATGAAGCAGCCTACTGCTCGGTGCGTCACCTTTGCATTGTGGGAAATGTAGTATTGGTGCGTGTAAAAGATCTGCGGGCTGCCGGCTTGCTGCGGGCCGGTTCTAATAATAAATCAAGATCATCCCAGGGGCCGTAAAAAACCTTCTTGCGGGCCGGATGTGGCCCGCGGGCCTTGACTCTGACATATGTGCACTAATAGCTTAACTGATCACTAACTAATCACTGCTTTACTGTAGTATAGGCCTATAAATAGGTCAAAGTTCAGATTACCTGTTTTGAACAATGGATGCCTAAAATGGACAGAGAGCAAGAGGAGTAGGAGGGAGAGGAAGAGGGCAAAGAAGAGAAGGAAGGAGAGCCATCTCTAATGAGATTAGGGCAAAACTTGTTGATCATGTGATCAACCACGGTTGGCCATCAGACTGTTAAACAGCCACCACTAACACTGAGTGGCTGCTGCCAACACACTGACACTGACTCAACTCCAGCCACTTTAATAATGGGAATTGATGGGAAATGATGTAAATATATCACTAGCCACTTTAAACAATGCTACCTTATATAATGTTACTTACCCTACATTATTCATCTCATATGCATACGTATATACTGTACTCTATATCATCGACTGTATCCTTATGTAATACATGTATCACTAGCCACTTTAAACTATGCCACTTTGTTTACATACTCATCTCATTTGTACATACTGTACTCGATACCATCTACTGTATCTTGCCTATGCTGCTCTGTACCATCACTCATTCATATATCCTTATGTACATATTCTTTATCCCCTTACACTGTGTACAAGACAGTAGTTTTGGAATTGTTAGTTAGATTACTTGTTATTACTGCATTGTCGGAACTAGAAGCACAAGCATTTCGCTACACTCGCATTAACATCTGCTAACCATGTGTATGTGACAAATAAAATTTGATTTGATTTGATTTGATTTGGTTTGACCATGAGAGAGGCTGGACTGAGAGTCCAGCCCAACTTGAGTCGATTTACAGTGGAGTCCATAATTTGAACCTTCAGAAATGAGAACAGGTATGCAACTATCTAATGACTATTTTAGCATGACAGTAATGTACTGTAAAATACGTATGATTGCATAAACATTTGTAACTCTAAGCCATCCATTTACTGCACTGCATTGAATGAATGAGGTTGGTTATCATGCTGTACTACATTTGTTTGTACATTGTTTACAGTTCCTATGCTGAACACATACTGTGTTTGAATTCTGTAGAGTGGAAAGACAAAGACATCATGGAGGACGAGGACGCTTGTTTACAGATGTACAAGAGACTGCAATTATAAATATGGTTTTGGCCAACAATGCAATTAGGATTCGAGAGATAAGAGAGCATATCTTGAATAATGACACCATATTTAACAACATCAATGCTGTAAGCCTGTCGACCATACAACACATCCTCCAACGGCACCGAGTGACGATGAAACAACTTTACAAGGTGCCATTTGAGAGAAACTCTGACAGAGTCAAGAATATGCGACATGACTTTGTAGAGGTATGTATGCAACACTACTTCCAGTACTTCAGACATACCATATTTACTCATCTGTATATCCTTTTGTCTGTTACAGAGAGTATTGGAGCTAGATGCCCATGTAATTCGTCAGGAATTTATTTATGTGGATGAGGTTGACTTCAACCTCACCAAAACCAGGCGCCGTGGAAGAAATGTAATAGGAGAGAGGGCAATTACCAATGTCCCTGGACAGCATGGGGGTAATATAACTATGTGTGATGCCATCACTCAAAACGGGGTCCTCCATCACAATGCCACACTGGGTCCGTACAACACCGGCCATATGCTCACTTTTCTGGATGCAATTTACACAATGCTTGTCCCTGATCCAGATCAGGAGCCTGCTAGATTTGTGGTTTTATGGGAGAATGTTAGTTTTCCCCGGGCTGTTCTTGTCACGTTCTGACCTTTATATCCTTTGTTTTGTCATTATTTAGTATGGTCAGGGCGTGAGTTGGGGTGGGTAGTCTATGTTTGTTTTTCTATGATTTGGGGATTTCTATGTTTTGGCCTAGTATGGTTCTCAATCAGAGGGAGGTGTCATTAGTTGTCTCTGATTGAGAATCATACTTAGGTAGACTGGGTTTCACTGTTTGTTTGTGGGTGTTTGTTTCCGTGTCTGTGTTTTTCACCACACGGTACTATTTTGGGTTTCGTTCGTTCCATATTTATTGTTTTTGTATTTCAATCGTGTTCATGTGTAGTATTTCTTATTACAGTTTTTTTCAACTGCTTACACACAAAATCTTTTCATGTCAAACGATTTTTGAAACCTCTCACTCAATGTGCTAAACTACACACCAAATATCCAAAACCATAAGCTATTTCTCAGCCTTTGACTCAGTTGTCAATTGCATGAAACACTTTTTTCAAAACACTACACACAATTCTCTACCTAAAACACAAAAATCTAACAGGAAGTGATTTGCTTTCCTTTTCCAAACACAACCAATCAAAATGCTACACTTATTCACCAGGTGGTCCTCCATCACAATGCCACACTGGGTCTGTACAACACTGGCCATATGCTCACTTTTCTGGATGCAATTTACACAATGCTTGTCCCTGATCCAGATCAGGAGCCTGCTAGATTTGTGGTTTTACGGGACAATGTTAGTTTTCACCGGGCTGTTCTGGTTTGCTACCCATCCACAGTTTGTAGTTTTGTACCTACCCCCATATTCACCTTTTCTAAATCCCATAGAGGAATTATTCTCAGCCTGGCGCTGGAAAGTGTATGATCGCCAACCCTAAGCCCGCATGACGCTTCTCCAGGCAATGGTGGACGCATGTGGGGACATAGAGGTTGCCTCTGTCCAAGGTTGGATACACCATGCTAGGAGATACTTCCCTCAATGTTTGGCAAGAGAAAACGTATCTTGTGATGTGGTCAAAGTATTGTGGCCAGAACCAGGCCAGAGAAGAGATGAAGCGTAGCTTAGCTCAGGGCACAGCTTTGGATAAACAGTTATCCTTGCCTGCCAGAACTGGAGCGGTGACTCTGTAAACATGCTCCCCTTTACCTTTTCCAGGTATTTCCATATTCCCACATTTAATGCCCTGCCAGGTTGACCCTCCGACTGGACAGTGACCTCAGACACAATCTTCAACCGACTTTTTATTCCGTTTTGTCATTTTTAATTTTATGAAAAAGGAAGCCATATTTCTGAACAACTGTGGTCGAGATCTATGCTGGATTCAATGTGCTGGCATCTTGCAGAGGTCCTGCTGCTCCAAGGCTGTACTTTCTGATTTGCTGAAGTACAAAAGACTGCATCGCTCATCAGTGGCTCCATCTCTGTTGAGCGATGTGCCAGAGACCCACTTGTGTCCATCAGGCAAGCTGCTATAGGGGTTGGTTCGAAGTTGGCTGCCAGATTATTCATTATGCATGCAAAGCGCTCACGCGGTGACTTCAGGAAGACCCGTGCCAACTGTTTTGCAACAGTAGTTGACTGCAAGTGTGCCTCAAGGTTGAGATGGCATGGCACCACATCAGACAACGACTGGCTGTCAGTTTGAAGTTGGTCGGTGTGGATTGCGTACGGTTCTAGCAACTTCACAAGCTGCTCTAGCTTGGTCCAGTCACTGGTCAGCCCTCATATTTCTTCATTGTTATCTAGTGATAGCTAGTGATAGTAATGCACAAGCTAGGCCTATTGGAAACATTGGGAATCTACTTGCAGCATTTACCCACCAGATCCAGAAGATCGAAAACCGCATTAGAAAAAAAAGCTTGAATACTCTGTTTGGTTAGAAGGAAAAAAACTAAAACTAAACATAAACTATGATGGTTTTTATTTGATTTGTGTTTGTTTTACAGTCAAAGATAATAGATCATAGTTTCAGTATAGTTATTTTTTCAAAAGTTTTTCAGTTACTGAATGTTTATTTTATGTTAACTATAATAACCTTGTTTCTACCTACCCCTCATTATCAGTCATTTTAATGGCAAGTCAACATCTCTCAGAAGTAAACACACATTCTCTCATAAGGATGAGGCAATTAGTGAAGAGTAAATGTGCAGTTCATCTCTGGGTCAAGATGGTGAATTGACTCAACAAAACAGAAGGATGTTCACTTCCTAATTAGAGCGGCAACCAGCAAACCACCTCTAATTCACCTGTAAATATTCAAGACATATAAGAGCAGCAGGTTGCCTTGACATTTTAAGATTATTTCATTCCTGAGAAGAAGACAAAAAACATCCGAAATTTGTGACAATTAGTCCTGAAAAAATCCTTTATTACATCCATGATCACAACATGAACTGTAAAAGGTGGAATTGTGTTAAAATGAGGTCTATTCCACACATACCCAACACAATAACAACATTATTACCAATACATTAATGTTTTGTCTGCAAAAGGAGGAAAATAGGATGATACTAATTCAGATTGGGGTTGTTCACGTCGATGTTCAACGGCGGACTGTGCAGTAATTTAATCCAGTTATTGTTTGCCGCTGTGGCAGGACACGAGGTGACACTGTTTGAAAGCAATTCATCAGATGCCTTCTCCTATTTCTGTGTGTGTTGTGCCTCCTCAAGAGGTGTCTGTGTAGTTCCTTCATGGCTGATAATAAACTAATGTATCCCCCATTATTCTTTAGTAGCTATCCCAGGAAAAGATGAAGGGATCTTATTATTGTGATGAGAGTCTAGGTTGTGAGCCATATAGCAACACTTGGAGAGTGCATTAGGGACTGTTATTATGTATTTGTGAGAAGCCATTTGTCACAGCGAACCCAGAGTGGTGCCGTTAATAATTCCAGGTCTCGTCGGCTTTAGTTAATTACATTTAATGCACTGGCTTGCCCTGGCTCACAACATGTTATTTGGTTAAAACCTGTTGCGTAGGAGACTCATAGCCTTAATGCTACATTATCCACATGATCTCTGATTTGAATTACAAATGAGCTGTAAGTAATTCAGCCTCGGAGAGGTTAACTGTGAGTCAGAGAGCTCAACCAGAGCAAAGCAACAGGTTCTGTCCAAGGTGTTGTGAAAGATAAATTCAGCAAGCTAATTCTGTTTTGATGACCTGTCAGTTATCTGTCACATTAGAGATCTTCTGTGAGGTGAACTATGTAGGGGCATGCCTGCCTTGTCTTTGTGAAAAATACGTGACAAATATGAAACAGTAGCTGATTCAGTCATAAGGGTACGTACGATAGGTTACATCTGAGGGTTTGGCCCACATTTTCAAAAAAACATTCAACCCAGTGGAAAATACAGGGATCTGCCAAAATAAATGAAATACTTGAGTAAATGAGGGTTATGGTGGCTGTTATGGTGCGGGGGTGCATTTTCCTGGCATGGTCCACTCAAACCCTTGGAGGGAAAGGTAAACGCCAACAAATACACAGCCATTCTGAGTGATCACCTTCAACCTATGGTGAATCATTTCTATCCTGATGGGAGTGGTCTCTTCCAGGATGACAATGGCCCCATCCACAGTGCACAAGTGGTCACTGAATGATTTGATGAGCATTTTCCACCACCATCAACAAAACACCAAATTATGGAATTTATTGTGGGAAAAATGGTGTCGCAACCCTCCAATAGAGTTCCAGACACTTGTGGAATCGATGCCAAGGAGCATTGAAGATGTGGCCCAACGCCCTATTAAGAAACCTTATGTTAGTGTTTCCTTTATTTTGGCAGTTACATGTCAGTCAGATAACTATTATTGTGTTTGTACACTCTGATCTGCCAGATCAAAATCAGACGGGAACACAGCATAGCAATCAATTAAATGTTAGCAAAGAACAAACATCATTGACATGTATTACGAATTGTCTGTGTGAAATTAAAACATAATAACTGCAATGTTTCGGACGATTCAGACTTCTCAAGTGCTTAAGAATTGCTAAGAAATGAGTAGATTTTTCAAAGGGAAAAAATACATGACCTCTTCCTATTCTCTTCTCCAGTGCAGCCCTCCCATCTCATCTAGCTCCTGCCTCCCCTCTGCTGACTCTGGCAGTCAGTCATTCCAGGGCCATGTTTTAGAGACTATTAAAGATGAATGCTCACTTCAGTCCAAAGTACAATGACCATGTGTAAACAATGAGACTGGCTATTCCATCTCTTTCCCACCCTCTCCCCAAAACATGGACACTGTTTTGGGGAGAGGGTTGGATGGTTGGAGGAAGGGAGGGACCAAAACCCAAAATGCATACACTGTAGGACTTTTATGTTATTTCAACAGTAAAATACTGTAGAATGCACAATAAAATACTGTAAATCTGTTTTACAGCATTAATGCTGTAGAGTGCACTGCATTATGGGTAAGATGCTGAAAAAATACTGTTATTAACTGTAATTGGAAGTGTCCTGTAAAATGACTCTAACATACTGTATTTCTTTCAGTAATATGTCTACTGTAGATTCAAATTATCAGTTCCATGCGCCAAGTATGATGACCAATGTATGAAAAATGACTGTTGCTTCTACATTAATAAAGTTTGATCATAAAGTTACTGGTCCCCTCCCCAATGTCAAACACTTGGATTCAGGAGGCCGGATTATTAAGGGGATAGCCCCTACTAAACGTTTAATACACCAGTTGTCACGCCCTGACCTTAGAGAGCCTTTTTATGTCTCTATTTGGTTTGGTCAGGGTGTGATTTGGGTGGGCATTCTATGTTCTGTTTTCTATGTTTTTGTATTTTTATGTTTTGTCCGGGTATGGTTCTCAATAAGGGACAGCTGTCTATCATTGTCTCTGATTGGGAATCATACTTAGACAACCATTTTCCCTTCTGTCATTGTGGGAAGTTAGCTTTGATAGTGGGACTATAGCCCTGTAAGCTTCACGGTCGTTTTTGTATTTATTGTTTTGTTGGCGACATTTTAAATAAAAGGAAAATGTACACTCACCACGCTGCACTTTGGTCCACTTCTTACGACGGCCGTGACACCAGTGGCAAACATGATATTCTCTTACCTAATTTAAATAAGTACCACTCTGCAACCAACATCGGAGAAGACATGTTTTCGGAGGGGCGTGGTTTATATTGCTAGATAGCTACTCTACCAGTGCCCAAAATGTGACTGTAGGGTGTCAGCAAATATATTTAAAAGTTTACACTATTCGTTTATGGCAAAGATACGTATGTCTTCCTTTTCATCTGTGCCAAGTGTTAGCTAGTTATTGTCTAGCTAGGTCTTCAGCCAGCATGGAAGAAAAAGGTGGAGGGGGGGGTCAAATCGCAGTTGTCATGTCAACACATGACGCAGTTGTCATGTCAACACATCCGTCAGTGCTGCTGTGAACCGCATCACAGGAGACATATCACACCTCTGTGGCGCAGTGGTAACTCGTTGGCTTTGGTAGCCTATAATCAGTTGCAATAACAGATTGTCCAGTAGAGGTCGGTGTTTGAAAGCAGCTTAGAATCTAAGAAAGCACCGGAACCACAGTATAATTACTGGTATCTCGCATTTTGCAACACATGGTTTTAAAAAAGCACATGATCAAACTAAGCTTTGGACGTCATTGATGATGTACGTCTGATAAAGTGATACCCACATCGGTACACTGCTTTGAAGTTGGCTGCTTAGCAATTTTGACGCATGCCTCGGAGCTCTGGTATCAAACGTAACATCACTACTGCTCACTGCATTCAAGTGTCTTGACATACACTACCGGTCAAAAGTTTTAGAACACCTACTCATTCAAGGGTTTTTCTTTATTTTTACTATTTTATACATTGTAGAATAATAGTGAAGACATCAAAACTATGAAATAACAGATATGGAATCATGTAGTAACCCAAAAAATGTTTAATATATTTGAGATTCTTCAAATAGCCGCCCTTTGCCTTGATGACAGCTTTATACACTCTTGGCATTCTCTCAACCAGCTTCATGAGGTAGTCAACTGCAATGAATTTCAATTAACAGGTTAAAAGTTAAATTGTGGAATTTCTTTCCTTCTCTATGCATTTGAGCCAATCAGTTGTGTTGAGACCAGGTAGTGGGGTATACAGAAGATAGCCTTATTTGGTAAAAGACCAAATCCATATGACAAGAACAGCTCAAATAAGCAAAGAGAAACGACAGTCCATCATTACTTTAAGACATGAAGGTTAGTCAATACGGAACATTTCAAGAACTTTGAAAGTTTCTTCAAGTACAGTCGCAAAAAACCATTAAGTGCTATGATGAAACTGGCTCTCATGGGGACCACCACAGGAACGGAATACCAGAGTTACCTCTGCTGCAGAGGAGAAGTTCATTAGAGTTACCAGCCTCAGAAAATGCAGCCCAAATAAATGCTTCACAGTGTTCAAGTAACAGACACATCTCAACATCAACTGTTCAGAGGGGAATGTGTGAATCAGGACTTCATGGTCGAAATGCTGCAAAGAAAGAACTACCCAAGGAAACTAATAATAAGAAGAGACTTGCTTTGGCCAAGAAACACGAGCAATGGACATTAGACCGGTGGAAATTTGTCCTTTGATCTGGAGTCCAAATTGGAGATCTTTGGATCCAACCGCCGTGTCTTTGTGTGAATGGATGATCTCTGCATGTGTATTTACCCCCGTGAAGAATGGAGGAGGAGGTGTCATGGTGCGGGGATGCTTTGCTTGTGACACTGTTTGTGATTTATTTAGAATTCAAGGCATACTTAACCAGCATGGATATCACAGCACTCTGCAGTGATACGCCATCCCATCTGGTTTGGGCTTAGTGGGACTATCATTTGTTTTTTTCAACAGGACAATGACCCAACACACCTCCAGGCTGTGTAAGGGCTATTTGACCAAGAAGGAGAGTGATGGAATGCTGCATCAGATGACCTGGCCTCCACAATCCCTCGCCCTCAACCAAATTGAGATGGTTTGGGATGAGTCTGACCGCAGAGTGAAGGAAAATCAGCCAACAAGTGCTCAGCAAATGTGGGAAATCTGTCAAGACTGCTGTTAAAGCATTCCAGGTGAAGCTGGTTGAGAGAAAGCCAAGAGCGTGCAAAGCTGTCATCAAGTTAAAGGGTGGCTATTTGAAGAATCTCAAATATAAAATAGATTTTGATTTGTTTAGCACTTTTTTGGTTCCTACATGATTCCATATGTGTTATTTCAGAGTTTTTACATCTTCTATTATTCTACAATGTAGAAAATAGTAAAAATGAAGAAAAACCCTTGAAGGAGTAGGTGGTCTAAAACTTTTGACCGGTAGTGTATGTGTTTCAACAAGCTGTCAGTCGAGGCGACACACGAATATAAGTTATAAGTTACCGGCACACTCTTTTTAAAATTCCTGGTAGTTAGAAAAAGTAATTTTCCAACAACAGACAAATCATCCCTCCCAAAAATGATATTTCAGTCATTTAAAAGGCTTTTTTTATAATTTTCTTTACATGGGAATCAGAATGGCTGTGTGATACCTTTAACATATGTTGACAATACAACAAAACAGAATGACATTTACTCTCATGGGTGACCAAAATGAACTGTCTGAAAGCCACGCCCCTACTAAGCCACACTTCATGACTTCTGATCTGACCCAGTGTATCATAGCTCAATAACCCAACTAAGTGACCCAACCGGGTCAAAAATAAGCCAACGTGTTTTCTGTCCACTATTGTTGGACAGAAACTATTGTTGTTTTTAACCCAGCATTTCTTTGAGTGTACGTGCCGAAACCGTTTCTCAGGACTTCAATGGTGGAGGAGAGGATGGACGGTGGGGGTGGAGGTATGAAAGGGAGGTAAGGAGGGAGGGTTGTCAGAGGTCTGGGAGGTGTACTGAAGATCTGGGTCATGTCGTTCCAGAGAGAAAGGTTAGCCTCTTGCCAGAACCAATGAGAGCAATCAACGATTTATTACTTTTAATTAAAGAAGATGACTGCTGCACTGCTGGTCTCTCTCTCTCTCTCTTCATCTCTATTTCACTCTCTCTCTCTTCATTTCTTTTCTTCTTTCTCTCATCTTTCCTTCCCTCTTCTTGGCAAGTTTTCTCAGATCATCGTTGAGAAGAAACACACAGAGAGAGAGAGAGAGAGAGAAAGAGAGAGAGAGAGAGAGAGAGAGAGAGAGAGAGAGAGAGAGAATAAATAAACATGAAAGAGAAAGGGCATTTAGCACTCATCTACCACATGAGGTGCAGAATTATCATCATCAGATTAATTACGTTTCCACACTGGGGTTAGAGAGAGCGCTGAGCGTGACATTCTCAGGAGATGAGAGAGAGAGAGAGAGAGAGAGAGAGAGAGGGGGGAGGTAGAAAAGAGAGAGAGGGTAGAGGTGGCGGGGGTATGGTTCCTGTCCCAACATGCCTGAGAATACACACACAGCCCCAGGAGTACGCGGCTATGCGTTATCTTATCATTATATTAGGAAAAGCTGGAAATATTATTTCTTGCTGTGTCTATCTTTGGAAATGATGCCAGTGGCACTCCACCTCACCTTCCCATGTGCTACAATGACGATTACCATGCCAGCATAGATGTACCATCCTATAAACGAACCAACCCCAATCCCTTAAGATTCCAGCCAAACACAACAATGTGTTGTTTTTCTTCTCAACTCTGGTAGTTGATGACGACAAGACAGACATCTGTAGAGTCTCGCTTTCAGCCCGCTGAAACATTGACCTCTGACCCTGGTTTGAAGCGGTGGGTGAGGTCACACGTTGATCCCCAGGGGTCAGGGCTGAATGAGGTGTGATGACGACTTTAAGCAGGAAGACACACACTGTGTGTGTGTGTGTGTGTGTGTGTGTGTGTGTGTGTGTGTGTGTGTGTGTGTGTGTGTGTGTGTGTGTGTGTGTGTGTGTGTGTGTGTGTGTGTGTGACAGGAGGGTGGACAGACAACATGGTTTCTATCAACAGTTCCTCAGTGGTTCCTGTTGTTGATCCGTCAGATGAGAGCTGGTGCCTAAAGCAGACAGAACCAGAACAGACCTGATCAGACCATATCTGATGTCATACAACTGAAAGGGCATACGCATGTGGTTTGCATTTGGCTTACATGGTGTATTCATGTGGTTTACATGGTGTATTCATGTGGTTTACATGGTGTTCACATGTGGTTTACATGGTGTATTCATGTGGTTTACATGGTGTATTCATGTGATTTACATGGTGTATTCATGTGATTTACATGGTGTATTCATGTGATTTACATGGTGTATTCATGTGGTTTACATGGTGTATTCATGTGATTTACATGGTGTATTCATGTGGCTTACATGGTGTATTCATGTGGTTTACATGGTGTTCGCATGTGGTTTACATGGTGTATTCATGTGGTTTACATGGTGTTTGCATTTGGCTTATATGGTGTTTGCATGTGGTTTACATGGTGTATTCATGTGGTTTACATGGTGTATTCATGTGGTTTACATGGTGTATTCATGTGGTTTACATGGTGTATTCATGTGGTTTACATTGTGTTCACATGTGGTTTACATTGTGTTCACATGTGGTTTACACGGTGTTCGCATGTGGTTTCTATGATGTTCGTATGTGGTTTACATGGTGTTCACATGTGGTTTATATGGTGTTCGCATGTGGTTTACATTGTGTTCGCATGTGGTTTACATGGTGTATTCATGTGGTTTACATGGTGTATTCATGTGGTTTACATGGTGTTCGCATGTGGTTTACATTGTGTTCACATGTGGTTTACATGGTGTATTCATGTGGTTTACATGGTGTTCGCATGTGGTTTACATGGTGTTCGCATGTGGTTTACATGGTGTATTCATGTGGTTTACATGGTGTATTCATGTGGTTTACATGGTGTATTCATGTGGTTTACATGGTGTATTCATGTGGTTTACATGGTGTTCGCATGTGGTTTACATGGTGTTCACATGTGGTTTACATGGTGTTCACATGTGGTTTACATGGTGTATTCATGTGGTTTACATGGTGTTCGCATGTGGTTTACATGGTGTTCACATGTGGTTTACATGGTGTATTCATGTGGTTTACATGGTGTTCGCATGTGGTTTACATGGTGTTCACATGTGGTTTACATGGTGTTCACATGTGATTTACATGGTGTATTCATGTGGTTTACATGGTGTATTAATGTGGTTTACATGGTGTATTCATGTGGTTTACATGGTTTTCGCATGTGGTTTACATGGTGTTCGCATGTGGTTTACATGGTGTATTCATGTGGTTTACATGGTGTTCGCATGTGGTTTACATGGTGTATTCACGTGGTTTACATTGTGTTCACATGTGGTTTACATGGTGTATTCATGTGGTTTATATGATGTTCGCATGTGGTTTATATGGTGTTCGCATGTGGTTTGCATTGTGTTCACATGTGGTTTACATGGTGTATTCATGTGGTTTATATGGTGTTCGCATGTGGTTTGCATTGTGTTCACATGTGGTTTACATGGTGTATTCATGTGGTTTATATGGTGTTCGCATGTGGTTTACATTGTGTTCACATGTGGTTTACATGGTGTATTCATGTGGTTTATATGGTGTTCGTATGTGGTTTACATTGTGTTCACATGTGGTTTACATTGTGTTCACATGTGGTTTACACGGTGTTCACATGTGGTTTATATTATGTTCGCATGTGGTTTACATTGTGTTCACATGTGGTTTACACGGTGTTCGCATGTGGTTTACATGGTGTTCACATGTGGTTTACATGGTGTATTCATGTGGTTTACATGGTGTATTCATGTGGTTTACATGGTGTTCGTATGTGGTTTACAATGTGTTCACATGTGGTTTACATTGTGTTCACATGTGGTTTATATTATGTTCGCATGTGGTTTACATTGTGTTCACATGTGGTTTATATTATGTTCGCATGTGGTTTACATTGTGTTCACATGTGGTTTACACGGTGTTCGCATGTGGTTTATATTATGTTCGCATGTGGTTTGCATTGTGTTCACATGTGGTTTACACGGTGTTCACGTGTGGTTTACATGGTGTTCACATGTGGTTTATATTATGTTCGCATGTGGTTTACATTGTGTTCACATGTGGTTTACACGGTGTTCGCATGTGGTTTACATGGTGTTCACATGTGGTTTACATGGTGTATTCATGTGGTATATATGATGTTCGTATGTGGTTTACATTGTGTTCACATGTGGTTTACATTGTGTTCACATGTGGTTTACACGGTGTTCACATGTGGTTTATATTATGTTCACATGTGGTTTACATTGTGTTCACATGTGGTTTACACAGTGTTCACATGTGGTTTATATTATGTTCGCATGTGGTTTATATTATGTTCGCATGTGGTTTACATTGTGTTCACATGTGGTTTACACGGTGTTCGCATGTGGTTTACATTGTGTTCACATGTGGTTTACATGGTGTATTCATGTGGTTTATATGATGTTCGTATGTGGTTTACATTGTGTTCACATGTGGTTTACACGGTGTTCGCATGTGGTTTATATTATGTTCGCATGTGGTTTATATTATGTTCGCATCAGCATTCTATTTTGAAAGAGATTACACATAATTTATCCACATGTGCTTGGCAATGATTGACATGAGTAACACTAATTGGTTACTTATTGTTTGTGTTGTGTTGCAACTTGTTTTTCAGGAGCTTGTAAATCCTCTTTCTTTGGGCAGCTGTAACAAGGGCTGGGCATTCTTCTCACATATTTTTGAACGATAATGTTACAAACCAGAAGGAATAAGTAGGCCGGCTGTATTTCAGCAGACAACACTACACCTCCTCGCACTTTTCTCTGCGCTTATACCTCTTTGATTGGACAAACTGCCATAACTAGTTCTTACCAATCAGCCACGCCCATTTCTCCCAGCCTTCATTGAGGTTTTGACACCTCTTCACCATCTCTGCTAATCTGCCTTGTAAACATTAATAGCATCCCCAGTCGGAGCTTTAGAGAGTATGCGTGTGCTCTGCACGTTGGAGGCCGAGAGAGACAGGTATAAAATGTGGTGTCGCAATATAGCCTGTAAAGCGCTTATCCCACGCCAGCAGCCCAATCTCCCTGAGATGTTTTAATTATGCCGTTGTTATTTCCAAATCAAATCAAATGAAGTACACAGCTTTGCAGATGTTATCGTAGGCGGAGCGAAATGCTTGCGTTTCTAGCTCCAACAATGCAGTAATACCTAGCAAAACAAAGTAAAAAAAACACAATACACACATAATCCAGAAAGATACAGTATATATATATACTTTATAATAACAATAATAATAATAATGAGCAACGTCAGAGACCGTATTATAAATATATACAGTACTTATTCAAGGGTTTTTCTTTCTTTTTTTCTATTTTCTACCTTGTAGAATAATAGTGAAGACATCAAAACTGTGAAATAACACATGGTGTCATGTAGTAGCCAAAAAGGTGTTAAACAAATCAAAATATGTTTTAGAGTTTAGATTGTTCAAAGTATCCACCCTGTGTCGATGACAGCTTTGCACACACTTGGCATTGTCCAAACTTTTTACTGGTACTGTATATATACTGTACATATTATTGTGTGTAAAGACAGTATGGAATAGAAAAGGTGTGTACAGCAGTAGTTAGATAGGATGAGCCATGACTAATATACAATATACTGTACATACAGTATCAAGTGGGTAAAACAGTATGTAAGCACTATTAAAGTGACCAGTGTTCAATGACTCTATGTACATAGGGCAGCAGTCTCTAAGGTGCAGGGTAGAGTACTGGGTGATAGCCGGCTGGAACAGTGACTAAGGCTCAGGGCAGGGTACTGGGTGGAGGCCGGCTAGTGGTGACTGTTTGGCGGTCTGATGACCTGGAAATAGAGGCTGTATCTCAGTCTCTCGATCCCAGCTTTAATGCACCTGTACTGTCTCCGCCTTTTAGATGATAGCGGGGTGAACAGGCCGTGGCTCGGGTGGCTGAGGTCGTTGATGATATTCTTGGCCTTCCTGTGACACCGGGTGCTGTAGATGTCCTGTAGGGCTAGGCAGTGTGCCTCCGGTTGCGCATTGGGCTCACCGCACCACCCTCTGGAGAGCCCTGCGGTTGCGGACTGTGAATTTCCTATTGCAGACAGTGATCCAGCACCACAGGATGCTCTCAATGGTGCATCTGTAGAAGTCTGTGAGGGTCTTAGGGGCCAAGACAAAATTCTTCAGCCTCCTGAGGTTGAAGAGGCGCTGTTGCGCCTTCCTCACTACGAGGTCTGTGTGACGGGACCATGTCAGGTTGTCAGTGATGTGCACGCCAGAGAACTTGAAGCTTTTGACCCTCTCCACTGCGGCCCCATCCATATGATTCCACATGCTCTCTCTGCTGTCTCCTGAAGTCCACAATCAGCTCCTTCATTGGCAGTTATGCTTCAGTTATACTTCTTAGAAAGCATTTTTCTTAATATAAACCCAAACAGTCTAATCCTGCTCAGGATGTGGTCGGTCTGTCTGTGTGGTAGAGTGTCTGGGTAGCTCTATAGCTGCCACCGCTGTGGCACAAAGCACCCAGAAATCCCTCAAACCCAATCTCCTCGCCCCCTCTGATCACATTGGAGTCTGTCTGATGTAACTTCTGACTGGAATAGAAACTGCCTGTCTGTCTGTCCGCCTGTGTGTCTGTCAGGCTGAGCGACTGTGCGTCTGCGTGTCTTAATCTTGTGTCCCGGTCTCTGGTTGTGCTGTGATGAGATGTCTGTGCAGTGGAACTT
The DNA here is from genome assembly GCF_045791955.1 of Oncorhynchus clarkii lewisi. Classification (NCBI taxonomy): domain Eukaryota; kingdom Metazoa; phylum Chordata; class Actinopteri; order Salmoniformes; family Salmonidae; genus Oncorhynchus; species Oncorhynchus clarkii. Next base: position 16,665,240 of record NC_092168.1, read on the forward strand.
GTTCCACGGGACCACACAGCACAGCAGTATCTCCCAGTCCCAGGAGCCATTTTGTAATCTTGTAGCCGGCGTCCGTTGTTAGGTTTGTTTACATGTACACTCCCATAGATCTGTCTCTGTGGCGAGGCAAGGAGGGTTTGTGTGTGTGTGTGTTTCTGTTTCTCTGTGGCGAGGAGGGTTTCCCTTGACAGAAAGACAGACACCTCTCCACACAGAGACATAACAAAAGCTTGGCTGCATGGGAAAAACCATTACAGATAATTAGCCTGCTGAGTGATGAAGGGGTTGAGTGATGCTGGCTACCAAAGAAAATAGACCACTGTCAATTACTGTAGATAAGGACCAATGGACTTAAATGTTGGAAGCAGTGTTATTCTTATTTGATGAGCTAGGTGGTGGGAAAAAACTAAAATAGCACTGTAATGAGCTTCAATATTTATAATTATTTGTTGAGCGATAATTTCTCCATTTCAAATGAATAACGTTATTGTGCTACTTTAATGCTAAATGAATTCAGCCCAATCTCTGGCAGATGAGGGGTTAATAAGTCACCAAAATAAGCAAGTCATCTGTATAAGTTGTCCGGTATGATGTCACCAGCATCACATGAGTGTGTGTCTGCAGATCCTGTTAGGCCAACAGCACCCAGGTCAAAGGGCTGGAACGAGTTAGTAAAACAACAATAACCAACACAACTTCCAAGGAAAATGGAGACATTTTCCAGAACTGCAAGCAACAGAGATTATGGAGTGTGGTGCAGGGCTACAGGTAAAAATTGTATACCTGCATTCCAGATTATGCTGTCAATGACCCTCACAAGACTTCACATAGGACTATAGGTGCTGTACTAGGTGCTGTCCTAGTCTTTACACCTCCAGCAACATGTAATAGGTACCTGTCCTTAAAGCTACCAGTGCTAAACGATCAAAGAGCATTAGGCCTCATTCTACATGCAACAGTACATCCTGGCTCTACACGCCATTCAGCCCCCTCTTCTCTATCTCTCACAAACAGGGTCAGCCAGGCCAATTGGCCTTTTCCACTCCCACATTCCCTCCCTCAGGACATCCATTTGGGCACAGGGTGAGGAGGCCGAGGGGGCAACGCTGCTTTTAGCCTGTCTTGTTATGCTTTCTTGATTTCCCCTCCCCCTCTCTCTCCCCCCCTCTCTCTCTCTCTCTCTCTCTCTCTCTCTCTCCTTATTTTAACTTCCTGTTTTCTTTTGTGTCACTCAGCGCTCCGTTCCCATCACATACAGAGATATGCACATGCACGTATGCACGAGCGCACACGCACACACACGCACACACAAACACACACACACACACAAACACACACACACACACACACACACACACACACACACACACACACACACACACACACACACACACACACACACACACACACACACACACACACACATACAGTGACACACACACAGTCCCCCTACCTTACCCCATGCACGTCCTGATGGTATTGTTTCCTCTTCCTCCTGAAGTGGCCTTTGTCCTCCTCTGGGCTGTATAAGAGCACAGGCTGTAAGTTGTTGTAACTAATCCTCCACTTCCACTCCCCTTGGTTTGGGTAAATATAGTGGAGTTTCAACTGGCCCAGCCTCTGTGTGCCTAACCCTGCTGGTCCCACCCCACTACGCCTTATGACTGGCCCAGAGAGTTTCCCTTACATTAGAGAGGGAGAGAGCTGTAATAGTGATGGCCTAGCTTTTGTGTGTGTATGCCTGCACGTGTGTGGGTGGTTTGTGTGTGTGTGTGTGTGTGTGTGTGTGTGTGTGTGTGTGTGTGTGTGTGTGTGTGTGTGTGTGTGTGTGTGTGTGTGTGTGTGTGACAGATGCTTGTGTGTGTGTGAGACAGACAGAGAAAAAGATAGATAGATAGATAGATAGATAGATAGATAGATAGATAGATAGATAGATAGATAGATAGATAGATAGATAGATAGATAGATAGATAGAGTAGGCAGGTCACCCGTGATACAAGTCAGTATTTGACGTCCATGCATGTCTGAGGAAGTAGGGAGATTACGTGGAAACCGGTCACTAGGGGCAACAGTGAGCGCTGTTACCTTCAAGTTGGATTTGGTTTTTCTAGGGTGTAAGCATCTGCTTCTGATTCCAAAGGATGGAAGTTTGAATCCAGTGATAGAAAGTTGTTTTTCAGATTTTTGTTTTATGCCTATCCCAAACCTTAACCCTTACCTTAACCATTCTGAGTAAATTCCTAACCTTAAGAATTTAAGAATTTGGAATTAATCCCTGTACTTAACCTTAAACACTTAGAAATGTGGCGTTTACAACAACTTCGAAATTTGACGTTTCAGAAACATCTTATTCTGTCTTGAGACTCTGAGAGCTAGTAGTTCAAGAGAGTTGTTGAATTGGCCAAAAGCTGATCCGTAGACCTGCACATTTTAAAGCTCTTATTGGTCGTGTAGGCACTTGACACTTACACGCGACTTCTGCCATCAGAATACGAAGATCGCATGGAATATATGGGTCTGGATGCACAAAAAGTTGCGTTGTGGTCTGATTGTGTTCAGATCTGGCTGACCATTTCAGGAAGGTGGTCAGGGATGCATTGTGTGCAGATCTTTCCTCAGTCTGGAAGCTACCGAAAACGCATACAGTGGATGACGTCATCAGGACTCCTCCCACAAGTCTCCAGAAACTTGTGTTTTGGGTCCAAGAGGCACCTTCTCATTAGAACTCGGGAGGAAGTACATTCCTAGCGTGTGAGGAACGTGTTTGCTGGCCTCATAAATCACAGGCAGCTAGTTAATATTTTTGGGAAAATATTTTTTTTGTTTGCAATCCCTTTAGCGTTGCTTGCTAGCCTGCTGGCTAGATACAGAGGTCAGCCAACTGCCATCAGTTGTCGTGTTATTATCCTATTTAGCCTTTTCCACCATATGTAGATTGCGTGACACACTCAGAATTCCATGATGACAACTCTGTGATCAGAACACTGAAGCTGCGCGAACTGTCACCGTCTAGACACGGCCGTTGGCGGTAGCGTTGGTAACAAGGCGACATTCAGTACCCGTGTGATCAGTGGAGGCTGCTGAGGGGAGGACGGCTCATAATAACGGGTGGAACAGATATTCCACCCATAATTATTCCACCCATAATAACGGGTGGAATAACGTCAAACACATGGAAACCGTGTGTTCGATGTATTTGCTACCATTCCACCTGTTCCGCTCCAGCCATTACCACGAGCCCGTCCTCCCCAGTTAAGGAGCCACCAACCTCCTGTGAGTGTGATCTGTATGTCTACCAGCCTGGGCTTACTATTATAACGACCATATGGATGAAGAGAGAAGTGGGTTCACCTCCCAGGTATTCATGGGTGTGTTTGAGATATCAGAGTCCTTCTCTCCATGTCACGCATCACTGCGCTGTACACTTTGTCTCCTGACACACAGGGAGATTGACAGTTCATGTATACACACATGTGTGCAAGCATGCATATTTAACGCACAAACACACACACACATACAAACACATGCGCAAGCATGAAAATCACACAGATAAAAACACTCAGACACATACACACTCAGACACACACTGTTTTGTGCAGACCGATCACTAGAAAGAGCGTTTGAAAAAACCTATAAACGATTGGCTAGCGCTGGGAGCAAGCGCATGATGCTCGGAGCCTGAGCACGTTGCTTAGACCCCTGCACTACAGCAGTTTGCAATGCTCTAGCAAGCTGCGAGAATACTGAGAATATTGATGATACCTGATAGTTTAAAGCCTTCCCCAAACCGTACCCCTTACCTTAACCACTCAGTATTAATACCTCAACTTAACCCTTGGAGTTGTTTCTGGTTTAACCCTGGTTTAACAACGTGGAATGAATGCGCCAAAAATAGACGGTCACCCATAATACGTTGAATTTCGAAAGGGAACTCTGAGATCTTTGGTTTTGATAGTGTAACTATCATCAGTGACTCTCAGCTTTACTCTCTCACCCACTAGTGCTGGTCTGTCATGACTTTGAAGAGGGTGTGCATTGACGTACGTGCGTGCACTCGTGTGTGCGAGTGAGTCTCCGTGTGTATCTGAGTACGTGTGTGTGAGTATGGCCTGTTAAGTGCTCTAACTGTCCCTGTGTGTCATCACACACTCAATAGGGGTCAGTGCTGAGGGGGTAGTGTTTCAGGAGCAGTGTTATGGGTCAGAGTGCAGAGAGGAGGGGAGGAGGAGGGGAGAGGAGAGGAGATGACAGAAACAGGTAGACGTCATCTTTCATCCGTTTAATTGTTTGTGGGATTGTGGGTGTATGCCTGTCTGAGTTTGTTTACTTGCTTCCCTGTGTGTGACCGTGTGTGTCTGTGTGGTTTGCCTTGAGATAGCTGACCGACTGCAATAGGGTATAGTTACGGTTGTTTGTTGTTGTTTGTTGTTGTTTGTTGTTGTTTGGGAATGTTTTCTCAGCCCTCTCCTCTGTTTATTTACCTAGTGGTCAGGAGCAGGCTATACGCCCTGGTCACTGTGGGAAACCCAGTAAGAGACTGGGAGAAGCGTGTGAACACACACACTGGTCGGGTCAACACACACACCCTTCGCGTGAACACACACAACCGTCTCGACACTACTGTCACCGTCCTTCACCATCTGTCATTCTGTCCCCAGAGTCCTCACCTGTCACACACAGGGAGGCACTGCTGGGGTCAGGGGGCGGGGTGGGCCACACTAGGGGGCGGGGGGCCGCGGGATCGTGGCAGGGCACAGACAACACCATTAGAGGGAAGAGAGAGAGAGGAGGGGAGAGGGAGGTAGGGAGGGGTAGAGAAAGAGGGAGGAAGCATTGAAGAGAATAGAGTCATAGGAGAGGACAGGGGGAAGAGTTTTAATAATAGCAGATCTGTGCAAGAGGAGGGAGGGAGAAAGAGATGGAGGAAGGGTAGAGGTGGAAGTGGTAAGATAAGAGGATAGTAGTTAAACAGATTGTGAGACATGGCCAAGGACAATGCAAGGGAGAGAAACACATGGTTAAGAGGACGGAAAAGGCTCAAACTAGACCTCTCCTGAGGGACCATCGTAAAAAATCTTCCTTCCTCATCTGACGTCACTTGAGTATGTGTACCCGTGCCTTACCTCTCGCCCTATCACTCTATCACTCTTCACCTCTCCTTCCCCCTCTCTCCCCTTTCCTGCTCCACTCTCCTATCTTCCTTTTCCCCTGCTGGGAGGTCATGTTTTTCTAGATGTTTTAGTATGAATGGGAGGGATGAGGACCATAAAATCACCCCTTTTCTCCTCTAACCCCCTGGGTTTGTTCCCAGCTCTTTGAAAGAGGTCAAAGGGCATACCTAACCGATCCCAGACTATGGTAGACACCAGCAGCCAGGTTTGTGGACATTGTGGCTGATCTAGTCATAATAGTTTATGGTGGAACCCTGAAACTACTGCTGCTTTGCAAACAACAGTATGAAAACAACTCACCAACCACACACAATCACTCACAGACAGACACAGACATACTGAGAAGTTCACATATAGAATCTCACAGTATATTGACTAAAATATCAGAGCAGCTTACCGATCACTATATCTGTACACAGCCCATCTCTAAATAGCACACCCAACTACCTCATCCCCATACTGTTATTTTTCTGTTGTTGCTATTGTGCACGCCAGTATCTCTACTTGCACATCATCATCTGCACATCTATCACTCCAGTGTTAATTCTAAATGGTAATTGTTTTGCCACTATGGCCTATTTATTGCCTTTCCTCCATAATCTTATTACATTTGCACACACTGTACATAGATTTTATTATTGTGTTATTGACTGTACGTTTGTTTATCCCATGTGTAACTCTGTTGTTGTTTTTGTTGCACTGCTTTGTTTTATCTTGGCCTACCTGGTTAAATAAAGGTGAAATACAAAAAATTACTAAGTAAAATATGACTATATCTGCGCAAATAACATACATGTATATATCATGAACACAAAATGAAGTCAGTCAAACTACCGATGAACTGACAAGAAGAATTCCTTGATTGTCACTGTGTAATCTGGAGCATCCAAATTAAACATGAAATACAGTATGTCTGGTAAAACATCAACCACGATTATAAAGGTAACACTCCATGTTTTTATGAATTCAACAACTCAGCTGGTGAAATCACAATCCCATAAGTTCTCAGGATGGCATCAAACTGAGAGACATTCTTCAAAAGTCTAAAAATCACACCCAGAAAACACAGGGTGAAAAAGGGCCAGACAGAAAAAAATAAACCTCAGCCATTCATCATCCATCTTGGAGGCATTGACCTTTCCTTTTCATAACTTCCCTCAATTGATCTGCCCTGTTGGCAGTGTAGTGTGGCATGTTGTCTCCTCTGTGCTGAGGTGGCGCCGTCGCCCACAAATCAAACATGGCCGCCAGTGGTTGGTGTTGTCAGGCTCAGTGGCGTTGAGCGGGTGCCAGCGACGGAATTCCTTCTCCGGCGTTAGCATTCAGCCTGCATAGGTCACGACCAGCAGGCTTTTGTGTCCCACCGACCCTGTGTCACCGCTGTGTGGTAGGGGGATACAAATGTGGCGAGTCAATGAAAGTCTCTCTCACACACACATTGACACACAAGCACACACACACACACACACACACACACACAATCACTTAGTTACGGAGTGTCATTCAGAGACACAGTTAGTGAGTTAGACAGAGGCTTTCAAAGAAAGACATTTACAAAGAACCACATGGTTACACATCCACAGTCATATGATCACACACAGAAAAAATGTGTCCTCGTTCCCCAATACTGGAATTGTGTCTGAGTTTTTCAATTTTATGTGTGGGTGTAACAGGGCTGCTGACAGTTTAACTTTCTCCACTGTCTGACTGCCCCACACTGGGCTTGAACCAGTTTTGGCCCCTCATAGGAAGTACTGACCTTTAGGCATTGTCTTGGGCCAATTGCCATGCGGCCAGAGGTGACAGAGAGTGCATACATTAGGGCCGAGCCTACTAATCTACTAGTATTACTAGTATTACTTCTACCAGCACTACTACTACTTCTACTACTACATGACTGACCGAAACCGTGTACGTTTCAGTGAGCTTTCATTGTATGATGACTCATGATTCATAACAGGTCTGTGCCAAGACCTGCGATATGGTATAATCCGCCATAAGCTGTCGTTACATAGCCTATCTTGTCAAACAGCATGTCAGCTATATACCTTAGCTATTGCAAAGGAGCATTCAAATAAAGTGAGACAGATTTCATAAATATGTTTGTTCATGTCTTTTTGAGTATCTTTCTCTAGGTGTGTCTGTCTGTAACCTCAACTATTCAATTAAGGGAAAAACAGCCCAGTGGTTGATTTTGAAATCCCCAACGTGAGTCACTCTCACGTCCCTCTAGCCTTTCCAAACCAAAGCCAGGGAGTATAACAAAGGACAAAACTAAGAGAGAGTTAGCCCAGCTATTTCATACAGCCATAGAGATTGTAGCCATACAGCCTTATTCTAAAATTGACTAAATACCCCCCTCATCAATCTACACACAATACCCCATAATGACAAAGCAAAAACTGTTACAAATAAAAAAAGACATAATAAAAAATAAAAAACTGAAATATTACATTTACATAAGAATTCAGACCCTTTACTCAGTATTTTGTTGAAGCACCTTCGGCAGCGATTACAGCCTTGAGTCTTCTTGGGTATGATGCTACAAGCTTGACACACCTGTATTTGGGGAGTTTCTCCCATTCTTCTCTACAGATCCTCTCAAGCTCTGTCAGGTTGGATGGGGAGTATCGCTGCACAGCTAATTTTCTTGTCTCTCCAGAGATGTTCGATCGGGTTCATGTCCGGGCTCTGGCTGGGCCACTCAAGGACATTCAGAGACCAAAGCCACTCCTGCTTTGTCTTGGCTGTGTGCTTAAGGTCGCTGTCCTGTTGGAAGGGGAACCTTCACCCCAGTCTGAGGTCCTGAGCGCTGTGGAGCAGGTTCTCATCAAGAATCTCTGTACTTTTCTCCGTTCATCTTTGCCTCGATCCTGACTGGTCTCCCAGTCCCTGCCACTGAAAAACATCCGCACAGAACGATGCCAGGTTTCCTCCATACTTGACCCATGGCATTCAGGCCAAAGAGTTGAATCTTGTTTTCCTGAGAGCAGAGAATCTTGCTTCTCATGGTCTGAGAGTCCTTTAGGTGCTAATGGCAAACTCCAAGTGTGCTGTCATGTGCCTTTTACTAAGGAGTGGCTTCAGTCTGGCCAATCTACCATAAAGGCCTGATTGATGGAGTGCTGCAGAGATGGTTGTCCTTCTGGAAGGTTCTCCCATCTCCACAAGGGAACTATAGAGCTCTGTCAGAGTGACCATCGGGTTCTTGGTCACCTACCTGACCAAGGCCCTTCTCCGATTGCTCAGTTTGGCTTGACGGCCAGCTCTAATAAGAGTCTTGGTGGTTCCAAACTGCTTCCATTTAAGAATGATGGAGGCCATTTTCTTGGGGATCTTCAATTCTGCAGACATTGTTTGGTACCCTTCCCCAGATCTGTGCCTCGACACAATCCTGTCTGAGCTCCTGTCTGAGCTCTATGGACAAATCCTTCGACCTCATGGCTTAGTTTTTGCTCTGACATGCACTGTCAACTGTGGGACCTTATATAGACAGGTGTGTGCCTTTTCAAATCATGTCCAATCAATTGAATTTACCACAGGTGGACTCCAATCCAGTTGTAGGAACATCTCAAGGATGATCAGTGGAAACAGGATGCACCTGAGCTCAATTTCGAGTATTGAATACTTTCCAAAGGCACTGTATATATAATAATAATAATAATAATGATACATATAGCAGCATCAGAGTAGCTCCAAAGTAGCTCTCCGTATACTTAGCCCTCATTTAAAACGCTATTCTAGTGTTTTGTTGTTAAATGCAGAACATGCTTCTCTTTCTCAGGGTCATTTGAATGTGGGCATTGGCCTGTGCTATACCGCCTCTCCAAGCTCCAGCTCCCATCTCTATTCTTAAAGCTTTATTATAGGCAGAGGCCTTAATGCTCCCTCTCTCTCTCTCTCTCTCTCTCACTCACTCTCTCTCTCTCTCCCTCTCTCTCTCTCTCAGACATTAAGCACATTGCCTTGCTGCACATCACATTACTCCCAACCATAACACGCTTTTCTTTGCGGGGGTCTTCGATGTCTACCCACTCTGCTCCCGTTCCTCTGCACTGATCGCTCCATTACACACACAGACATCACACACAAACACGCACACTGCACACCGCGGGTCACTAACGGAGAGACGGATATACTCGCCTCAGACACCATCACTCCCATGCGAAGCGGAACCTCTCCCCTCCTCACTCTCTCTCGTTCTCTCATTTTCTCTCTCCCGTTCCATGTCATTTGGTTACAAAGCCTTAGAAACTGTCTCTGTCACAGTTGCCGTGGCATCTCCGGGTAATTGGGTTTAAAAATGACACCTTCTCGTGGAGTGAGAGAGAGGGAAGTGCAATTTGGTGTCTTCTAGGGCACAAGGGTGACATGTATATTCAGTAAAGATCTATGGGATGGGATAGAACTGACTGAAGTTCAGTGTTAAGTAATGAGAGGAGAGGTCTGTCAGAGATGTCACTGAGCAGGGAACTTTGTTACCATAGAATGCTCTAATCTATTCCATAGTATTCTCTATACCAGTATGATCTCTGTTTTTCTCATTTGTTATGGTAAATCCATACATCTGAAATGAACATTTGTGAGACTATTCCTCCTCCTAAAGGGAATACACACACACACCCACTCTCACATACACTCACATCCAAACCATGGCATCACGGGGCGTCATCTCTATATGTTCTCTTAATGTCATGCTGTATTGAGATGAAGGGAAGGGCTGCAGTTGAACTGAGTGTTTCTGGTTGTAGCAGAGGACACTGTTTCAGGCTCATAGGCAGTGCCAGAGGTCTATGATTTGTGTATGTGTGCGTGTGTGCTCGTATGCGTGTGTGCCCGTACATGTGTGTGCGTGTGAGTGTGCGTGCACTGGGAATAGGGCTCTGACAAGCCCCATTTACATTCATTAGAGGGCCTGTTGTTGCCTCCAACTCCATATGGCAGCGATCCACAGCTGTCCCTGCCACTGTGACTTCCTATAGATCACGTTCATCAGAGGGGAGAGGCCACTAATCAACAGCAAAATGTCTGCGCACAGAGCCCCCGCAAAGCACAGAGCCCCCGCAAAGCACAGAGCCCCCGCAAAGCACAGAGCCCCCGCAAAGCACAGAGCGGTAAGGGAAGTGTGGAGGAGATAGTTGAAGTGTGGAGGAGGTAGCTAAAGTGTGGAGGAGATAGTTGAAGTGTGGAGGAGGTAGCTAAAGTGTGGAGGAGATAGTTGAAGTGTGGAGGAGGTAGCTAAAGTGTGGAGGAGATAGTTGAAGTGTGGAGGAGATAGTTGAAGTGTGGAGGAGGTAGCTAAAGTGTGGAGGAGATAGTTGAAGTGTGGAGGAGGTAGTGGAATTGTGGAGGAGGTAGCTATTTGTGTGTCCATTACAAACCCATTTCTAAATACTCATGAGAGCCTCATGCAGTTCTTAAAAGGGAAAACTATCAAATACAGGTACATGGCATGATAAGAGTGAGTCCCCTGAGGCTTCCGCCAAACACAAAATGCTTTGTAAATGTATGCAGTGTGTGTGGTTATGTGTGTGTGCATGGCTATGATCTTACTTTTTGTTTAAAGAATAAAGGCTCTTTTCATTATATTAGTCCAGACTAGCGCGTGTCATTCTACAAAACACACCTCCTCCAGCCATTTCCTATTGTGATTATCAACCCATCTAACCCACCTGTTAGTCCTGACTTTCCACTGGAAACATTCTCCAAATGTCCCAGTTAAGTTACACTTCACTTTTGCCTGACTCACTCTCTGAAGGAATAAACTTGATAAAAGCTGTTTCCTCTGTAGAATCCTCTCGCTGTCAGAGCTTAGTAGACTATGTACAACACTGCCTTTCACAATGATGGGAGCACAATGAGGGATTGGGGCTATGAATTACAGAAATAGTGTCTTTACCAAGCAGCAGACGGGGTTTCAGCGGTTGGCGCAGGTAGTGGTGACATTTGAGTGGTTTGGTTTCGTGAGCTCGCTGTCACAGGAAGCTTAATGTCACTCGTCGACCGTGTGAGGTAACAATGGAGGACAGGCGACGGTGTTTAGCAACAGCGTGTGACTTCACCACTCCGAGCCACAGATCAATATGGTACCGTGCGGAACGACAAAAACTCAGAGAGCGTTCTCTCTCTTAAGGCCCAGGCACCACAGCCTAATATGGATTTGTTTTCATCTTAATCATCCCATAATCAAATTGTACTAGTTCAATGTAGACACAAATTTACTACGTTCTTCTATTAAACATTTTCTGAAACAATGTATCAAATTAGGTGACAATGCATTACATATGCAGGTATTTGCATATACTGTAAATCCATTTTCTGGACACTGGATGAAGCCTAAATATAATTTGTTTCATTTTGTTAAGACACTCCAGTAACTCAGGCCAAATTATGGATAATTACTTTTTTCATCTTTCTCTCCGCACTTAAAATGTTATCTAGAATAAAATAACATATTTAAGGATAAGCACAACATTTTTGTTGAATGTAGATGATTCTGAAAGGAATCATTTTTGGGGGGGCATGTGGGAAGAGTCTGAATTTCATTAAAATGGCAGTTAAAGACAAGTACACTGACTATAGCCTACCAATCACCATCTCTTCAAAGTAAGTTACTACAATAAGTCCAGTTTATAACATTCTCTATCAAAATGGGCTTTGAAACGGTGTGTGATTCAATTTAGTGAGGTTTGAAATTATGGATGTACTGTATGTTAATTTAAAAGGCTAGGTCAAAGACTCCAGCTACCCAAGACATAGACTGTTCTCTCTGCTATTGCACGGCAAGTGGTACCAGTGCTCCAAGTCTGGAACCAACAGGACCCTGAACAGATTCTACCCCCAAGCCATAAGACTGCTAAAAAAGACAGCTAAATAGATCATTAAATGGCTACCCGGACTGCCTGCATTGACCCATTTTTTTACTAACACTTTTGCACTGACTCTATGCACACACTGGACTCTACACACACATTCACACATACTTACACTAACACCCCAGCACACACACACACACACACACACACACACACACACACACACACACACACACACACACACACACACACACACACACACACACGCACACACACACACACACACACACACACACACACACACACACACTACATATACGCCCACACAAACATTACATGCACACACATGCATACTGAATACACACACACACACGCACTTTCACACTCACCACATACACTGCTGCTACTGCTCCACATACACTGCGGCTATGGCTCAGTCTATCATCTATCCTGTTGCCTAGTCATATTACCGCTACCTATACACTGAGTGTACAAAACATATGTCCATGACATAGGATGACCAGGTGAATCCAGGTGAACGCTATGATCCCTTATTGACGTCACTTGTTAAATCCACTACAGTCAGTGTCGATGAAGGGGAGAGAGGTTAAAGAAGGATTTTTAAGCCTTGAGACAATTGAGACATGGATTGTTTATGTGTACCATTCACAGGGTGAATAGGCAAGACAAAATATTTAAGTGCCTTTGAACAGGGTATGGTTCTTGGTACCAGGCACATGGGTTTGTGTCAAGAACTGCAACGCTGCTGGGTTTTTCACACTCAACAGTTTTCCGTGTGTATCAACAATGGTCCACCTCCCAAAAGACATCCAGTCAACTTGACACAACTGTGGGAAGCATTGTAGTCAACATGGGCCAGATATACGTACATGTTTGTGTTTGGGGAGCATACAGGCAGAGGATGGAAGATAAGATTCTCGCTCATGTCACCCACACTCTGACAAGGACAAACGCTAGTGGACTGACTGACTGACTCAAACCCATTCCTTCCCAGGATATTGTCAGAATGAGGTCACCCTGATACTTCCTGATACTTCCTGCAATCAGAAGCCTCCGAGGACGGGGCCTATGACTGCTGCCACGCGTGGGACATTGTGTGTTTTCTTGTGACAGAGACACAGTGTGTGTGTGTGTGTGGGGGGGGTGGGGGGGGACTGACTGGGATGGGAACGGCAGTGAGGACACAACGTCCCCACCTCACCTTTGACCTTAAGACGGGATTAGCTCGAAACAACACGGACCCTACCCTACGGAAGTAGCCCCTCTTTTCCTCTCTCTTTACCCATGTATTTCCCTCCGTCCCACTGTCACTCATAGTAAACAGCCAACTAGCTGTCCTGTCGTTGGTTAGATGTGATGTGAAGTCAGGGGTGGAGTTGACGTTTCCGAGGAAAGGTTCAGACACCCTCACTGTGTGGTTTCAATGGAGCGGATAGCGTCCTGTAGCAGTTCCCCTGTGGCCGTTTGTAGCGACCGGAATTGACACAAAATGGTCTGCAGTCGCTCTCCCCCATACAGCCTACGGCCCACTAATCAAGAAGCTGACAGTCTGCTTGTCTCTCTCATTAGCCCTCCAGTGTCTTTATGTACCGGGCATAATCACACACTAACCCTCCCACACTAACTCTGGCCACCGTCCACCCACCACCACACACATGTCTGGGTTGGTAGAGCGATAGTAATTACACACCGTTTTAACGATAATTAGCATCCAGCTGGAGACCGAGTCTTTGTAAGTCTCTATAAAATAAATTGCCTAGAGCTACTGAATACTATAGTAGTCTGGTCTTCTGGGCTTTGCTTTTAAAAGTGGGTAGTTGTTGTTGTTCGATTATGTGCACGTTGCGTGTAGGGGAAAGGTCAGTGGCATTAGGATCAACTGTCACATGGATTGACATGCGCAAATGAACATCAAAATGGTGGCAATGAGCGGCGTGTACGTGGTTCATTTGTACACAGCGTAGTCTGTGTGTGTACACTGTGATGCTGAGTGAGTGGAACCTAGCAATGTTGCATTCGAATGCTCTGGAGTCTTGTGGAACGCGTGAGTCCCGTCAAACGTCTGTATTCTGTGGAATCTGTGAATGCCACAGGGTTTGTGGACTTTTTCTTCAGTTGCTGAACCCTTTGTTGTCGTTCTGTGCTTGAGAGAGTGTGGTTGCCAGCGTGTGTGTGTCATTAAAACATGCTCTTATTTTGCCATCTGCTCAAGCATGTTGTCTATCTTTTTCTCTTCGTTCTAACCCCCCTCCCTCTCTGTCCCTCCATTCCTCTCCATCTCTCTCTCCCTGGCTCTCCTTCCTGCACACCGAGGCCAATTCACCTTATAACAGACGCGTGGACAGATGTTCCCCAGGCGATACACACCCTCTCTCTCTCTTCCTTCCCCTCTTCCCCCATTCCCGTGCCCTGACATGATGAGTAGGACAAAGCTACCGTCCCAGGCGTCCGTGTCAGCAGAATGCGTGCCGAATGAGCCTGCCTTCGCCTTATCTCCCTACAACACAACACAGCCACCACCGCCCGTACCTGTTCTCCCTCATCTCCTCGCTCACCCCGTGCTCCCCGGCGTGGCCAATTGGCATCCCCTCAGAGCACCAGGGGTTACTGCTCCCAAGGGGGCACGTTGCCCGACCTCTGACCCTTTCCCAGGATTCTCCTCTGCTGGCCGGCTCTGGATTGCATTTTATGCTCCGTAAATCTCCCTTCTCTAGCTTTCATCTCCAAGCGCAGAGCCGTTCAGAGCCCTCAACAGCACTTCAATGTCACAGCACGCTCTGGCCTTCTGTGGACTGGTCTGAGTTGATACATGTGTCAGTTAGTGTGTGCTGTGTGTTGGCATGTGTCTGTGTGATTCACAGCACCGTGCGTGTGCTGTGTTTCTATTTGTCCTGTGAGAGAAAAAAACAATCAGCTGTCAAGCTGCTGAGATGAGGCGACCTTGGAGTGGTCAACCCTGCAGAACAACCCTTTAGTCTCAAAAAGCTTAGCTCTAGTGTAGAGGTAGTTCACATGGGTATGTGTATATGTGCGTGCTTGCAAGCCTGTGCCTGTGCCTGTGCCTGTGCCTGTGCCTGTGCCTGTGCCTGTGCGTGTGCGTGTGCGTGTGTGTGTGCATGCGTGCGTGTCTGTGTGTGTGTGTGTGTGCTGACCTCGGTAATGATGGTACGGCGGACCCTCCAGGCATCACACAGCGGTCTAGCAGCAGAAACAGGAACATCCTAATGGCCTTACCAATGTTACCAATGAGAGAACACTGGAAGGATGCGCCCAGGGCTTTTTCTCCCCACATTAAATAATAACTGCATTTCTTAACCACTCACACACACAAAGAACAGACAGACAGACAGACAGACAGACAGACAGACAGACATATGGCATATTGAAAACAGGGATGGAAATTATTTTGACCCCTATCTTTTATAGGTTTATTTTGTTTTGCTTGTTAAACAAAATCTCTTTCTCTGAGTAATTGTAGTATAAAATAATATCATTTTTCAAATGTTTTGAAGCAAACAATATACTGTAGGTCAGTATTCGCGTCATTTTTTTTGACAGTCTTTTTTGCTCGTCTTTATCAAGGGTGCCTCTCATTTTGGACCTGACTATCATTTCAAAAGGAATCTCACCATAGCCACAAACGGTAGCACATTATCCTCACATGTGCATAGCCTACAAGCCACTAATGGCTAGTGCTAATGACTGCAGGGTCTCCACACAATCCAAATGATGAGCTCCAATGAACTGAAGAGAAGAACATAAGGCAACGGGGATTAAAGAGAGGGAAATCAAGGGACGAGGGAGAGGAGGGAGTCTAGAGAGAGAGCCGAGGCAGAGAGAAGAGGCAGACAAACAGGAAACAGGAACAATAGAGATAGGAGGAAGAGAAGAGTTGAGAAGAGCCGCGTAAAGGGTTTTAAAATAGGAACATGCTTCCTCTTACTATTTGTCAGATGCAAGTGGCTATCCAATCCTGTGCGTATCCGTCGCTGTCCCTGTCTTAACTACCCGATCGAGCACTGCTGCGTCATCGTCCCAGAGACTACGTTAGCCGAACACAAAAACAAAACAAAAAACAGTGAATCAGCACTGGTTTGAGAGGCCTGGGCACACTCCTGTTTCTCTGAGTCACAGACCTGACGAGTGGCACTCAGGGAGCAGCACTGAAAGAGTGACGTCCACATCAGAGGAGGGAGAGGATACTTATGTTAGAGGGGGTTCCTAATGATCAGGAGTCATCTCTGACATCAAAGTTAGAGAGAGAGAGCGATAATTTAAGAAAGAGGGCGAGAGACAGGGGGAGAGAAAGAAAGAAAAAAAACGACGAGAGAAAAGTGTGAGAGAAAATGAAAGCATACACAGTACATCATGGAGAATGGATTGTGCAGTGGTGTAAAAAATACTTTAAAGTGCTACCTGAGTAGTTTTGGGGGGTATCTGTACTTTACTATTTATATTTTTGATAATGTTTACTTCTACATTCCGAACTAAAATTATGTACTTTTTACTCCATACATTTACTCGTTACATTTAGAATGCTTAGCAGGACAGGAAAATGGTCCAATTCGCACACTTATCAAGAAAACATGCCTGGTCTCCCCTACTGCCTCTGATCTGGCGAACTAATGCTTTATCTAGTGACTCCTTGTGGTGGGCTGGGTACCAGCAGGCTGATATCGGTCATCAGTTGAACGGTGTTTCCTCTGACAGTTTGGTGCGGGTGGGTTTTAAGAAGCGCGGTTTGGTGTTTCAGAGGACGCATGACTCGACCTTCGCCTCTCCCAAGGCTTTTGGGGAGTTGCAGCGATGAGACAAGATCGCGATTGGATATCACAAAAAAGGGGGTACGTTTGTTATTTGTTTTTTTTTACATTTGGTTTGCTTAATATAAGGAATGTGAAATTATTATTATAAATAATAAGCAATTACATTACTTTTGATACTTAAGTATGTTTTAAACCAAATATTTTTACTCAAGTAGTATTTAACTGGGTGACTTTCACTTTTTCTTGACTCATTCTCTATTAAGGTATTTTTACTTTTACTCAAGTATGACAATTGGGTACTTTTTCCACCACTGAGATTGTGTGTGGATTGCTGTGATCTTTCCATAACTGTGACACTTCAACCTAACAAGTGCTCTTCTTTATAACAAGCACGCCAGGTGAAAGTGACTCACCATCGCTGAAAAGCAAACCCAACATTCAGTAACTGTCACAAACAACAATTGTACATCACTCCTCCAACACAGGGCCCTTGTATTATTTGTAACAAAGCATTCATACAGTCCTCTCCTCTCAAAACTATTTTTCTCTCTGTCACTTCCAACCCTTTTGTCTTGACTTCTGACTGCCCTCTTTTCTTCGTTATTTCCAGAATGTTCTTCACTTTAGAAATGCTCAAATTACCTTTGAAGTGTCTAATTCAGTAAAGGCACAAGAGTAATAAATAATTGTGTGCTATGTCGTCTTCATTGTTTGGGAGGGTCTATCGATTCACATGAGAGCGTAGATGCACAGTCATTTTCTTCTGCAGTGACAGCATTGAAATGCAATTGCTTTGATTCCATTGTGCCGGGGAGACTGTATATCATGGAGTCTACAGAGAGAGAAGGGATATGTGGTGTCACCTCTGTTATTTTTCTCACTCTATTTATGCCAGAGCATATTGATATATTGATTAATTAAAGCAATTACAGAGAGGGGAGGAGGGGGGGAAGACACTTGGTTGCCAATGGATTATTTACGGCAGTACATGAGTTTGTGTGATAGGGGAGTGGGATGTTTTTGTGAGCATTTGTGTGTGTGTGTGTGTGTGTGTGTGTGTGTGTGTGTGTGTGTGTGTGTGTGTGTGTGTGTGCGCGTGCGCGTGTGCGTGTGCGTGTGCGTGTGTGTGTGTGTGTGTGTGTGTGCGTGTGCGTGTGTGTGTGTGTGTGTGTGCATCAAATCAAAGTTTATTGGTGGCATACACAGATTTCCAGATGTTATCGCAGGTGCAGCGAAAGGCTTGTGTTTCTAGCTCCAACAGTGCAGTAATAGCTAGCAATGCAAAAAAATACATACATAATCCCAGAAAGTAAAAAGAAAGACATTTGTCAAAATAAATAAATTGTGTTTGGGCATCTGTGTGTGAATTATGCATGGTTCGGCTGGTATGGGCGTGGGTGAGCACGCACGTACCATTGACTTGCATGTTGGCATAACTGTGTGTTTTCTCTGTGTGTAGTTATGTGTGTCTGTGTTTATGTTTGAAGCAGGTTGGAGAGTTATGCTGGAAACCATTTCAATGGAGTGTAATCGTCTTCCATGTCATTTTCCCATTGTTTGCTCTTTTTCCTTCATCTGGATGATGTATTCACTTGGTATCTGACAAGTACAGCAATGTCACGCAATCTATTTTGTTGTTCTTCTTTCTCACACACACCCACATACCCCAAGTGAAAGTTCAGGGTTGGGAATAGTGGAAAATGGCTGCTTGGGATTCAAGCCCTCTTACGTAACACTTGGTGTGTCTGTATGCTGAGTGCAGTTGGTGTGTGTGTGTTTACCGTGTAGTTGTGTGTCATTTTTTTATGGGTGTACAAGACTTACCCAAACCCCAAACCCTGAGCTCTGCAGCTGAGAGAGAGCAAGCGAGAGAATACGAGAGAGAGAGGGAATGTAACTGTTTGCATGGATGTTACAATCTACCCCTCTCTCTCTCTCTCTCTCTCTCTCTCTCTCTCTCTCTCTCTCTCTCTCTCGCTCTCTCTCTCTCTCTCTCTCTCTCTCTCTCTCCCTCTATCTTTCCTCTCTCTCTCTTTCTCTCTCTCTCTGGCCTCCCTCTCACTCTCACACAATTCTTAGTTCTCTCATCCCAGACTTAGTTCTCTCCCAGGGAGATTCTTCCCTCATTCCTTCACTCCCCTAGGCACCTCACCACTCCTATACAATCCAAATTCTTCCCTTCAACCGTCCCTCTCTCTCACCCTCCCTCTTCCTCCTCC
The DNA here is from genome assembly GCF_045791955.1 of Oncorhynchus clarkii lewisi. Taxonomy (NCBI): domain Eukaryota; kingdom Metazoa; phylum Chordata; class Actinopteri; order Salmoniformes; family Salmonidae; genus Oncorhynchus; species Oncorhynchus clarkii. The sequence goes on from NC_092168.1 coordinate 16,684,232, forward strand.
TTCATTTCCCTCTCTCCAGGAGAGGACTGACTGAGAGGATTTGGGTCTTGGTGTGTGTGTGCGCGGGCATGCGTGCGTCTGTGTGTGTGTGTGTGTGTCTGTATGTTCCTCATCTTCTCAGAGGCCACTAGTAAGTGGGACCTGATTCCAGGAAGAGGTAAACACGTAAATTCAGGGAAGCAGACTGGGTCCACACATTTGGTCACATGAACCCTTTGTATGGTAAGCATCATTAGCTTCTCTTTCAGCTCCGTATGCACACTAGCTATCTCTCGTACAGTGCAGTAGCCCCAGCCTCGTCCCCGGTCTCGTCCTCAGCCTCGTCCTCAGCCTCGCCCTCAGTCTCATTCATAATGTATCAAACACGGCCGTTAGTATCTCATCTCCAACCCCCTGCCTGCCTGAGAAACACAGAAGCCACATTCATATTTAACGCCATGGCTACGTATCAAAACAGACAGTTATCAAAATATGTCAACTTCTTTTTTCGGATAGGGGGCTTGTAGTAATTATGAAGCACTCAGCGATTCTTCTAGTGCTTGTTTGGCCTAACACTAATTGCCTGTGTTTGTAATCTCACGTACAGAGACCGGAGACGAGAGCATGATGGAAATATTAACACGATTTCACTTTAAAGGCCGAGATAAGCATCTGCAGAACGGCAGAGCAGAAAGAGCACCGAGTTTCTAAACCCAGAGGCCCAACATCGCAATACTTCTGGGAACGCTTCGTGAAGCATACTCGACAGACCAGGGTTTTGGGGGTTTGGAATGTCGATGGGAGAAGATAAAAAAAATCCTCCTTAGTTGTTAATTTTCCCCAAATCTAAAGGCACAGCGTAGATTCTCAAGTCAATGTCTGAAGTGGCCTAACATGTTGTTACACCAACCTCGTTGAAAGTGACAAACTGACACATTTTCATTTCCATCCCAAACAACTTCACATCGAAGGAGTGCCTTTGATTTGACGGCTGGGCAGACGCACAGTTCGGCTGGAGATGACAGCGAGACCCGATGACGTGTTTCTGCGCATGAGCTTACATAGCCAATGCCACCACGACACCGCCTACAAGCGCGATCAGGGATTTCTATTGGAAAAAGCAGTTTCTAGACATCTTCATGCTGTCCTGTTTTGGATAGAGGTTTAACTGTAACACAACCTATAAAACCAGTTAACGTGAGAGAGAGAGATTATTATTATCGGTAGACTCTTTTGCAAAGCGCTTGGTCACGCTTTATATAAAGTAGGGCTCTAAGCACTCTGGAAATAGACCGTATTGGCATGAGTATATGGTAAGTAATGGTAAGTAGTGTAAACTGCAGTGTAAATCCTGACTTCTGTTAATCGATTACGTGTGAAGGCTGTGGAGGAGATGGGTGAGGTTTCTTTGCAGGTTGGTTGGGGAATGTTATGCTTTGGACAACGGGCAAATTGGAGTTGTGGCAACAGAAATACACACACCAACACACACATGCAAATAGTACTGACACACACATGCAAATAGTACTGACACACACATGAAAATAGAATCCCAAAAGATCTTAATCCGTGCTGCCGGTCCGGCAGAGGATAAATCAACCCATTGTTTGAATACGCCACACCACATGAAGCAAACAATCTGAAGCATTGATTGACATGGGAGAACGCGTCCAAGGTATTAAAACCACCTTGCTGCAAATCTCTTTACGCATTCTACTCTTGAATATTGCAGCTAGCATTGGTGGAGGTAGCTTAGCACGAGCCTATCTTTCGTTCTACCATCCATCCTAAAAGTAGTATGAATATGGATGGTGGAGCAGACAGTCCCAGACATACAGGTAATGATTTCCCAGGCCCATTGGTATGGGTGGACGGTAGGAATGCGGTAAGCAGACTGTGGCCGGCCAGAAAGTGTGCAGTAAGTGTGCAGGGCCGGTGGTCATGCATATAATCTCTGTGAGGATGGAGCTATGAAAGATGCATGGCCCTAGACCAGCCCAACTCCAAGACACACGTACACACAGACAGACACAGACGCACACACACACACACAGAGAGAGAGAGAGAGAGAGAGAGAGAGAGAGAGAGATAGAGAGAGAGAGAGAGAGAGAGAGAGAGAGAGAATATCAGGATCAGTCCATGGCCCTTCTCTGTTCTTACGTCTCTTGTTCACCTCCTCTCTCTAGCCCACCTCTGTCTTATTGGGTTTGATCACTCCATGTCAAGGTTGAGTTTTTTTAAATGATTGACTGTAGCAGGTGTGTGTAGTGTCTCTGTGTGAGGAAGAGACTGTGGCGAGGTCAAAGGCTGTTTGGTCCTGTATGGCTCGCTCGCTACGCCAGGGTTGTGGGTTTGAGTCCAGGGCGACACATACGTTAGAATGTAAGCACACATGACAGGAAGTCACTTTGGATTCAAGCGTCTGCTAAAATGGCATATTTCTTTCCAAGGGATTAGTAGACCTAGTAGACGTCATGCTGCTACTGGGTTGACACTTCAGAATGGCAGTCGTGGTACGCAGCCCCACTGTCTCTGTGACCTCAAGGCGAAATGTCAAACCCATCACGTGACGGTGAGAACCACCAGGTGGGTCTTAAATCACGGAGCTGACCACCCCAAGTTAACTGTCAACCCTGAGGGTGTTCTAGTCATATACACAGACGCACGCCTGCACACAAACACAGAGAGAGAGAGACACACACACTTCCACATGAGGATGGTGTCTTACACACATGCTGCATACCACAGATACCACAGTAACAACCTGTCCCATGAGACCGCCTGGAAACCCCAGAGCTCAGAGCTTAGCACACAGTTATATGAGAGAGAGAGAGAGAGAGAGAGAGAGAGAGAGAGAGAGAGAGAGAGAGAGAGAGAGAGAGAGAGAGAGAGAGAGAGAGAGAGACACAGACAGACAGACAGACAGACAGACAGACAGACAGACAGACAGACAGACAGACAGACAGAGGGAAAGGGGGAAAGGGGGAAAGGAGGAAAGGGGGGGGGGGATTCACCGACACTTACTGATGATGCCACTCAACTCAGCTGTGCAGAGTTAGTTGGATGCTTTTCCGTGACTCTGGGAAACCATTTTCACACACATACGCTGGTTTATGAGTAAAAACTGTACATTAACGTTCATATAATGAACGAGAGAGATGTGTTATTGTTGATCATAGTAGGTACACATGCGCTTTAGTGAGGAATGAACTAGGAATAAACTAATCAGCTGAATTGGTCTGTAATTGAAGTGCAGATAGTTTGGGTTGTGTAGTTAAATTATGTTGGTTATGTGGTTATTACTGTTTAAGACTGCTGTTGTTTATTGTCCCACTCAGCTAAAGTTGACTCTTGGGAGAAAATAGAATTGATTGATTTGAATATTGTTAGGCAATAGTCTATAGTGATGAATATGTCCATAAATAATGAGACACGTTCTTTAACAGTTAGTTGGTCATTGTGTTGATGCTTGTACAGTGCAACGCTAACTCTTCTCCAAATTGCACTGAAGATACGCTAGATTGATAATGAAGAGCAAATACACTATACATACAAAACGATGTGGACACCCCTTCAAATGAGTGGATTCGGGCTATTTCAGCCACACCTGTTGCTGACAGGTGTATAAAATCGAGCACACAGCCATGCAATCTCCATAGACAAATATTAACAGTAGAATGGCCTTACTGAAGAGCTCAATAACTTTCAACGTGGCACCGCCATAGGATGCCACCTTTCCAACAAGTCAGTTCATCAAATTTCTGCCCTGCTCGAGCTGCCCCGGTCAACTGTAAGTGCTGTTACTGTGAAGTGTTAATGTCTAGGAGCAACAGCGGCTCCGCTGCATAGTTGTAGGCCACACAAGCTCAAAGTACAGGACTGGCGAGAGCTGAAGCACATAAAGCTTGTCTGGGTTGCAACACTCACTACCGAACTGCTTCTAGAAGCAACGTCAACACAACAACTGTTCTTTGGGAACTTCATGAAATGGGTTTCCATTGCCGAGCAGCCGCACACAAGCTTAAGATCACCATGCAAAATGCCAAGTGTTAGCTGGAGTGGTGTCAAGCTCGCCACCATTGTACTCCGGAGCAGCGGAAACGCGTTCTCAGGTGGGATGAATCCGGCAGTCTGGCGGACAACTGAGTTTTGCGGATGCCAGGAGAATGCTACCTGCCCGAATGTGTACTGACAACTGTAAAGTTTGGTGGTGGAGGAATAATGGTCTGTGGCTGTTTATCATGGTTCGGGATAGGCCCCTTAGTTCCAGTGAAGGGAAATCTTAATGCTACAGCATACAATGACATTCTAGACGATTCTGTGCATCCAATTTTGTGGCAACAGTTTGGGGAAGGGTCTTTCCTGTTTCATCATGCCACCGTGCACGAAGCGAGGTCCATACAGATCGGTGTGGATGAACTTTACTGGCCTGCACAGAGCCTTGACCTCAACTCCATAAAACACCTTTGAGATGAATTGGAACGCCAACTGCTAGCCAGGCCTAATCACCCAAAATCAATGCTCGACCTCACTAATGCTCTCATGGCTGAATGGAAGCAAGTCCCTGCAGCAATGTTCCAACATCTAGTGGAAAGCCTTCCCAGAAGAGCGGAGGCTGTTATAGCAGCCAAAGGAGGGGAAAAAATCCACATTAATGCCCATGTTTTTGCAATGAGATGTTTGACGAGCAGCTGCCCACACACTTTTTGTCATGTAGTGTATGTGCTAATGATGTGGAGATCTGCAATATCAATGTATATATCCTGGTAAGTGTATGTGTACAGATTTTGAGGGAAGGGAAGGAGCGAAAGGTTAGGTTACAGTCAAGCACATTCATTGTTAACCTGAGCCGGCTCTTCCGATTAGAATGACAGTTTCCCACACCCTCCCATGACTTTAATAACTTTCACACACTCCACAGTCGCAAATCCAGGCATCCACTCAGGTGTTGATGCATAGCCTCTGGCCAACTCCACAAACAGCTATGCAAGTGGGATGTGTATGAGTGAGCGAGTTAATTTGTATGGGAATGTGTGCAATGTGCATGCATGTGTGTGTTTGCATGTGATCATGGCCACATTGACAAACCTGATTGCATGTAGCTGGATCCATATCTTTTCCTCTGCAACGTGCACATAGCACTTACTCGGTTATGATGTGTGTTTATGCATGTGTGTGACCGTGTGTGTCTCCCATGTCCTACTTTTAAGCCACTCTAAAGTTACAGGAATGCTCGGCGCTGAAGAATAGCGAACAGACTTGATTGCCAGTGTTCAGAGCCACAGGCACTTTGAAAGGCACACACACAATCACCATTGTTCCTCAGACTTCCCATACACCTGGGCTCAGCCGGCCTAAAAACATTTCTCATCAACTGGAGTGACCCTGCAATAAAGGACGCAGCCTACTGTATAAGAAATACATGCACACCTACTTTAGAGGAGCCATTGTGCTGTACAATAGACCGTGGCCTGGCTGACACGCAGTCACAATGGAGATTTGTTCTCTTTGTCAGGGGGGATTGCTCAGTGTAGTAGAGAGCGAGACCACACATCATAAAGAGAGAGAGAGAGAGAGAGAGAGAGAGAGAGAGAGAGAGAGAGAGAGACAGAGAGAGAGAGAGACAGAGAGAGAGAGAGAGAGACAGAGACAGAGACAGAGACAGAGAGAGAGACAGCGACAGAGAGAGAGACAGAGACACAGACAGACAGACAGACAGACAGACAGACAGACAGACAGAGGGAAAGGGGGAAAGGGGGAAAGGAGGAAAGGGGGGGGGGGGGAATTCACCGACACTTACTGATGATGCCACTCAACTCAGCTGTGCAGAGTTAGTTGGATGCTTTTCCGTGACTCTGGGAAACCATTTTCACACACATACGCTGGTTTATGAGTAAAAACTGTACATTAACGTTCATATAATCTGACTCATCAACAATCATGGTTGGTAATCTCCTAATTTATAGCCCCAGTACATTGAATAATGACAGATATTCTGTCCTCCGCGGCCTCTGCCTGTAATATATTCAGATACATCAACCTTTGACTCCTTGGTTGACCCCTGTGGGCCAATAAACCACACAACACATGATTAGGGTATTGGGAAAGCATCGGTGCAAGGCCACTTGCATTGCCTGTGTTGTTTAGGGAGCCTGGCTCAGAAAAGGAATGGGTATTTTCCTCAGCTCTAGAGGTGTATTGGGTAATGGATTGTACACACAACCCATTCCCATCTGCCCATAATTCACACTAGAGGTCGACGGAATATGATTTTTCAGTGCCGATATCGATACCGATTATTGGAGGACCAAAAAAAGTCGATACTCATTAATCGACTGATTTTAATATATATATACTTTTATTTTAACTTAACATAGTACATAAATAATATATATTTAGTCTCAAATAAATAATGAAACATGTTCAATTTGGTTTAAATAATGCAAAAAGAAAGTAAAAGCGCAATATGTGCCAAGTAAAAAAGGTAACGTTTAAGTTCCTTGCTCAGAACATGAGAACATATGAAAGCTGGTGGTTCCTTTTAACGAGTCTTTAATATTCCCAGGTTTTAGGTTTTATTTATTATAGGACTATTTCTCTCTATTCCATTTGTATTTCATATACCTTTGACTATTGGATGTTCTAATAGGTACTTTAGTATTGCCAGCCTAATCTCGGGAGCTCATAGGCTTGAAGTCATAAACAGCGCTGTGCTTCAAGCATTGCTAAGAGCTGCTGGCAAACGCTGTAAAGTGCTGTTTGAATGAATGCTTACGAGCCTGCTGCTGCATACCATCACTCAGTCAGACTGCTCTATCAAATATCAAATCATAGACTTAATTATAATAACACACAGAAATACAAGCCTTTGGTCATTAATATGGTCAAATCCGGAAACTATCATTTCGAAAACAAAATGTTTATTCTTTCAGCGAAATATGCAACCGTTCTGTATTTTATCAAATGGGTGGCAACCCCAAGTTTAAATATTGCTGTTACATTGCACAACCTTCAATGTTATGTCATAATTATGTAAAATTCCGTCAAATTAATTACGGTCTTTGTTAGGAAGAAATGGTCTTCACACAGTTCGCAACGAGCCAGGCGGCCCAAACTGATGCATATGCCCTGACTCTAGTCTACTTGCACTGAACGCAAGAGAGAAGTGACACAATTTCTCTAGTTAATATTGCCTGCTAACATGCATTTCCTATAACTAAATATGAGGGTTTTAAAAAACATACTTCTGTGTATTGATTTTAAGGAAGGCATTGATGTTTATGGTTAGGTACAATTGTGCAAAGATTGTTATTTTCTTTGCGAATGTGCTTTTGTTAATTAATCGGCCGTTTGGCGAAGTTGAAGTAGGCTGTGATTCGTTGATAAATTAACAGGCACCACTTTGATTATATGCAACGCAGGACAAGCTAGCTAAACTAGTAATATCATCAACCATGTGTAGTTAACTAGTGATTATGTTAAGATTGATTGTTTTTCTAAGATAAATTGAATGCTAGCTAGCAACTTACCTTCTTGGCTCCTTGCAGCCACAAGGTCCTTTGATGCTGCACTCGCGTAATAGGTGGTCAGCCTGCCACACAGTCTCCTCGTGGATTGCAATGTAATCGGCCAGAATCGGCGTCCAAAAAGGCAGATTACAGATTGTTATGAAAACTTGAAATCGGTCCTAATTAATCGGCCATGGCGATTAATCGGTCAACCTCTAATTCACACTACATACACATCATTCGTACATACACTCTGGAAATAATGCACTGAAGCACAAACACACACACGCACAGACACACACACACACACACACACACACACACACACACACACACACACACACACACACACCTGGGATTAGCTCACCTAGTTAGCGTAAGCTTGGCCAAACCTGATAAAACAGTGAGATTATGTATAGCAGTAACGGTAAAGCTAATACCCTATGAATCCTTAATCAGCCTAGCTGCTATTCTAACGGGATTAACATGCGTAGCTCCATCCCACAGCGGCAGATCAGCAGATCTTACCACTGGCCCCGACCATGATTATGAGCTGAGGACAAATACTGCAGTGAAATGACCATGTCAATCAGCACTACGGCTCTGGAGAGAAAAGAGGAGAGCTCTACAGTCACCAACAGTGGCCCACTTTTTCTTTAGAACGTGCGCGTGTGTGCTGCGTGTGTGTGTGTCTACCTCTTTAAAAAGCCCCCTTATTAATCTAAGTTTGACACTGGAGCTGGATTTTAAACAAACAGAGGTGCTCTTATTTCAGTGGGGGAGAAGGGAGGTGAAGGGAGAATATGATGAGCTAGTTTCCTCTCTCACAAGAGATAAGAGCAACGGAGCCGCAAATGACTGCCATCTCTTCTCTCCTCTTTCCTCGTTCCTCTCATCTTCTTCTTTCTTCTCTTTTCTCAGGGGCTACCTTCCTGTCTGGACACGTTGCGATAGAACAGACCCTTTAACCTGGGCCCTCACGCAAACACGCAAAATGAACACACACATTTCCCTCTTACGCACACACACACACACACACATTCACACACACTTCCCTCTTACACACACACACACACACACACACAAACACACATTATCACACACATGTACATATACACACACACACATACATCAAAGGCCTAGTACTACACATCTGAAGTAAGTGTGTGAGACAGTAGGTAAGAGATTGAGTGCTGCTGTAGCTGGGAGGCAAAGTCATTTCTCTCCTCTTGTTTTCATAGTGATGATAGATGGTGATAACACAGAACAGGACAGTCTGTCTGGGGGTGTGCCTGCCTGCTGTGTGTTTGTCTGTGTGTGTGTGTGTGTGTGTGTGTGTGTGTGTGTGTGTGTGTGTGTGTGTGTGTGTGTGTGTGTGTGTGTGTGTGTGTGTGTGTGTGTGTGTGTGTGTGTGTGTGTGTGTGTGTGGGTGCGTGCGTTTGTGCGTGCGTGCGTGCGTGCATGTGCGCGTGTTTTAGGAAACAGTCATAATACCATGGCATCTGAGAGACTAGGAGAGACACTCATTAATGAATATGAGCACACACTCAAAGTGAACAATGAAAGGATTAACGTTACTAGAATTGGCGTGTGGAGGAGTCTGGGAATACATTCATACCGTACATACTGTATAAAGAAAACAAGAGCACACAACCGGTGACCAAAACAGCCTAAGGCAAGAATACAGAAACCGAAACACCGAAATCAACCAGTCTCATTCAAAGACAATTCATTCACACACTGGGCGAACTACAGCATTCACAAGATTTAGTATTACACCAATTATTTAGGCCGGGTATCATTCCCGAGCATTCTAGTTGACAATGTAGCTTTTAAATGTAGTAAATGTGCATTTTCAGATTGAATCTCAGCCTTAGCTTTTACAAGTTGTTTGTTCTACAACACACACACACATACAGTACATAGTGTCGTCGTCGTCCCCCCCCCGTGGATTGACTCCGGTGCCTCAGTCATTATGAAGTCCTCTTTTCCAGCAGGAACTCCAGCAGTGAGGACCAGGCTGACCCAGTTGACGGTCACTAAGGCCCTGTCCCCAGGTCGTCCCGGTCGTCCCGGTCGTCCCGGCCCAGAAGCTCCGGCACACCAGGGGCTCCATTATTCTGCCTGGCTCAATGTGGACGGCTGCCGGGCCTGTTTCTCTGCCTGGCCACCAGACACTAACCTGGCCCTTACTATAACTCCCCCTCAATAGTCTGCTTGGCCATGACTCTTGGTGGTTGGATGGTGGGTGGAGGGAGGGAGGGAGGGAGAAAGAGCAGTGTATAGACAGTGTATGGACACATGGTGGGGATGTGTCGTATATTGATCTGTTTTTGATAGACAGGTAGGATGTAGTATAGTTCACTGAGAGAAAGAGAGCAGGAAATGTGGACTAGGTTAAAATGGAAAGACATAATTGACTGATAATGGGGGAGGAAATGAAGGGAAACGGATGAAAAAGGGAAAGAGATGGAAGAGAGGGAAGAACTGGTGAATGGTGAGTTCTGGTGTGAGAAGTAAACAGTGGAGAGAAAGGAGAAAAAAGGCTAATTTGGCTTTGGTCAGAGCTTTGGTGGTGGGTTTCCATGGTTACTGACTCTTCCTACCTTTGTTTCTCAGACTGTGTTTCTTTTTTTGTGTGTTTACCCCCCCCCCCACCCACCCCCTACTTCGCCTCCCTCTCTACCCTCCTGCCCACTCTGCCTGTATATCTCCATATATCCCCAGAGGCCCAGGTATGGGGGGTACGGCGCCAGCTAGACAGAGGCCTTCTCTACGGACATGGCCAGGGCAAGGAGATCCCTCAGCCGGTCCCGTACCCACCACCACCCACCATCCACCTCGCCGCAGGCTACCCAGATCTAGCCAGACACAGGCTGACAACCCCCTCAATATCCCTCCCCAAACACACACATACGTGTGTGCGCACGCACGAGTGCACACACACACACAGACACACACACACTGCATAATCATCTCCCTTTCTCTCTCAGCATAGGTTAGTTCGCACAGACACAATCACCTCAGGATGTTCACTGAATACAGATATACAGAAATACACACAGGCAACGAGACCAGCAGGGTCAGAGTCTTCAGTGTTCAAGTCTGGCAAAAACACAAAATTAACTGGAGGAGATGTGCTTGGTTTAATTACGAATGATATCGAGTGGAATATCAAGTAATCTAAACTCGCCAGTGACAAGGATAATTGCAAGACTTACAATTTCTTACCTCTTGGAATTTTGTTTAGCTTTTTTTATATCAATATTCAGATGATGGTAGTTTATTTTACAGGTGGTGGCGCCTACAGTGCAGTAGAGTTGTTCACTTAATTGTCTATCATATGAATTAGCATTGGTGATGAGATTAGTAAGAGATCAGGAGGCGAGAAGAGTGCACTGCTGTGGGTGTAACTGAGACCTGAAGGCTTACTTCCGTTAGCTCCCCAAGCTAATGTTTTATCTCAGCGGGCTAACACAGTTTTGTTCGAAACTAGTCATATACTCAGTTGGGACACCAGTGTTTGGGGTTAGTCTTGTGTCAGGGCTGTGATGCCCGTTGCCCCGCATCCTCTCCTAGCCTCAACCCCTATACAGGTGTTGACACCTTCAGTAAGTCAAACACATTTTTAATACCTTCACTGAAGTGCACAGGGTCAGGGGTCAGGGCCACAACTACCTAATGGCGCTGACCTAATATAACATGTTTACACTACCGTTCAAAAGTTTGGGGTCACTTAGACATTTCCTTGTCTTTGAAAGAAAAGCACATTTTTGTCCATTAAAATAACATCAAATTAATCAGAAATGCAGTGTAGACATTGTTCATTTTGTAAATGACTTTTGTAGCTGGAAATGGCAGATTTTTAATGGAATATCTGCATAGGACTGGCCCATTATCAGCAAGCATCACTCCTGTGTTCCAATGTGCTGTGTACTACTCCCTTCACAGAACAGCGCAAACTAACCAGAATAGAAAGAGGAGTGTGAGTCCCCGGTGCACAACTGAGCAAGAGGACAAGTACATTAGAGTGTCTAGTTTGAGAAACAGACACCTCACAAGTCCTCAACTGGCAGCTTCATTAAATAGTACCCACAAAACACCAGTCCCAATGTCAAAAGTGAAGAGGCCACTCCGGGATGCTGGCCTTCTAGGTAGAGTTGCAAAGATAAAGACATATCTCAGTTTGGCCAATAAAAAGAAAAGATTAACATGGGCGAACGAACACAGACACTGGACAGAGGAACTGTGGATAGCTTTTACCATAGTTTGGGTTATGGAGTAGCTAGCTAGCTGGTGTTGCAAAAGCCCATTGCATGCATTGTAAGGTAGCAGCGTAACCATTTCATGAAAGTTTGGTGTTGGTTTTGAACTTATGTAGCTAGCTAGGTAATTAGCTATGTTTTGTGGAAAAATGTAGGAATGGCATGTGGACCTGAGCTAGCTATTGTTAGCAAGCTTCTGTGTTGAGGTCAGCTGTTGTTGTCTAGCTCTAGCTAGCTAGCTAATGGCTGAAGTAATTTCTGTAAAAAACATTCCATAACCAAATATAGCTATCTACCTTTATTTGCCTGTTCGTTAGCGAACTGTTAGATTTGTTTTTGTATTTATTAGGGATCCCCATTAGATGCTGCCAAGGCGGCAGCTACTCTTCCTGGGGTCCAAACACATTAAAGCACTTACATTACATATAAAACAAAAGATAAAACATTACACCATATAACATTATTACACCACTACATATCTACAATACAAAATGTACAATAGAAAATGTATGTAATGTAACAAACATAATATATGCACAGACTGTTTACAGTGTATGCATATGTGTGTATCTGTACCTTGTGTGTCTCTTCACAGTCCCCGCTGTTACATAAGGTGTATTTTTATCAGTTGTTTATCTGATTCTACTGTTTGCATCAGTTACCTGATGTGGAATAGAGTTCCAGGTAGTCATTGCTCTATGCAGTACTGTGCGCCTCCCATAGTCTGTTCTGGACTTGGGGATTGTGAAGAGACCTCTGGTGGCATGTCTTGTGGGGTATACATGGGTGTCCGAGCTGTACGCAAGTAGTTTAAACAGACAGCTCAATACATTCAGCTTGTAACACTTCTTACAAAAACAAGTAGTGATGACGTCAATCTCTCTTCCGCTTGGAGCCATGAGAGATTCAAATGCATATTGTTAGGTTTTAATGTTGAGTAAATAACTCACGGACACTAGAGAAGCTTAACCAAGTAGAATTCTTCCCAAAGGGTCGATACAGCTGTAATTCAGACACAGACATGGCTTCCCCGTGGTGGTATTCATAACCCACTTTGGGTGGAGTCTCCTCCTTATCTCTAAATATTGCATCATTATTGCTAAGCAGGGAGCAAAGTGATATGAGCCTTCAACGGTTTATCCCCTTATCAGTACTGCCACATGCAACAATATCATTAATGTCAGCTCTCTGTGTACATGTAAAGGCCAGGTGTGGTGCCCTGTTCTGAGCCAACTGCAATTTTCCTAAGTCTTTGTGTCACCTGACCACTAGACTGAACAGTAGTCGTAGGTGCGACAAAACTAGGGCCTGTCAGACCTGCCTTGTTGATAGTGTTGTTAAGAAGGCAGAGTTGTGCTTTATTATGGACAGACTTCTCCCCATCTTAGCTACTGTTGTATCAATATGTTTTGACCATGACAATTTACAATCTAGGGTTACTCCAAGCAGTTTAGTCACCTCAACTTGATCAATTTCGACCTTATTCATTGCAAGATGTGGTTGAGGTTTAGGGTTAGTGAATTTTTTGTCCCAAATACAATGCTTTTAGTTTTAGAAATATTTTAGGACTAACTAATTCCACCAATTGAGAAACTAACTGCAGCTCTGTTAAGTGTTGCAGTCATTTCAGTTGCAGTAGTAGCTGATGTATATAGTGTTGAGTCAACCGCATACATAGACACACTGGCTTTACTCAAGGCCAGTGGCATGTCATTAGTATAGATTGAAAAAAGTAAGGAACCTAAACAGCTACTTTGGGGAATTCCTGATTCTAACTGGATTATATTTTCCATTAAAGAGCACCCTCTGTTTTCTGTTAGACAAGTAACTCTTTATCCACAATATAGCAGGGGGTGTAAAGCCATAACGCATACATTTTTCCAGCAGCAAAATATGATCGATAATGTCAAAAGCTGCACTGAAGTTTAACAAAACAGCCACCAACAATCTTTTCATCATAATTTTCTCTCAGCCAGTAATTTGTGAAAGTGCTTGTTGAGTGCCCTTCCCTATAAGCGTGCTGAAAGTCTGTTGTCAATTTGTTTACTGTAAAATAGCATTGTATCTGGTCAAACACAATTTCCTCCAGAAGTTTACTAAGGATTGGTAACAGGATGATTCATCGGCTCTTTGAGCCAGTAAAGGGGCTTTACTATTCTTTAGTAGTGGAATTACTTTTCTCCACTCCATGCCTGAGGGCGCATACGTTCTAGTAGGCCTAAATTGAAGATATGGAAAATAGGAGTGGCAATATCGTCCACCATTATCCTCACTAATTTTCCATCCAGATTCTCAGACCTCATGGCTTGTCATTGTTGATAGACAACAATAATGTTTTCACCTCTTCCACACTAATTTTACTGAATTCAAAGTACAATACTTGTCATTCATAATTTGGTCAGATATACTTGGATATGTAGTGTCATCATTTGTTGCTGGCATGTCATTCCTAAGTTAGCTTGTCAATGAAAAAGTAATTCAAGTAGTTGACAATATCGGTTTTGTGATGAATGAGCCATCTGATTCAATAAATTAGGTGCTCCAAAGCTTTTTACTACCATTCTTTATATAATTTATTTTTGTTTCAAAGTATAGCTTATTTTTATTTTTATTTAGTTTTGTCACATTATTTCTTAAATTGCAGTACGTTTTCCAATCGATTGTGCTGCCAGACTTTTTGGCCATACCTTTTGCCTCATCCCTCTCAACCATACCATTTTTTAATTGCTCATCAATCCAAGGGGCTTTAATAACAGTTTTTACAGTCATTTTCTTAATGGTGAATTATTATTAGTAACTGGAATCAGCAATTTCATAAATGTGTCAAGTGCAGGGTCTGATTGCTCCTCATTACACACAACAGACTAGCAAATATTCTTTACATCATCAACATAAGAATCACTACAAAACTTATTGTATGACCTCTTATACACTATATTAGGGCCATTCTTTGGAACTATGACTGGTATTAGCTAGCTACAGAGATTAGCTACTGAACTATCAGGTTAATGTTAGCTAGGTCAAATTAGCTAGCTACCTAGCTAATCAAAATGTATGTTTGCAATTGCTGATTAACCTCAGCTTGAATACCACCATATAGATAGATATCTACAGTAGCCTAGGTCCTCATCAACTTCTTATGACTGGCAGCCTGGTGCAGCAGCAGCTGTGTTGTTGCCGGTATTAGAAAGTCTGACCTTTGGCTGAAAAATATGTTAGCATTGTCAGAAATACTACAAAAAGGTAGCACATCGTTAATAGACGGAAATAAGGAACATGAGAGAGATAGATTGTACATTTAATAAAAAACTGTTTCACCTGCATATTTTTAAGTCCAATGGTCACTTTATGGACGCTATAGTCTCGTTTTAATCCGATGTCTGAAATTTGAGCTAGGTGGTCAGAAGAAATACTCTGAAAACTCAATTGCTAACTACCCTGTTAAAAATCTGGTATGTGGTTCTCCGTAAATGACGAACGGCTCATGACGAGAGGGAAGGAGTGTGTTGTGTATGTCAAATCAAGATGATTTGCGACTTTTCATTGACATTGGTGTCATATTGAATTTAACATTGAGCTTCAACCATTGGCATTTTAATAATAATAAATTTGACACAATTATTATTATTTTTTTACAAATCAGAAACAGTACAGTACAGTACAGCAGCTCACTTCTGACACAATATCCCTGCCATGTAAATGACATGTCTAGGGTAGCATCAGTGTGAGTGGATTAAATGGAAAACCTGATTGAATTGTTTTATTTATCCATTATTTTACCAGGTAAGTTGACTGAGAACACATTCTCATTTGCAGCAACGACCTGGGGAATAGTTACAGGGTGAATGAGCCAGTTGTAAACTGGGGATTATTAGGTGAGCCAGGACACTGGGATTAGCCAGGACACTGGGGTTAACACCCCTACTCTTACAAAGAGTGCCTCCTACTGGCCTCCTACTGGCCCTCCAACACCACTTCCAGCAGCATCTGGTCTCCCTTCCAGGAACTGACCAGAAGCAAGCCAGCAGTGGTATGCAGTGGTGGTATGCTGCTGGCAATTACACACACACTGGCAATTGATTATTTAGCCTCACTACTGTCTGTGGCTGACCTTCGCTGCAGGGTTAGAGGAGGTGAGTACAGTAATACTACAGTCCCAATCAGTAGAAATATTAATGTGATATAACAGCTGAGGTTAAAGGGGTGTTACTGTCCTCTGGGCAGAAGTATTCCGGGCATTCACACAGCTGGAAAAACAGAGATGATAATGTACCTTTGTAGTCTTTACATTACATAAACAGAGATGATAATGTACCTTTGTAGTCTTTACATTACATCAAGAGAGATGATAATGTACCTTTGAAGACTTTACATTACATAAACAGAGATGATAATGTACCTTTGAAGTCTTTACATTACTTAAACAGAGATGATAATGTACCTTTGAAGTCTTTACATTAAATAAACAGAGATGATAATGTACCTTTGAAGTCTTTACATTACATAAACAGAGATGATAATGTACCTTTGAAGTCTTTGCATTACATGAACAGAGATGCTCGACAGTTTAGTACATTTCTCATCGACCAGAGACTTGTTTGAAGTCTTTTTGTTTATTTGTAAGACAGTGAAAACAATTTCTGTATTAGTCTATCAAACACACACATTGTTTTGTCTAGGGATTAAAATGGAAACTAAACACACCGTCTAAAGCGCTGGCTACTGTGGAAACCGTGGAAACTGTGGAAACCACCAGACAGTGGGAGGTGTCCACAATGTTTTTTATTAGAGTGAAATGAAAAACCCAGAGAGGAAAAAAATCTACCATTGATCGAATTAACAGTCGGCGAGCAATCTATCGATTGAGGGAGCGGTGAGGAGGCGAGCACTGTGAACCCATTAATATCAGCGTGTGTGTGGACGCTGTAATCAACACGCCACCCCAACAACAGGCATTCATCCTAATGTACCCATAATGCATTGATATGCCACCGGCAGCGGTCTGGGAAGGTCACTCTCTGATTGACAGCGTGCTGAGCCAAGACCTATGTGGACGCCACGGGATGGAGGGAGAGGTAGAGGGAGAGGTGGAGAGAGGGGGGAGTAGAGGGAAGTGAAGAAGTGTGGGTCGGAGGGGGGGTTAACATTGGGGAGTGCTATAAGGTTTTCTCCTGCAGACCACTGGGTAAAAAATGTTCATGTCATTTGCAGTATTGATAACGGACCGAGAGACAAGTCATTAATAGGAAAGTCAAGGGAGATGGAGATCAAACAATCTATCAAATGTATTTTATAAACCAGTTGTCACAAAGTGCATTAGGTATACCCAGCCTAAAACCCTAAAGAGCAAGCAAGGCAGATGCAGAGGCACATTGGCCGGGAAAACCTCCCTAGAAGGCAGGAACCTAGGAAGAAACCTAGAGAGGAATCAGGCGCCAAGGGGTGGCCAGTCCTATTCTGGCTGTACCAGGTGGAGATTTAAGAGTACATGTGGCCATTAAGTCAGATCGTTTTTCAAGATGTTCATATGTTCATAGATGACCAGCGGGGTCAGATAATGACCATTCAAAAAGGACGGAGAATGCAGGAAATAACGTGGTGGTTTGAGACAAAGAAAAGAACACCATCATGCACGCAGACAAACCACGATAAAGAGAAGAAGAAGAGGCAGATTTGCATAAAAGGTTACACGTCAGTAGAAAGAAATCCCGGCCACAGCGGAAAACAATGACTGAGACAAAAAATAAATGAGGAGAACAGGAGAAAAAAGAGAGTGAGCGAGGTGGAGGAGGGAGATGGAGTGGCTACATGGCTTTTGATTATTTAAAGCACAGCCAGGTGTGGAGTGTGTTGAGAGGCTGTCACTCTCGCCTCGTAGCCTCGCCTCAAACACACACTCATAAATATGGAGGCTGGGTTTTATATACAGCACAAATGAAAGGCACATGTATGTGTCAAAGATGGTTGGGATCTGCTAAGCCAACACCCGGCACACAACTGACTGACTGATGGACTGGCCGACTGACTGTGTGACTGACTGACCTGGCTGACTGACTGATGGACTGGCTGGCTGGCTGACTGACTGACTGACTCACAAACAAACTGACTGTGTGACTGACTGACCTGGCTGATTGAACTGATGGACTGACCACACATAGACTGACCCGCTGGGCACGGACGTCAATTCAACATCTATTCCACGTTGGTTCAATGTAATTTCATTTAAATGACATGGAAACAACATTCATTCAACCAGTGTGTGCCCAGGGGGAACTGAGACTGACTGACTCACAAACAGACGGACATACTTGACCACTGACAGGGTCAATGACAGAACTGACACTAACTGACTGATTGAAAAACTGAATTAATAGACAAGGACATTTCAAGGAATTAGACATTTGTCCACATGGCAAGATACAGTAGATCAAAGAGGTTGTAAAGACTTCCCTGTTCTAACATTATTTATGGTGTAGGTTGAGTATTCTCCTGTGATTGCAAAATGCATATAACTACCATGGCCTTTCTTTCAGTTTATTTTGCCTGTCTGTTTTTTGTATTTGCCAATGACCACCAAATGCAGTCCATGACCCTACAGGAGATAAAATCTCACCTTGACACAACGGACAGTCATGTCAAGGACACAACAACACGTTCTTGAAAAGGCTAAATCTGTCATACAAGTCATCCAAACACGTCCCAGAACCCAGATGACAGACACACGTCCATTATTCAACACAAGACTAGTCTTCCTCCAACAAACACAAGGATTTCTCCCTGACACACGCGTGTGTGTGTATAGGAATTACGACTGTACGCCCGGATCGGGTGTGTGGGAGAAGTGTCCTGTGTGCTAGTTCCATTTCCAACTTTGAGGAAAAGGGACGTTTGGGGTATAATGTTTAGGGTATTTTGGGGTATTTTATTAGGATCCCCGTTAGCTGTTGCAAAAGCAGCAGGTACTCTTGCTGAGGTCCACGCAAAACATGAAACATAATACAGAATGACATAATACAGAACATCAATAGACAAGAACAGCTCAAGGACAGAACTGCATCATTTTTTTTTAAAGGCACACGTAGCCTCCGTATCAATGCCTACACACATACTATCTAGGTCACATGGGGGAGAGGCGTTGTGCCGTGAGGTGTTGCTTTATTTGTTTTTTGAAACCAGGTTTGCTGTTTATTTGAGCAGTATAAGATGGAAGGAAGTTCCATGCAATAAGGGCTGTACGCTGTACGCTTTCTTGAATTTTTTTCTGGATTTGGGGACTGTGAAAAGACCCCTGGTGGCATGTCTGGTGGGATAAGTGTGTGTGTCAGAGCTGTGTGTAAGTTGACTATGCAAACAATTTGGGATTTTCAACATATGAATGTTTCTTATGAAAAGAAGAAGTAGCCAAGAGAGACTGGCATGCATAGTATTTATATCAACCCTGATTACAATGAAGAGCAAAACGTGCTGCTCTGTTCTGGACCAGCTGCAGCTTAACTAGGTCTTTCCTTGCAGCACTTGACCACACGACTGGACAATAATCAAGATTAGACTAAACTAGAGCCGGTAGGACTTGCTTTTTGGGGTGTGGTGTCAAAAAAGCAGAGCATCTCTTTATTACAGACAGACCTCTCCCCATCTTTACAACCATTGAATCTAAATGTTTTGTCCATGACAGTTTACAATCTAAGGTAACGCCAAATAATTTAGTCTCCTCCACTTGTTCAACAGCCACACCATTCATTACCAGATTCAGCTGAGGTCTAGAACTTAGGGAATGATTTGTACCAAACACAATGCTCTTAGTTTTAGAGATGTTCAGGACCAGATTATTACTGGCCACCCATTCCAAAGCAGACTGCAACTCTTTGTTAAGGGTTTCAGTGACTTCATTAGCTGTGGTTGCTGATGCGTATACGGTTGAATCATCAGCATACATGAACACACATGCTTTGTTTAATGCCAGTGGCAGCACCGGGAAACAGGATGGGAAGAGGCTATGCAGTATAAATGTTTCGTATTCACTGTGAGGATATACTGTCAAATGGAGTCAATGGAGGTTATGATTGGAGCCCTGGGAATAGTCAAGTTTGCTTCATGACCTTGAGTACTGAATGACAGAATCAAAAATAGAGATGAACAGGAATTACACACAGCAACTGTCACACACTTTCAAATGCAGTACCAGTCAATAGTGTGCAAAGCTGTCATCAAGGCAAAGGGTGGCTATTTGAAGAATCTCAAATCTAAAATATATTTTTATTTGTTCACACTTTTTTGGTTACTACATGATTCCACATGTGCTATTTCATAGTGTTGATGTCTTCACTATTATTCTACAATGTAGAAAATAGTAAAAAAATTAAGAAAAACCCTTGAATGAGTAGGTGTGTCCAAACTTTTGACTGATGCTGTATGTCTATGTATACACACACACACACACACACACACACACACACACACACACACACACACACACACACACGTATACACACTGCACTCAGTGAAGTAAAAATCTCATTATGTCCATGAACCTGAAGGTATGGGAGCATTCTCTCATCTCATCCCATGGTCCAAAATATTAAAAGCTCTCCCTGCTTCTTCCCCTCCCTCTCTCTACCTCTCCCTTTGCATACATATGACTGCATCTCTTTATTTCCACATTCACTCGCCGTTGGGATCAAAAGCCCCTGTTGTACCCCAGGGGCCCCAGGGGCCCGAGCTGAAAATGTATTCCTATTACAGTCCGTTTTTCCCCGTCATCTTTTTTTAATTATTTAAATGGAGTCTTTTTTCTATCTCCGCACAGCCTGCACTTGTTTGTATGTGTGTGTTGCTGTGTGTGTGACGACTACGTTAAGTACACAGGAATGTGTCCTGTGTCCTCAGACATAAAGAGGAAGGTCAAACTCTGACCTGGTCAGAGTGTGTGTGTGTGTGTGTGTGTGTGTGTGTGTGTGTGTGTGTGTGTGTGTGTGTGTGTGTGTGTGTGTGTGTGTGTGTGTGTGTATGTGAAGACTACATTAGACACACTGGAATGTGTCCTGTGTCCTCAGCCATAAAGAGGAAGGTCAAACTCTGACCTGGTCAGCATGGGGCCTGTGTGTTTTTTTTACATTCATGCATACGAGTCTATGTGTGTTTCTCATTTCTGTCTGTGTGTGTGTGTTCCTTGTACCTCTGCGTATATGCATAAGTGTGTATGTGGACATGCCTATGCACATGTCTGAATGGAGAGTGTGTGATCTTATAATTATAACATTTATAATGTGTGCTTGGCTGACAGCTTGTTGGGGGCTAGTCTTCATTTGTTCTTGGATGTGTCTATGTGCTGAAATTACAATATGGGGTGGGTCAGGGCTGGGGCTGGTGGATGAATTGATGGAGGAATGGAGGTATAGATGGATGGGTGGAAGCGATGGAGGGATATTGATCTTAAATGAAGAGTGGCGGGTCCTCAGATCTCAGTCGGCCCCCCCCGGACCCCCACGGTGTAATCTGCAGCCCTGGCCTGTCCCCATGGTAACAGGAGTGACGGGGGACGTGGAGAGAAGAGAGGAGACGTGCCCTCACTCTCCTCTGTGAAGTTATTATGTACCTCCTCCTTTATTCCTTGTCCCTTTCTTTTTCTCTTCTCTGCTTTCTGCCCTCAGAAGACCTGCACTTCATCTGTCCTGTTTAGCCAGCAGGTCAGGGGTTAAGTAGGACATCTATTGTGTGTGTGTGTGTGTGTGTGTGTGTGTGTGTGTGTGTGTGTGTGTGTGTGTGTGTGTGTGTGTGTGTGTGTGTGTGTGTGTGTGTGTGTGTGTGTGTGTGTGTGTGTGTGTGTGTGCATGCGTGCATATGATAGAAAGAGAGAGCGAGAGAAAGAGAGAGAGAGAAAGATAGAGAGAGAGAGAGAGAGAATACTGCAGTGTGGCCCAGAATTATTGACACCCTTGATAAAGATTAGCAATAATTACAGTATAAAAAATAATCATTTAAATACTGAGCCACAATTGAATGCTCAGAAAATGTGGAAATAAAATCATTTTATACTAGTACAATTGCTCTGAGAAAGAGATTTTGTTTAACAAGTAAAAAGCGTGGGACTCCACAAATTGGCTGAATGCATTTGCAGTTTATTTTGGTTGTGTTTTGTGAATTTATTTGTGAATAGTGATGAGTGAGAGGGTCAAAGATCCTACCCCCAAGACATACTAACCTCTCACCATTACCAATAACAGGGGAGGTTAGCATGTCTTAGGGGTATGACATTTGGTCCTCTGTAACTTTCTCACTCATCATTATACAGGATTCATTCAGGATTATCCGTAATCATGGTAACATCCACATGAATGTAGAAGTGCTTATAAACATATTCTATTGTTATTTACAATAAAGTGACTCCAAAATGACACAACACATTATTTACTTTTCATTCTATTGGGCACAGAATAATCTGAAACACAACCAAAACAAACTGAAAATGCATCCAACAAGTTTGTAGAGCCACAAGCTTCATGTAGTCATTGCGTGCTAGGAATATGGGACCAAATTAAGGGGTGTCAATCATTTTGACTGCTACCTTTTGACAGAAAAAAAGATGACTTCATAAACTAAATGTCTTCCTCTGAGTGATTGTATTAGTATAAAATAATATAATTTCAATTTTTTTTGTAATATACAATAGATTAGTACTCTAATTGTTTATTTGATACAGTCATTACTGCTCATCTTTGTCAAAGGTGTCATTTCGGACCCCACTGTACTTCTTACCAAAATATGTTAATGTCCATTTATCTGCTCCCCATTTTCCTCTGCACATAACCAGGATGTCAGGAAAGAGAGAGTCCTGTTGTGACACACAGACACTCACAGACAGTTACATCCTTTTGAAACTGCTCAGAGTACAGACGCCTCTGGCCTGTGTCTTTCTTCTGACTGGTCCTGCGATACACCTCTGTCGGCACTAGACCTTATACACACACCACAACACACACACACACTCACACACGTAACACACATACACTACATGGCCAAAAGTATGTGGACACCTGCAAGTTGAACATCTCATTCCAAAATCATGGGCATTCAAATGGATTTGGTCAAGCTCTTTGCTGCTATAACATTCTCCACTCTTCTGGGAAGGCTTTCCACTAGATGATGGAACATTGCTGCGGGGATGTTCTTCCATTCAGCCACAAGAGCATTAGTGAGGTGGGGTGTTCTGATGTTGGCCGAACAGGCCTGGCTCTCAGTCGGCGTTCCAATTCATCCCAAAGGTGTTCGATGGGGTTGAGGTCAGGGCTCTGTGCAGTCCAGTCAAGTTCATCAACCTCGACAAACCATTTCTATATCGACCTCATGTTGTGCATGGGTGCATTGTCATGCTGAAACAGGAAAGGGCCTTCCCCAAACTGTTGCCACAAAGTTGATAGCACAGAATCGTAAAGATAGTCATTATATGCTGCAGTGTTAATATTTCCCTTCACTGGAACTAAGAGGCCTAGCCCAAACCATGAAAAACATTCCTCCTCCACCAAACTTTACAGTTGGAACTACGCATTTGGGCAGGTAGCGTTCTCCTTTCATCTGCCAAACCCAGGTTTGGCCGTTCGACTGCCAGATGGTGAAGCGTGACTCATGGCTCCAGAGAATGAGTTTCCACTGCTCCAGAGTTCAATGGCGGCAAGCTTTACACCATTCCAGCCAATGCTTGGCATTGTGCATGGTGATCATAGGCTTGTGTGCGGTTGCTCAGCCATGGCAACCCATTTCATGAAGCTCCCGATGAACAGTTATTGTGCTGACATTGCTTCCAGAGGCCGTTTGGAACTCGGTATTAAGTGTTGCAACCAAAGACAGATGATTTTACTCACTACATGCTTCAGAACTTGGCGGTCCCGTTCTGCTTGTGTGACCTACCACTTCGCGGCTGAGCCGTTGTTGCTCCTAGACGTTTCCACTTCACAATAACAGCACTTACAGTTGACCGGGGCAGCTCCTGGCAGGGCAGACATTTGACAAACTGACTTGTTGGAAAGGTGGCATTCTATTACGGGGCCACGTTGAAATCAAATCACATTTATTTATATTGCCCTTCTTACATCAGCTGATATATCAAAGTGCTGTACAGAAACCCAGCCTAAAACCCCAAACAGCAAGCAATGCAGGTGTAGAAGCACAGTGGCTAGGAAAAACTCCCTAGAAAGGCCACAACCTAGGAAGAAACCTAGAGAGGAACCAGGCTATGAGGGGTGGCCAGTCCTCTTCTGGCTGTGCCGGGTGGAGATTCTAACATAAAGTCACTGAGCTTTTCAATACGGACCATTCTACTGCCAATGTTTGTCAATGGAGATTGCATGGCTGTGTGCTCGATTTTATACACCTGTCAGCAACGGGTGTAGCTGAAATAGCAGAATCCACTCATTTGAAGGGGTGTCACATACTCTTGTAGATATGCATTCATAACGAACATAAACGCAATGTTTCAATTCTGTACTGTAGACAAACCCTGACCATCTTTCTATTTGACTCTTTCTGTCAACCTTTTTTTGCTCAATTATTGCAGTTTTTTTTTGTGCAGACTTATAAAAAACACCTCACCCTAAAAAAGCGAGCGAGGTGAAGCAAGAAAGGGATGGGGGCGGGGGGGATAGGTTGGAAAACAGAAAGGGATTGGGGCGGGGGGGATAGGTTGGAAAACAGAAAGGGTGTTTCTTAATGATATCCCACACTGGTTACATGTGAGTGCTCTGGAGAGTTGCGGTTTTTCTTTTTTCTCTGTGGATGCTTGTCTTTCATCTTGAGAACCTGTCTCTCGACCCTCCACCCCTCCTCCTTTCCACTTATCCCTCCCCACCCCTTGTGTCTGTTGACCCTCCTGACCCTGAGCTGGTTGGTTTAATACTCAACTAGCAACATAATAATCTCTCTGTCTCTGTCTCTTTCTACGTCTCTGTCCCTCTGTCTCTCTACATAACTATGTCTGTCCCTGTCCCTCTGTCTCTCTACATAACTATGTCTGTCTCTGTCCCTCTGTCTCTCTACATAACTATGTCTGTCCCTGTCCCTCTGTCTCTCTACATAACTATGTCTGTCCCTGTCCCTCTGTCTCTCTACATAACTATGTCTGTCCCTGTCCCTCTGTCTCTCTACATAACTATGTCTGTCCCTGTCCCTCTGTCTCTCTATATATCTCTCTCTCACACACACCCTGTTTGCTGTATTTTGCTAAGAGGGTGCTTGATGGCAGAGTTCAAAGGGAGAGCGTGGGGGGGGCACAGCACTCAGGCAGTACACAGCCATCATGCTCCATTTAGCACACGCACACGCACACACACACACACACACACACACACACACACACACACACACACACACACACACACACACACACACACACACACACACACACACACAAACACACATTCACACCAAAGCCTTTGAAACTGGCCTATGCTACCCTCACCCCTCATATGGCGTGTGTGTATGGGGGAGAGTGTGTTTATGTGACTTTGAGTTACTGCCTTTGTGGTTGTAAATACAGGTCTAACAGTACGAGACAATGGTTAAATCCATTGAAAACAAGTGGTTCTGCTTTCAGCCTACTCACCAAGTTACAGTAATGCGTTCTACAGTCAGTGTGACAAAACCATGAAACCTTCAAAAAGAACAGCCTGAAATCCTGATTCCGTTCCAAACACTTTGATTGAATCCTGTCAAGGTTTAGATAAAGATGAATGCCCCGTAAATCTAGTGATGTGAAAACTCAAAGCATTGCACTTTCCTAGGTAAGGCCCCTATAGCCATTATGAACCTCTCTTTCTCCTCTCCTCCTCTCCTCTTCTTCCCTCCTCCCCTCTTATCGTCCTTCTCCTCCTCCACTTCCTCCCCCTCCTCTGTTCTCCTGTCCTCCTCCTCTCGCCTCCTACTCTGCCCCCATCCCTCTCTTGCCCAGCCCTTGTGCACGGAAGTGGTTCCTGGTTCTAGTTAAAGCGTCTGGTCCCACTTTGTTTTACTGGGCTTGTGACAGGGCAGACTTTCACAGGGCAGACTGCGGTGCCGTATCATCTTGCAGTGACTGAGAGGGACCATAGCCTCACAATGGGCCTCTTTGTCTAAAGAGCCCTTATCTTCTCAGCTCTAACTTACCCCTGCTCCACCTCACTTTACACGGCACCTACGTACTGTAGACCAGTGGTTCCCAAACGTTTTATAGTCCCGTACCCCTTCAAACATTCAACCTCCAATGTTATTTTTTTGCCATCATTCTAAGCCTGCCACACACAACACTATACAATACATTTATTAAACATAAGAATGAGTGTGAGCTTTTGTCACAACCCGGTTCATGGGAAGTAACATAGAGCTCTTATAGGACCAGGGAACAAGTAATAATATAATAATAATCAATCATTTTGCTCTTTATTTAGCCATCTTACATATAAAACTTTATTTGATAATCGAAAATTGTGAAAAACTCACCACAGGTTCATGAGAAGGGTGCGCTTGAAAGGATGCACATAACTCTGCAATGTTGGGTTGTATTGGAGAGAGTCTCAAATCATTTTCCACACACAGCCTGTGCCTGTATTTAGTTTTCATGCTAGTGAGGGCCGAGAATCCACTCTCACATAGGTACGTGGTTGCAAAGGTCATTAGTGTCTTAACAGCGTGATTTGCCAAGGTAGGATACTCTGAGTGCAGCCCAATCCAGAAATCTGGCAATGACTTCTGATTAAATAACATTTTCACAGAACCGCTTGTTCCAATTTCGATGAAATAGTATGTTAAATATGACATGACTCACTACGTCAAATATGACACAAACCAGTGCTTTATAAAGGGTGACATAAGCACTGCTCTCTCGTTCAAATACACATGCACGCACACACTATAAGACAGCCTAAGAGCCCAGTGTAATTACCTCTCAGTGAGGCAGAGATCAGGGTGTGTGGTTTCTATTAGCAGGCATTAACCTCAAGAGTGTGGAAAGTCGCCCAGCCTAACCCAGGGTCTATGTGTGAGTGAGTGTGTGTGTGTGTGTGTGTGTGTGTGTGTGTGTGTGTGTGTGTGTGTGTGTGTGTGTGTGTGTGTGTGTGTGTGTGTGTGTGTGTGTGTGTGTGTGTGTGTGTGTGTGTGTGTGTGTGTGTGTGTGTGTGTGAGAGAGAGAGAGAGAGAGAGAGAGAGAGAGAGGCAGAGACAGACAGACAGACTGACAGACAGACAGGTTTTTTTAAGAAGCTCTCTTCAGCTTAAATGTAATTACAGGGCTTATTCCTTCTCCTATTGTTCCTCTATGTCACATGGTCACAAGGAGTGAGGTTTCACATTGGTAGCACATCTGGGCAACAATGTGTCAAAAGAGTTAATAACGCTGAAACGTGTCCTGGCTTGTAAGGGTTATTTTGAGCTCTGTGTCGGTCATATTAATGTTAGACAGCACATAGCCTCGCGGAAAACCAGGCCCTAAATGGGAAGCCTGGTGATGTCCATGGCACACAATCAGCTAGAAAAGGGTGGGAACCCGGTGTAAATCAGTGACGCCACATAACACGTCAAACCAATGAAATGCCTTACTTGGGCGGAGGTGATCACTAGATTAGTGTCATAGGTGCAAGTAAGTATGGCCATGAAATCGCCCATTTGAACCCCATCAAAATATGCTGATGTATGCCGTGTTTGTTGTGAACCGTACCACTGTAACAGGAACAAACATAACCTTTTACAAGGTAAATCATATTTATTGTGACCGGACTGCACACTGGCTTTAGACGAGATAATGGGACCTGTCACGCTGACTGATGGGTTTTCAAAAGCAATATGTGGCTCCTGCCGCAATCTTCTTCTCAAACAGAAAAGAAGTGCCAATGACCTGGAAAGAATCCGCTGTTTTGTGAGGGAAAGAGAAAATTCTAGAATTTGAACAAAACGATGTGTCTGGCGCGATCCACAGAAGCACCAAAAGAGTGTTTGTTCAGGAAAGCACTGAGAGTCCAGCAAGACGAGGCCTATTTCAGGGACCCGGCAGATGACCAGCCGCCAGACATAGGAAATGAACGGCTACAAGCACAGTTTTTGGTGCATCGTCGGCTGTAGGTGACAACCACGAAAGTGATCACTGCGTAGTTGAAGTGCTCTACCTTCGAACAACATAGCGATCTACAGCTAACGTTTGTCAATGCAATCGGCCATGCAGCTACAGGTGAACTTTTGTTTGATTGCTTGTTTGTTATTTCAGTATTAATCGTTACACTCTTGATAGTGGAAAACAGTGTAGCACAAGTCCTACAGGCTCACATTTGTATGCTATTCATTTAATAATATATTCAGCTGATCAGAGTGACAATTGTAGCCTATTTATACAGTTTTTTCCCCCTCGACAATGAAGTAACTGATAAAGCCCATTTCGCATGGCACATACACAACGTTTATCATTGCAAATCTGTCACATAATACACGATGACAGTCTCAGATATTAAAATCTTATTTCCCTTTTATTTAAGGTCACTGTTTACAACTATTTCTAGTCAAAGATACTTAGTGGTACTTTGGAAAGAATTGGTATATGTCTTCAAGATAATCGGTCCAGAGCAATACCCAAGTATTTGATGCAAGAACTGCGAACACCGTGTGCGCCTCACAAAAGACATCATCTAACATCAAGAGGCCCATGTCCAGTTTGACATTGCACAGTGTGTCAGCAGGACTATTAGAAAGCAGATAGACCACATGCAGCAATTTGATAAAGACTGTGAGCTGAAGCCAGAGTCCGGAAAGCACTCAATCTCAGGTATATCTGAGGACATTAACCATATAGTAAGTGTGCTTCTTGATCAGAAGGTGTTTCATTTGACACCTGGCAGGTTCTACCCAGGCTTCCAGAGCTTACTAAAAAAACTATTATCTGGGCCAACACTGTGAGGAAAACCCATACCTTTTCTACTTTAAAAGTTGTGTAAAGTTTATAGTAGTGCACTTTGTTACTTATTTCACCCAAAAAAGGCAACTGCAAGTTCATTTACAATAAAGTTATACAATCCACTGAGCATTGATGTTTCCAAATCTGGATTATTTATTGAAGTCAAGTGAAAGGGAAAAGTGAAAAATTCAAAAATGCACTTTATGAACAAGTAACCATGGGTGACAGGTCACATCTTGTCCCACTCTATACTTTAGATTAGGGTTGTAATGGTGACCGTATTACCATCACACCAGCGGTCATGAGTAATCTTTAGTCTTAGTACTTATAGGCTTCTACAAGCACTGATGCTGCTGATGGTCATTAGTAGCCTACCAATCTTGCTAACTGCCAAATAACGTGTTAAAATGAAGCATATTAACCTTCTTTATAACCAGTGTAGAGCCTAACTGGCAAGTTAGGGGAAGATCATTTTCACCATAATGCACCTTTATAATAAAGCATTACATGCATAATCACATTTGCGGTCACTTTTGAGAAACAGTGTTTTTCTGCAAACTGATTGCATTTTGGAACATTCACGCTTATAGCCTACTGCCATGTGCGCATTGCTGCGCTTATAATGTGAAGAAATAACCTAATAGTTTATCAACATTTTAAGATAAACGTTCTGATCTGTTGCATCAGCCTGGTTGGTTTTAAAGTTTTTTTTAATGCGAGTGATTATATTAATTTGGGATCTATTGCATCCCACAACTGTCCCAGCATATGTTTGGAATATTTATTTATTGCACAGAAAGACGATTTGACCAATAGCGTAGGTTAACTTTTGTACGATGGGGGATAGTTTTTGTATTTATTGCCAAAGCAGCAGCTACTCTTCCTGGGGTCCATCAAAATGAAGGCAGTAAGTAGATTGAAATAGGCTAGTGCTTTTGCTGTTCGTTAGGCCTATTCGTCTTGTTGCTGAAGAAAAGTAGGCTAAATGTGGACAGTTCTTCTAATATCTTCAATATGTGCCTCGGAATTTCGATAAGGTGCGCACAGTTGTGTCCCCAATGTGTCTCTCTTCATTTGTAGCCTACTTCTTAGCTGTGAGAAGGAACTGCTTACGTGACTTGCATTGGCTAATAAGAATTTAGATATCCGAGAGAGCCTTGTGAGTGAGAGGTGCTTTGGAGCCTGGCAGCCAGGAGAAGGGAATAATAATTATTGTATTCAGCCCGAAGGCACAACGACCACTTTGGCAGCAAAGGGCATGGATTTTTTTAGGGAACATTACGGCCACACAAGGGGGATGTTGCCTGGAAAGGCCTGGTGAGAATATTATCAAGTACTTGTCTAATTGTGAATGAGAGACTGATGAAGTGTGTGCAGCATGCACAAGAAACAAATCAGAGCTCATGCCTTTCATGTGACTTTGGAAAAAATCATCATTAGAGTCGCATCATGCAGCCTTTGAATGTGGTAAAAATCAAAACATATAGCCCAACGTTTTTAGAACAACTAAAGTTGCATTAATAACTCTAAATTAAGCATATAAGAATACCTATTTCTTTGTTAACCGCTCAACACAGATTAGCCACATGTGAGCACTTCCTTGGAAATCGTTTGGAGAAAATATCCTTGTGATGGTGTCGGCTATATTAAATGGATTTATTAGACTTTTTCAAACGGAAATGTTCCAAAGGTCTGCATCGGTGGCTTGTGGGCTGTGCATGGAAAGCAGGCGATGTTAAAGATGTTTATGTTAATTAACGGTGAAGTACCATGAGACCGGCAATTATTTGCTTGACAATCACCAACTGTCAAAATGTCATGACCGCCACAGCCCTAGACGCAACCCAGTCATTCGTTCTTTATGTTCTGTTGCCATGCTTCTCGCTGGCAACGTTCTTATCCCTTGCTTGCTACTGCATCTAGCCAGCTAGCTACAGCTAATACAGTCACAACCTCTGCAGCCAGAATAACATGAATACATAAAGTAGCTGTTCTCTATTGACATTCGTTTGGATACATCCCATAACAATAAGCTGATAATGCCAGATTTTGCCTGGCATAGCTAGAAAAGTTTGCCTTCTCGTCAGGACACTCAACACTGTTCATTACGAGGAGATCGCATTGCATATCAAACACTAGGCTAAAAGCTAGATAAATAGTTGGTTGCTAGCAAACCTGCCAATATGATAAGCAAGTAGAAAATGATCAGATGCTCAAAACAGCTGCTCAAACTAGAAACATGGGAGGATTTGACAGCATAGCGTCACTTGCAACAGTAGGACCAGAGAGATTAATCTTCATCACTCTTCATCAATCACCAGGTCAAATCTTCATCACTCACCGGGTCAAAAAATATGTCTCTTCAAAAACAAATCAATGCTAGCTAGCTACGCGTTTTCCTTGTTGGACCTGCGTTTACAATGTATCCAATTTCGATTTGATATACCATGGCTGTAAGCCAATCAGCATTCAGGGCTCGAACCACCCAGTTTTTTAATCTAATTTATACCACAGCATGTTTCTGATTGGTTAGAAGAGCATTCTAAAATGGACATTAAAACCTCTTACTACTACCCCCTCCTTTTTCGAACATTCTGTTAAAAATCGCGCAACTTTTCAGCGTCCTGCGACTCATGCCAGGAATAAAGTATATGCATATGATTAGTATGTGTGGATAGAAAACACTCTGAAGTTTCTAAAACTGGTTAAATCACGGCTGTGACTATAACAGATCGTGTGTTTCATTGAAAAACGCAAGAAAAACTGCTCTCTGAAAGCTAAAAATAATTTCCATAAGTCACTTTCATGGGTTGTTAAAAGAGGACAAAATTTAATATCGACCTGCATGCAATTCATACAAATTCCACACGATGTCGCCATTGTCGTCATTTTCAATTGAATTTTTTGTTGGAAAATCCAAGTATCTGGCTTCCGTTTCTTCCAGTCTCCACCAGGACGCTGTAAATGTGGACAATGGCAGCCATTGATTTGCAGACGAGGAGCTATTGAATATACATCGCCCTGTAATCATTTTGATAGATTATAAACGTTTACTAATACCTAAAGTTGGATTACAAAAGGATTTCGAAGTGTTTTGTGAAAGTTTATCGTCGACTTTTTTAATTTAAAAAAATGATGCAGCGTTAAAAAACGATGTTTTTTTCTGAATGACACAGCTTCCATAGAAAGCTATTTTGGGTATATATGGAACGATTTAAACGAAAAAAAGACGCAATAGTGATGTTTATGGGGCATATAGGAGTGCCAAGAAAGAAGCTCGTCAAAGGTAATGAATGTTTTATATTTTATTTCTGCGTTTTGTGCTGCGTCGGATAAGCAGAGTCTTTGTTTACGTCGCATTCAGGCATTTTCAGGTGGTGCATGCTATCAGATAATACCTTCTCATGCTTTCGCCGAAAAGCATTTTAAAAATCTGACTTGTTGGCTAGGTTCACAACGAGTGTAGCTTTAATTCAATACCCTGCTTGTGAATTTTGATCAAGGTTTGAGTTTTAACGAGTACATTTAGCATTTAGCGTAGCGCATTTGCATTTCCAGGTGCCTACTTGAGACATATGCGTCTCAAGTAGAATCAAGAAGTTAAAACCTCTTTGGGCAAGCAACCCACCTCGACAACATCCACTGAAAAAAATCTTAACTTCTTGTTAATCCAGCTGCTGTGTCAGATTTCAAAAAGGCTTTACTGCGAAAGCACACCTTGCGATTATCTGACAGTGCTCAGCACACAAAAGCATTAAAAACATTTTCCACCCAAGCAAGAAATAGCGATAAAATAAATCCCTTATCTTTGAAGATCTTCATCTGGTTGCAATCACAAGGGTCCCTGTTACAAAACAAATGGTCCTTTTGTTCGATAAAGTCCTTTATATCCCAAAAAAGTCAGTTTATTTGGCGCGCTTCATTCAATAATCACCTGTTTCCCCTCGTTCAAAATGCATACAAAATGAATCCCAAACGTTACCAATAAACTTGGTCGAAACATGTCAAACAACGTTCCTAATCAATCCTCATGTACCCTAATATGTAAATAAATGATCAAATTTAAGACGGAAAATAGTATATTCAATATCGGAGATAAACCAAGTGCGTGCCCTCACCGGATCGCGTCACAAACATTTTCTAACCAAGGAGTTGCATCACGAAAGTCAGAAATAGCAATCAAATAAATTGCTTACCTTGGAAGATCTTCATCTTTTTGCAATCCAAAAGGTCCCAGTTACACAATGAATGGTCGTTATGTTCAATAAAGTCCTTCTTTATATCCCAAAATGTCTGTTTATTTGGCACGTTTGATTCAGAAATACACCTGTTCCAACTTGCCCAACATGCCTACAAAGGAATGTAAAAAGTAACCTGTAAACTTGGTCCAAACATTTCAAGCAACGTTTCTAGTCCAACCTCATATATAATAGATACAATTTCAAACGGAATAAACTGTTTTCAATACTGGAGAAAAACAACAAGGAGCAGCCAGTCATTCACGCGCACCAAAATACTTTGTCCTTCAGAGTCCTTCTGAGTGACACTTAGAAAGAATACGAATACTTCTGCATTAAAACATTTCAAAAAACATTGAACAATTTCTAAAGACTGTTGGTTGACATCTAATGGAAGCCATAGGAACTGCAATCTGGTTCCTAATAATTAGGCTTTCCCATAGAGAAGCATTGGAAAGTCGAATGACCTCAACAACAAAAAAAATCCTGGATGGATTGTCCTCTGGGTTTCGCCTGCCAAATCAGATCTGTTATACTCACAGACATTATTTTAACAGTTTTAGAAACTATCAAACTACCATGCAATTGCATATCCTAGCTTCTGGGCCTGAGAAACAGGCAGTTTACTTTGGGCACCTAAGTCATCCAAACTTTCGAATACTGCCCCCTATCCCTAAAAAGTTTTAAGTAAAAGTCTTGCTACAAAGTTACAGAGAGCTAAACCAATAGTCTGCATGTGTAGAGGTTTATTGCGTCATGATTGCAAGGTGTCCCGATATCTTTTCCAGCTGTCCCAATATCTGCTTTTAATTAATTAAGTAATATTTTACTGGGTGACTTACTTTCGTTTTTACTTCAGATTTTTCAGTCATTTTCTATTAAGGTATCTTTACTTTTACTCAAGTATGAGAATTGGGTACTTTTTCCACCACTGGAAGTAGCCATTGCAACTCTGAGATTAGATGACTCATCTGCCAGGGCTGTGATGATGTGCAATTTTATGTGTTCGGTGTCTCTGAGTGGTACATGTTGAAAAGCCTGTTTTCTAGTGTGTTGTCTGCTCCTGCTGGATCCACAGATTTCTCCCCAACAAAATGCTGAAAAACCTTGTTGTACAGCAAAGAACAGTCTTCAATTCTCTTACAATATATGACAGTCCTTGGGGTCTCAAGACCCTTTGACTCCAACTCTGTGAGCAACTATGAAATCGTCTCTAGAGGGTCAGACAACACCTTCTTCACTGCCAGTCTGATGTTGTCCCTGTCAGGACTTTTCACCACCTCAACACATTGCTTCATTCCCAGGTGCATTTTAATTATGCTCTTCCTTGTAGCCTTGGAAGCTGTAGGTTTCAGCCAATGCAGGAACTGGAACTGGTAGGAGTGACGGCAGCTTGCCAACTATTCCACAACATTTCCGAAAGCCACCTCCTCCCCCTGTGCCTCTCTGACTTTAGGGGAAATAGGATTTTTTTTTAAATTATGAAATGCATTAGTTGTCATAATAAAGGACTAAATAAAACTGGCTCAATGACAACATTGTCATGTTGAAGGTAGAGCGTGTCCTTTGTGTTAATTGAAAGGAGTGTCATTTTAAGAGAAGGTCCAACATAATTTTATCTTATGTGATATATACTAAAGCGCACAGAAATCTGATCAAAGAATTAGCAGGTTTCACACATCAGACACTCATTTTACAGGTCAAATAATACCAGGGCATATAAAATCATGTGTGGGCAATTAACATGTATACACATACACAATTAACATGTATACACATACACAATTAATACATACATGTACACCCCCCCCATGTGTGGACCTCGTTGACAGCCATTCCAATGAGACGCTCGCGGAACAATGATGTTTGAAGTAGCCATTACTCTGAGACATCAAAAGTTTCAGTAGTCCTGAAGACAATCCTGTACTCACTCTTGGCAAATGTCTCGTCCTCCATCTCACTTTGACCCAGGTATGTGGCAGCAATTCCTTGAGAGTTCCAAACACAAACCTGATCCTCGAATATTGATATCAGTGGAGAAACGACTTTTACCATTGATTTCTCCACTTCCAATTTCAATAAATCGCAGACTGACGACCACACTTGATACACTAAACTTTAAAATTGTTCTGCAAATGTTGCAAACTAGCCAGCATAAGGAACAACTTTGTACTAAATGGATCCTACCCAGTCTGAAAACAGTGATAATCATAACATGTACTACCCCCTTCAACGGGAGTGTGGGGGAGGGGTTCTTGAAATATAATATCCAATCAACATCTTGCCGCTGGGAGCCAGAGGATCATTCAAACAGGTTTTGCAATACAAAATTATCCATTCCTTCAAGGGAGGTGTGACGCAAAACTAGATAGCACAAAACTCGACAATGATATCTTGATTTGTTGTCTATGAGGGGAAGAGATGACAGAGCAGAGAAAGCAAGATGGAGTCATAATTATGATGGTCAGATTGAAAGACATTGAGAGCAGACTACTGAAATGAAGTGGCAGTGCAGTATCTTGTACAGAATAGTGTATTTGACTGTGAAGAGCTCAGAATGGAGTGTTCATTCATGATGGAATGCAGTGTTTGATTGCCTCAGGTCACCCTGTTGTACTTCTGTCTCTTTCTATTGTCTCTCTCGCAAACTGTCACTCGGCTCTTCTCTCTCACCATTTAGGAGTGTTACAGCAAACCCAGTTATGAGCTTGTTCAGCAGTTTCTGGGTTACAGCCTGTCCTCCTGAACGATCCAAATCGAGCCTTGGTTGTTTGGATGAGGAAGGCCTACAGTCATTTTCAGCAGCGGTGGTCAGGTCTGGGGGGTCTTTTTTCAACGAGTTTTGTGTTTGTGTGTTGCCTTTGCAGATGATTCAAGAGATTGGGATTTGTGTTTATAGCAGTGGAGAGTTGTTTCTTGCCTAGGCACAGTTAATATTGGACAGTTGTATCCTTGACATTTTGAATTTGGAGAGAGGACGAAAACAATTTACAGTTTGGGTGGGGGAATTTTTTATATTGAACCAACAGAGAGGGAATAATAATCCCAAATATGTATTTGATCAGTCTATGTAATAGGAATGGAATGATAACAAAAGTAACAACCTATTTCTTTGATCAGTAACTGTAATATTATTATTCACATTGGGAATGTAACCATTTTATATTAGTCTTTACCGCAGAAAGTAATATTATTACTGTAACATGTTACTTTGTCACGTGTTACCCCAGCACTGCCCACCACCAGTCTCTCTGTCTGTTGTATTCCCCACCATCACTCATTCATCTCTCCTCTCCTACTATACAAGCACACCGCACTGCCAGCTGCATACATTACCATAAGATATAATAGGCTTTAGTTCATTAGCTGCTGTGGTTGTGAGTTATGATCGCGGTAATGTGTCTTTCTCTCTCTCTTCCTACTCTCTGATGCACATTTATGTAGCCTATAGGAGCGTATACAAATGGATCATATTGTATATCCCTGGGAAGAGATTTAAATCTATATTCAGAGCCAGATATATTGGGTAAGTGTCTGTGAAAATGTCACTATGAAAGATGATGTGACTTATTAGAGCACACTCACAGTCATGATGTGAAGAACTGCTGCTGAGTGGAGTAAATCTAGGAATGGTTAAAGACATCTAAACACAAACCGAAACCTAAGCTAAATGGTAGCATTTTCCGTCTTATTGATCATTCAGATAGAAATGTATTGTGTAGATTAGAACAAATTTGATTCCTTGACATGGAGAGCGATTGTGCCAGTTCTGTATTTCACATTTATTTCTGCAATGTTCTGAACATGTCAGCCTTCTGATCACACCTAAGATTTAAACACAACAATATTCTAGACCAGGGGTGTCAACTCATTCTATGGAGTGCCGCAGACACTCTGCCCTTCGTGGAATGAGTTTGACACGTGGTCTAGACTTTGCAGCGCTTGCTCTTTAACAAGGGTGTGGTAGCTTGATGAGACGGCAACAATAGAGCCATGTGGGCAGGCCAAAGGGAGAGCTCCTTGAGCTGATTGACAGGAACCCCCAATGAGTGGCTGATATGTCATTAAACCTAATCAGTCAGTCAGTCTGTCTGCCTGTTTGTCTGCCATCTTGCACGCATGACATACTCATCATCCGCCCACACACACGGCACACGCATGCATGCACAAACAACCACACACACACACACACACAAACACAAACACACCAATCACTTCACTGCATTATGTGGGCTTCCCGGCATATCGCAGCAGCAGGAGTGTGTGTTTGTTAGGCATGATGATATGAATGAGTGGCAGGTCTGCTCTGGTGGTGAGTAGAATGGAGAGAGAGACAGAGAGAGCACAGGATCAGCGCAGTAACTCAACCAGGCAAGCCCATATACTGACACTGTTAAACACAGGGCTCAGACACAAGCCACACGGAACCATATCAATGGGTCCCAGTAGCACTGTGTACACACACTGATCTCACAGCCTCCCTTAACGTGTCCCCATAATGTTGTCTTATCATCCCACCACAGTCAACGAGAAAGGTTGAAATTGACATGGACAGTGAGGCGACCTAACATTGGGTTGAACTGGAAACGGGTCCCATGATTTATGTAATGCTATAAGAACAAGGATGGATGGTACAATATATATTCACCCCCAAAAAATCTTTGGATCTACTTAATTACATTTTGGAAAGTAGTTCCACGTAATGGAAACAGATCATTTTTACATTAAATTATTAATACAGATCTATTTTATTTAACTGTGTTATTGAAACACTATCGAATTGAGAAATATTCATTGCAAATTATTATGTCGGATTGAAAAAATAAATTCAGGTAATCATGTTTTAACTCAATTAGAACAAGTACCTCCCAAATTAATCAAATGTGTCAGTTCTAGCTCTTTGAGTTGAATTCATCCTAACTACTAAATGAGAAAAGCACTTCTTTACATTCAAAAGTTTGATTTCCAATTAACAATGGTATAGTGACAATTTCAGTTGGGATCTTTGTGCATCCATCTGCTTCTTGCTCATCCATGCACATCTCTGTTAGTTCTTAAACCAGCCGTTGTTGAAGTCCTACTTGACCCAGACCAGTTAAACTACAACAACATTTTCGGTATCAATTACATAAACATATTACTTTTTAGATGTGGTTGTTTATCTATCTTAGTTGAATGCACTGACTGAAGTTGCTCTTGATAAAAGCGTCAACTAAATGACCAAAGTTGAAATGTAAATATACAAATGTACGGTTGCAAAACATGCTGGGTATTATTCTAATGAGCTCTGCCCCCTCCCAAAAAAAGACAAACTGTTTGACCAAACAAAATTCTGACAGTTCTTTTCTACATTAATGAATCTGGTGTACATTATGGTTGAATTCTGGCAGTCCGGTTATCGAGATGTAATGCCCAAAACCACTCCACTTTTCCTGGATAAATAACAAAGAGAAACCAGTCAATTATAAGAAATGATTTATATGAACAGCATGGCGTGAATTGGAAATGTTCAATTATATGCAATGTCTAAATCTGGCTTCTCTGCTCTTTGCAGGACCAATCATCAACGCTCAGGGTGTAGACATACAGCCAATCTCATTATGGAGCACAGTTCACAATGCATGTAGACCTATCATCTCATTATGGTAACTTTTTTTCTTGTGACAGGTAGACCTGCATTTGCTGCAGCATAGCCTATGCTACATAGCCTATGCATGTTTAATTTACACATCTCCATCAGGCTTTTGCGGGACACCTTCTTTTTTTATTGTAAATTGTCGTGGAATATTCTAATCAAGTGAGAGAGACTTCGTCATTTCTTCAAACAATCATCTTTATTTAACATGGATTATTTATTGCAATAATGAAACTGTGGACCCAACACTCTTGAGTGTTGGACCGAGAGCTTCCCTGATAATTGATAAACAGAGATCTTCTATGGGAGACCTAAACATGCTTAGTTGTTGCTGGTTCCACCTTGGGTTCCTCTTATGATTATCTGCACCTCGTGCCATTTTAAAACCACCCCGGCTTAGTCTCCCAGATTCCAGGATGATGAGGAGAAATTAGGGTTTGTCTTATTCCTCCAGGCGCTTTCTATCTTGGGTCACACACCACACATCTTATCTACGGAATGCCAGCTGTAGGTTTTTATCACCAAGTCATAAATCACTTGTCATCTCAAGCTATCTCTAGTACAACCAATGTCCTTTGCCATACGCCCAGACTAACTGCAGGAGGCTCGAGTGGATACTATAAAAACACAGCATTAGTGGAACAGAAATGTCTTACTATTGTTCAGTACAGTATATAATTGTTAAATATCAAATAAATCAGGTAAATATGTAATTTTCCTCTCACAAAATACATATGTATATATATATATATATATATATATATATATATATATATATATATATATATATATATATATATATACGTATATACAGTGTGTTTGGAAAGTCTTAAGACCCTTTGACTTTTCCACATGTTGTTACATTACAGCATTATTCTAAAATGTATTGCATTTATATGTTTTTCTCATCAATCTACACACAATACCCCACAAGGACAAAGCTAAAACGGGTTTTTAGACATTTTTGCTAATGTATTAAAAATGTAAAAACTGAAAAGATAGACTAGAATAGCTTGCTGGAGGAAGTGATGAGATGGCTGCCGTTTTACAGGCTCCTAACCAATTGTGCTATTATTTTGTGTTATTTGTAACTTGTTTTGTACATAATGTCTCTGCCACCGCCTGGTATGACTGAAAAGAGCACCTGTATATCAGGACAGCAATTACTCACCTCGTACTGGACGAAGATTTTCTCTTTAAAGAGTATATTTATTTACTTCAGACACCTGACAAGGCCCAAATCCCTGTCATTCGCATGAAGAAGAGACAGAGATATTGGGGACGTAGGCAGGGGTGTCATGTTAGGATCTGACAGCGAGTGAGTTACCCGCTGTTACCATTAGTCCTATTAGCCAATGTGCAATCATTGGATAACAAAATGGCTGAGCTCCGATAAAGACTATCCTACCAACGGACATTAAAAACTGTAATATCTTATGTTTCA
This sequence comes from Oncorhynchus clarkii lewisi, assembly GCF_045791955.1. Lineage (NCBI taxonomy): Eukaryota > Metazoa > Chordata > Actinopteri > Salmoniformes > Salmonidae > Oncorhynchus > Oncorhynchus clarkii. The sequence continues at coordinate 16,724,204 of NC_092168.1, forward strand.
CCGAGTCGTGGCTGAACGCCGACATGAATAACATACAGTTGGATGGGTTTTCACTCCATTGGCAAGATAGAACAGCTTTCTCCAACCAGACAATGGGTGGAGGTCTGTGTCCATTTGTAAATAACAGCTGGTGCACAAAATCTAATATTAAGAAAGTCTCAGGGTTTTGCCCGAGGTAGAGTATCTCATGATAAGCTGTAGACCACACTTTTTACCAAGAGAGTTTACATCCATATTTTTTCGTAGCTGTCTTTTTACCACCACAAACCGATGCTGGCAAAAAGACGACACTCAACGAGCTGCATAAAGCAATAAGCAAGCAAGAAAATACTCATCCAGAGACGGCGCTCCTAGTGGCCGGGGACTTTAATGCAGGGAAATGTAAATCTGTTTTATCTCATTTCAACCAGCATGTTATATGATGTCCAAAAAGAGGATAAAAAAACCTCTAGACCACCTTTACTCCACACACAGAGATGCGTACAAAGGGTCGTCAGCGAAATGGGACATATCTGGGCTCAGGTGTGTCAAAACAAACAAGCCACAAAATGCCACAACCAAAAATACAGTGTGTCTGTGTGAAGAGAGTCTCCTCAATGAATGGGGGAAAGGTATATTTATCCGTGGGAGCACCTCTCAACAATCCTCATAATCACCATCTATGCAAGCAACAACTCACTTACACTACTGATTACTGACAACGCACACCATTGTTAATTGTCTATAGTTTACTTAAGTTAATAAATATATTTTTGTTCATCCGTTATCTCCACAATGTCTCCCTCTTTGTTATGGGCTATGAGCCATTTCGTGACACAAGCAAAAACTAAAGCAGGATGTACCAGTGGTCAGACTGTTTTGCTAGCACCGACTGGAATATGTTCCAGGATTATTCCGATGGCCTTGAGGAGTACACCACATCAGTCACTGGCTTAATCAATAAGTGCATCGATGACGTCATCCCCACAGTGACCGTACGTACATACCCCAACCAGAAGCCATGGATTACAGGCAACATCCTCACTGACCTAAAGGGTTGAGCTGCCACTTTCAAGAAGCGGGACTCTAACCTGGATGCTTATAAGAAATCCCGCTATGCCCTCCGACAAACCATGAAACAAGCAAAGGGTCAGTACAGGACTAAGATTTAAGGCCTCAGGGCCAGACGGATTACCCGGATGTATACTCCGAGCATGCGCTGACCAACTGGCAAGTGTCTTCACTGACATTTTCAACCTGTCCCTGACTGAGTCTGTAATACCAACATGTTTCAAGCAGCCCAAGAACACCAAGGTAACCTGCCTAAAGGACTACAGAACGTAGCACTCACATCTGTAGCCATGAAGTGCTTTGAAAGGCTGCTCATGGCTCACATTAACACCATCATCCCAGAAACCCTAGACCCACTCAAATGTGCATACTGCCCCAACAGATCCACAGCTGATGCAATCTATATTGCACTCCATACAGCCCTTTCACACCTGGACAAAAGGAACAGCTACGTACGTACGGTCACTGTGGGGATGACGTCATCGATGCTATTCATTGACTACAGCTCAGCGTTCAACACCATAGTGCCTTCAAAGCTTATCACTAAGCTAAGGATCCTGGGACTAAACACCTCCCTCTGCAACTGGATCCTGGAATTCCTGACCCTAGGTGGTAAGGGTAGGTAACAACACATCTGCCACGCTGATCCTCAACACGGGGGCCCCTTAGGGGAGCGTGCTCTGTCCCATCCTGTACTCCCTGTTCAACCATGACCGCATGGCCACGCACGACTCCAACACCTTCATTAAGTTTGCCGACAACACAACAGTGGTATGCCTGATCACCAACAACGAGGAGACAGCCTATGGGGAGGATGCCAGAGAGTTGATTTGTGTTTTCTGTCTGTCTGTGTGAGTTAGTTTTGTTCGTTCAAACCTACCAGCGGTTTGCCTTGCTCATGTCTTTGCTATGGTCCCTGTTTTCTAGTTCCCTGGTTTTGACCTTTCCTGCTTGCCCTGAGCCTGCCCGTCTATCGTCCTGTAACTTTGCCTTTACTCTGGGTTACCAACCTCAGCCTGACCTGACGCTGAGCCTGCCCGCCTGTCGTCCTGTAACTTTGCCTTTATTCTGGGTTACCAACCTCAGCCTGACCTGACGCTGACCCGCCTGCTGTTCTGGTGCCTTACACCCTCTCTGGATTGTTGACCCCTGTCGTTTCCCTACCCCCTGTTTAAAGAACAAACGTTTGTTTCTTCAACACTGTCCGCACCTATGTCACACTTTAAAACGTGATAGAATTGCATGTTCTCTCCCAACTACATCATGGTTTGAACGAGGAGGGAATTCCAGTTCACGCAATACAGTATAATACAATACAGCACAGTCCGCACTCAAAAATATGAGCCTACTGGAGCTTGTGTCATTTATTTACCCAAGAGAAGCATATAGCTGGCTACATCTATGTGCTTATATGTTTTTATGACGTGTAATGTGCAGTAGCATATACTGTAGATCGGATAATGGCACAATCATTTGGGCTTGCTTGGGCTCATAAAATGTCTTCAATGTAAGGCTCACTAAACATATTTAATGTATGGCTCATCAGCCTCAGGTAGCATCGGGCTTGAATTTTTTTAAATCAAATCAAATGTGTTTATTAAGCCAGGAACCAGGCTATGAGGGGTGGCCAGTCCTCTTCTGGCTGTGCCGGGTGGAGATTATAATTGAACATGGCCAAGATGTTCAAATGTTCATAAATTACCAGCATGGTCAAATAATAGGTCTGGGACAGGTAGCACGTCCGGTGAACAGGTCAGGATTCCATAGCCGCTGGCAGAACAGTTGAAACTGGAGCAGCAGCACGGCCAGGTGGACTGGGGACAGGAAGGAGTCATCATGCCAGGTAGTCCTGAGGCATGGTCCTAGGGCTCAGGTCCTCCGAGAGAGAGAAAGAAAGAGAGAAAGAGAGAATTAGAGAGAGCATACTTAAATTCACACAGGACACCGGATAAGACAGGAGAAGTACTCCAGATATAACAAACTGACCCTAGCCAGATATAACAAACTGACCCTGGAGGCTGAGACAGGAGGGGTCAGGAGACACTGTGGTCCCATCCGATGATACCCCCGGACAAAGCTAATCAAATCCAGACAGGCCTATGTATATGCTTTGAATTACACTTCCGATTTTGATGCAAAATACTGGGAACATTTGTAAAATACCTGTAAAATATTCAAACCTAGTGTACATCAAGTTCCACAGAGTTAAGTCAATTCTACAAGAAACAATTCCGCCACATTCTGCCATAAAACATGAATTGATTGTGTAATTTTAACAAACCACTACATGTTCGAACAAAACCAATTTTTATCCTTTGTAAAGTATTGGCCATCTAATATCATGGCTGTGCGTTTTCCACCACAAATCAAAGAAGATTTAGCCTGCGCCATCGCAGGACAAATATGATGTAATTCATGCACTACGAAAGAAAACAAGATTTTGACTGTAGTAACCATCCCCCATCCCTCTTTGTCACCTCACACTTGTCCCCGCTTCTCTCTCTCGTGCTCCATCATTCCATCATCTTCACTTCTTTCCCCCACCCCTTTCTCTGTCATCATCTCCATCCTCATTATTTTCTCTCCCACACCCTTTACTCCTCTCTCCCTTTTCTTAGCCTCTTTGCTTCAGTCTTGTCCGGCCCCACTAGCCTCTTCTTCCTCAAACACATCCCTCTTCCTCCCGCTCTTTCTGTTTCTCTCTCACACACACATAGGGCGCGCATATACATTCCTCTCACACATCTCTCTCTCTCTCATTTACTCTCTCTCTCTCACTCACACACTTATCATCATCACCAGCCCTTCACTCTGATCAACACAGACCACCAATCTGGAGGATTGTGTGTAAAAAGGCTAAAGAGGGGTGTCTATTGTTTTGGCGCCTGTTTCCCCTCCCATTGTCACAATGCTCCAACCTGTCATTAAAGTGTCCTCATCGGTGCGGCAGAAAAGCTAATTCAGCCATTAATATGTATATATGCAAAACCCCTCGCCAGCCATTAAAACAATGCCCAATGAAATTGAATCACCTTGGTAATTTGTTGCTGTTCCCCAAACCCCAAGACGGATGTGAATCTCAACCTCGATTTAGTCACGCACCACTTGGCGTTAGGAAATAACATCAACATCCCCAACTTATGACGTTGATGAAACAGATCCTCGTCTTTACAATGGAGAAGAGGTGAGAAGGTGAGGAAGGATGTGTGTGTGTGTGTGTGTGTGTGTGTGTGTGTGTGTGTGTGTGTGTGTGTGTGTGTGTGTGTGTGTGTGTGTGTGTGTGTGTGTGTGTGTGTGTGTGTGTGTGTGTGTGTGTGTGTGTGTGTGCAGGTGAAAGGTCTCTTCTTCCATTGGTATGAGTATGTGTATGAGTATGTGTATTTGCACACGCGTGTGTGCGTTCGTGCCCATGTACAGTGGGGCAAAAAAAGTATTTAGTCAGCCACCAATTGTGCAAGTTCTCCCACTTAAAAATATAGGTCCACTTAAACTATGACAGACAAAATGAGAGAAAAAATTCCAGAAAATCACAATGTAGGATTTTTAATGAATTTATTTGCAAATGATGGTGGAAAATAAGTATTTGGTCAATAACAAAAGTTTATCTCAATACTGTGTTATATACCCTTTGTTGGCAATGACAGAGGTCAAAGTCTTCACAAGGTTTTCACACACTGTTGCTGGTATTTTGGCCCATTCCTCCATGCAGATCTCCTCTAGAGCAGTGATGTTTGCTGTTGCTGACTTTCAACTCCCTCCAAAGATTTTCTATGGGGTTGAGATCTGGAGACTGGCTAGGCCACTCCAGGACCTTGCAATGCTTCTTACGAAGCCACTCCTTCGTTGCCCGGGCGGTGTGTTTGGGATCATTGTCATGCTGAAAGACCCAGCCACGTTTCATCTTCAATGCCCTTGCTGATGGAAGGAGGTTTTCACTCAAAATCTCATGATACATGGCCCCATTCATTCTTTCCTTTACACGGATCAGTCGTCTTGGTCCCTTTGCAGAAAAACTGCCCCCCTTCACAGTAGGTATGGTGTTCTTTGGATGCAACTCAGCATTCTTTGTCCTCCAAACACGACGAGTTGAGTTTTTACCAAGAAGTTATATTTTGGTTTCATCTGACCATATGACATTCTCCCAATCTTCTTCTGGATCATCCAAATGCTCTCTAGCAAACTTCAGACGGGCCTGGACATGTACTGGCTTAAGCAGGGGGACACTTCTGGCACTGCAGGATTTGAGTCCCTGGCGGTGTAGTGTGTTACTGATGGTAGGCTTTGTTACTTTGGTCCCAGCTCTCTGCAGGTCATTCACTAGGTCCCCCCGTGTGGTTCTGGGATTTTTGCTCACCGTTCTTGTGATCATTTTGACCCCACGGGGTGAGATCTTGCGTGGAGCCCCAGATCGAGGGAGATTATCAGTGGTCTTGTATGTCTTCCATTTCCTAATAATTTCTCCCAGTTGATTTCTTCAAACCAAGCTGCTTACCTATTGCAGATGCAGTCTTCCCAGCCTGGTGCAGGTCTACAATTTTGTTTCTGGTGTCCTTTGACAGCTCTTTGGTCTTGGCCATAGTGGAGTTTGGAGTGTGACTGTTTGAGGTTGTGGACAGGTGACTTTTATACTGATAACAAGTTCAAACAGGTGCCATTAATACAGGTAACAAGTGGAGGACAGGGGAGCCTCTTAAAGAAGAAGTTACAGGTCTGTGAGAGCCAGAAATCTTGCTTGTTTGTAGGTGACCAAATATTATTTCCACCATAATTTGCAAATAAATTCATTAAAAATCCTACAATGTGATTTTTTTTCCCTCATTTTGTCTGTGATAGTTGAAGTGTACCTATGATGAAAATTACAGGCCTCTCTCATCTTTTTACGTGGGAGAACTTGCACAATTGGTGGCTGAGATACTTTTTTGCCCCATTGTATGTACCTCAGTATGTGGCTCTGCATCTGAACCTGCATTAGTAATGAAGCAAATCCTAATGCGGAAGAATGCATGTGTGGTGGGGGCCGTCTACCAAAGGTAGAAGGGAAAACAAGGATGGAGGAAGGATTCACTGATCTTGAGAAAGCCTGTTGGCTCCGTGGGGGCCTATTAAGGTGGACTGGCTGGGCTCTAATGATGTCAGACTGATGCCCATGAGAAAGGTAGAAAAGGAGTATAATAATAAGGCATCGCCATGGCGACAAGGTGAGTGATAGGTCCACGTCCAGCGCTGACTGCATGAGATGACCGGGCCTATAAGTTAACAAGTGTTTGATAGGGTGTAATTGACACCTGCCTGGGACTGAAGCATCCTCGGCACTTAATGTGTTCAGTTAGGGACAGTTTGGAGGAGGACAAGGGTGATGAGGTTATCCTAGACTAGAGCTTTAAAGCTGCAATATGTGACTTTTCAGGGATGCTGACCAAATTACCATAGAAATGTGAGTTATAGATCTGTCATTCTCATTGACAGCAAGTTTAAGAAGTGGCAGATCTTTTCTATGTGCACTATTTCTATGCTTCCCGTTCTTAAGCTTTTACTTTGGGTTTTGTACACCTGCTTCAAACAGCTGAAAATATCATATTTTAGGTTATTGAAAATATATTTCACAGTGGTTTAGATGGTACAATGATTAGCTACACTATGCATTGCTTGTTTTGTCACATAAAATGTAATTAGGAAAACTATCTTTAACCAAAGGTCTAAAGGTGTAAAAGCACCTGCTTTAGTTTACTTCCCTCTCAACCACAGAGAGGGTATCATACACACACACACACACACACACACACACACAAATACACACACATAAAGGTGAAGCAGAGGTGTCATAGATGTGTAATGAAAGGGGAATCTGTTCCGTAACTCTCTCCTCACTCAGAAGAGATGAGAGCTCTGTTAGTGGTTAGTATTAGCAGCTAATGTTAGCGTTAGCGACACAGAGAGACTCCCACTGATTAAAGCCACCATGTCGCCAGCAGAAGGCTTTGCCGCTCGCTAATGGGAGCCAGAACAGGGGACACTTCACGTTGACTGTACAATAATGTTAGTATCAGAAGGATATTCACTTGATCCTAGCCAATTACTGGAGACTCTCGGTGTGCAAGCCTGAAAAGGAATTCCATGATGTCAAACAGTTGTGAGCCTGACTGAAGTCATATGATTAACAGCTGAGAGACACGAGAGGGTAGAATGTGACTTTAACATGAAACGTGTTTCCATATAACAGAGAAAAGAGGAAGCAAAATAGCCAAGTTTAAAAGTGACAGAAAGGAAAAAGAAAGAAGGGCAAATGAGAGAAAGAAATGAGTGGGAGGAATGTGGGATGAGAGTAGTGAGGAACAAGAACATCAGAAAAGTATTTTCTCTTATTCCTCCTCTCTGTAACATCCACTAAACACATCCACTAAACACATCTACTAAACACATCTACTAAACACATCTACTAAACACATCCACTAAACACATCTACTAAACACATCTACTAAACACATCCACTAAACACATCTACTAAACACATCCACTAAACACATCTACTAAACACATCCACTAAACACATCTACTAAACACATCCACTAAACACATCTACTAAACACATCCACTAAACACATCTACTAAACACATCTACTAAACACATCTACTAAACACATCCACTAAACACATCTACTAAACACATCCACTAAACACATCTACTAAACACATCTACTAAACACATCTACTAAACACATCCACTAAACACATCTACTAAACACATCCACTAAACACATCTACTAAACACATCTACTAAACACATCTACTAAACACATCCACTAAACACATCCACTAAACACATCTACTAAACACATCCACTAAACACATCTACTAAACACATCCACTAAACACATCTACTAAACACATCCACTAAACACATCTACTAAACACATCCACTAAACACATCTACTAAACACATCCACTAAACACATCTACTAAACACATCCACTAAACACATCTACTAAACACATCCACTAAACACATCTACTAAACACATACTAAACACATCTACTAAACACATCTACTAAACACATCCACTAAACACATCTACTAAACACATCCACTAAACACATCTACTAAACACATCCACTAAACACATCCACTAAACACATCTACTAAACACATCCACTAAACACATCTACTAAACACATCCACTAAACACATCTACTAAACACATCCACTAAACACATCTACTAAACACATCTACTAAACACATCCACTAAACACATCTACTAAACACATCCACTAAACACATCCACTAAACACATCCACTAAACACATCCACTAAACACATCCACTAAACACATCTACTAAACACATCCACTAAACACATCCACTAAACACATCCACTAAACACATCTACTAAACACATCCACTAAACACATCTACTAAACACATCCACTAAACACATCTACTAAACACATCCACTAAACACATCTACTAAACACATCCACTAAACACATCTACTAAACACATCCACTAAACACATCCACTAAACACATCCACTAAACACATCTACTAAACACATCCACTAAACACATCTACTAAACACATCTACTAAACACATCCACTAAACACATCTACTAAACACATCCACTAAACACATCTACTAAACACATCTACTAAACACATCCACTAAACACATCTACTAAACACATCCACTAAACACATCTACTAAACACATCCACTAAACACATCTACTAAACACATCCACTAAACACATCTACTAAACACATCTACTAAACACATCTACTAAACACATCTACTAAACACATCCACTAAACACATCTACTAAACACATCTACTAAACACATCCACTAAACACATCTACTAAACACATCCACTAAACACATCCACTAAACACATCCACTAAACACATCTACTAAACACATCCACTAAACACATCCACTAAACACATCTACTAAACACATCTACTAAACACATCTACTAAACACATCCACTAAACACATCCACTAAACACATCCACTAAAAACTGATCCATCAGTACATTGACACAATGAAGGGCTGGGCCGTACATGTGTACAATCAGCAGACAAACTGGCTGAGGCACATTTAGGTGAAAAGGAGGGAATGGCCAGCGGTGTTTGTAAACAAAGACACAGGGTTAGTTTCAGGGCTGAGAAGGTGTTGTCTACAGCAAAACAACTAGCTCATTGTCATGGCAACAGCACAGGTCACCACCACCCAGGGCTTAGCGAAAAAGTCCCCACAGTGAATCATACAGAGAGCTGTACTGTGCAAAAAAAACTGAAACGTGTGTGTACAGATCTGGGTATCAGTAGAAATATGACACACCATTTACACCAGTCCACACCAATCCAATTCAAGGAGAGCACACTTCAGGGAGAGAATCAGAATTGGGCCGCATTGTTTCTATGTTCGTCCTGTGCTACAGTACAGAGGTAATGAACACTGGGAATGGGCTGGGAATACTGTGTTAGGAAATGGATGCTACGCTACGGGACTGTTTTGGTAGCACAGACTGGAATATGTTCCGGGATTCATCCAATGACTAACTGACTGCCAAACCGTAGCACTCACGTCGGTAGCCATGAAATGCTTTGAAAGGCTGGTCATCAACAGCATCGTCCCGGAACTCTTGACCCACTCCAATTTGCATACCGCCCCAACAGATCCACAGATGATGCAATCTCAATCACACTCCACACTCTATGCATAGTCATTTTACCCCTACCTACATGTACAAATGACCTGGACTAACCTGTACCCTCACACATTGACTCGGTACCAGCACCCCTTTATATATCCTCATTATTGTTATTTTATTGTGAAATGTTTGTTAATTTAAAAAATATATATATTTAGTAAACAAGAGTAAACATCTCTTTCTTGAACTGCATTGTCGGTTAAGGGTTTGGAAGTAAGCATTTCACGGTATGGTCTACACCTGTATTCGACGTATGTGACAAATAAAATTAATAAATGACAGATGCACACAGAGCTTCAGCCTCTTCCCCTATGATGAACCAGAAACCTTCCTTGAGTTAAAACCATATTGAAGCATCGCAATGCCTCGTCGCCAATCCACAGCCCTCTGTGGTCCCCGGCTTGAAAGAGAAGAGATGTAAAGGAAACTTTAAATGAAAAACATCTTAAGTTTTGGCAATCAGAGCGTTATGCGCAGAGAAGATGATGACGGACCACCGTGACAGAGGGACGAGGGACGATTGGAGGCTTGATTTGGTTTCTCGCTTTGTTCGTCTGCCCCCCCCCCCCATCAACAGAGTCATCCTCCTCTGTTACAGTTTTTGGATCAACATTTAAGGGAAACCCCACACAAGCATAAGAACATTTGAATGATATACTGTAAAGTAAGAGTTTGCCAGAGAGCATGGCTATTGCACAGTTATATAGGCCTAGACTAGTGAATGGATTGTGATATGTTGCACACAGCACAGTAATCCAGGATGTGCTGTTATTAACCTTGACCTCGACACAGGAATCTGTTTGGTGTTCGGGTCCTAGGCAGTAGCAATGGTGACATATGTAGCTAGATGGAGGACAGTGGCTGGGTTTGGAATACTCCAGCCCCTAGTTTAGACTTGGCCCAGGCAGGGCAGTGGCTGGTCTGGTCTGCACTAGGCTGTTGAGCTGTTGGGCCTATTCCAGAGAACCAGTGTCCCCCGCTGGGAGCCGAGAGGCCCCCTTAATCACAGCCCCGCTTTGACATCATCACCCCTAGCTAACACACAATGGACCACCCTGTACAGGGAGCAGAGCAGAGGACCACACCTATACAACTGTGTGTGTGTGTGTGTGTGTGTGTGTGTGTGTGTGTGCGTGCGTCTACTGACATGTACAGGGATACTGCTGCATTCTAACAGTATATAGAAATATTGGCCTGGACATAAACATACTCAGACAATGAAAATAAATTTGCAGACACACAACATAGAGAAACACATTACTTTTTTCCTAGCAACTACACACGAATATGTAATTGTCTCAATGCTTATATTAACATTGACAGACCATATTGTAACCACAAGTCTTGCATAGTGTGATGTCCTGTAGAGATCCACATGTTCATAAACTCCATCTATTTCAGACATAAATACAGACAGACGGCATGTCCATAGGAAAAACATTTTATTGAAAAACATTTTCAGTTCGTAACAGACTGGTGGAATGTGTGTCATTTTTCCTCTTTCATTTCTTTCTGTTTTTGAATGTTTAACCATTTCAACGGTCTGGCCATCTCAAACTGCAAGGGGAGGGGCTACAGATACAGCCACCTGGAAACCTATCAAAACAGACTAAAGAAACCAGGGAGACAAATGAACAACGCAATCATAATACTGTGTTACTTAAAAACTGGACAGAAATCAAATCAAAAACAGAAGAAAAAAAAACGAATTCAATAAATATTTATGGTACACACTTATGGCACGAATATGCAGCAGTCGGTTTGGCAACTTTTTCTCAATTTTTTTTAAAACCAAATTTCCATGGAAACAGTGCAAAAGGGGAGGGAGTGGGAGGACACGGGGCTTTCCAACGAGCGCTAGCTAAAATACATAGCAAAAAATTGAAATTTTATACAAAACATCTTACTTTAAGAGTTTATAAAAAAAAATGTTTTATTGGGTTCTTGTCAATATTTACACAAGCTATTTACCAAAAAAAGTAGTATGCTCTGTTTTACTGAAGTGTATTCTGTTTTTTCATTTTTTTTTTCATTTACTTTCCTAAAAAGGTGAATAAGGCTATCGTAACAACCCAGGATCCATATACAATACAAACATTAATGTATTTACAGTTTCTTACCTACAGAAGAACGGTGCAAAATTACTGAGTCAGGTGACCAAGGGCTGACCAATACGAGCAAGGCATTTTACAGTAGCCTGAAGTACTTTTCCTAGCCAGGTTACTAACATTCTCTCAACATTGCCGCGATATTTAATCCATATAGCAAGACAGAAAATCTACCCTAGTAATGTTAGGAGGATATCAGTTGTACGTTAGCTAGGATAAGGACATCAGATTCAAAGAAACTAATAAGATTGTCATATTCTGCCGCAGACAGACAGCAACTAAACAGCAATTTGTTTGTGATTCCTAGTGTTTTTCGCTATTTCTTAAATAACTGTCCAGGTGCATTTCATTTTGAAAATGTTTCTTTTTTCACAGTTTACCTTGGAACTACGGCACACAGTAAAAAACAAACAAAAAAAACGTTTAAAATAATACTACAAATGAAAACCTAACAGCAGGCTCGTACTTAACAGCAGGCTCGTACTTGCTAGTTTTGTTTTGTTTAGTTTGTTGTTACATCTCTCAGTGGTTTAAGAACACTTTCCATAGGTGTAGGTTTCTCTCAATTCTTAAAAAAATAAAGAAAAATTGCATATTGCAGATTTTGTAGCCTCTTAGAGGCACAAACCTTGTATCATACAAGGCTTGGCTTTTTCGGTGAAATTTGATGTTCTTAATGAACTAATGAGAATGTTGGTAGTGAGCAGATACATGTTTGGGGTGTGGTCTAAGTCACAATCTAGTTCTCGTTTTCTTTAGTCAGTGTTTTCATGTATGTGAATAAACAGACAAATAGCTGTCTCACTGGACTTGCTCAAGAAGAGGTACACACACACACTCTCACACACAGAGAAAACACTACCACGTGGTAGTGAGGGGGAAGGGGGGCACAGGGTAATCGTGGGAATCTTCCCATGGTCCTTTGGGAGATGCTACAGTGGAGTGTGGGATATACTGCTGGTCAGCCTCGTGCACCCGGTTATGCTATTTTGGGTCCAACAACCTCCTCTCCCCTTCGTGACATGCTTCCAGGCTGCCCTCCCTGTCCCCTTCCCAGGCCCTAGCCCTGAATATCTGGAAAAAAAGGCAGCCATTTGGGTGGGAGTTGATGAAAAGGTGGGACATTATGGGTGAAATAGATATCAAGTCATCAAAACCCTAGCTTGCATAATGTGCACTTTTATACCATAATATATTAACGTTAACTTCTCATTACCGCCCTTCTGACAACACCTGTGCTCTGTGTATCATAAATAGATTCTGCTTTTTTTTTCAGATGTTTTTTTGCCTTCCTTTTTTGTGTTTTCAAATGTCCTCCTTTAAAATGTACACCTATTTTGTTACAAAAAATGATAATAATCAAAAACTCACAATAAGGAAATGCTAAAGATGATGCTTGAAAAACAGTGACAATGCGCTTTGATGTCCCTGTGCTTTTTAAAAGTTGAGAATGAGAGCACCAGTCCACCTGTTTGGGCCATTTGGGGGCCTCCGGGGCCCTTGCGGCAGCAAGACAATACAGTACCTAGAGCTGTTTTAGCCAGCGGCTGGGTTAAACTCAACTAGACCTGGGACTCTCTTATCTTTACCTTTCTTCAATGTCTCAGAAACTGCAGCAGTAAGCAAGTTGGGATATCTGATTGCCTGTACTTCCAGTTTAATTAACACCTCTTCATGTTGTAAAGTCCTATCTGTGGAAAATTCAAGCCAGCCCTCGCTACTGTGATCCCTTTACTGAAGGGATACAGTCTCTCTCTCTCTCTCACTTTCTCTCACTCTCTCTCTCTCTCACTCACTCACACTACCACTGCCACTCTCTCCCTCTCTGTGACTGACTGCCTGGGTGGAGGGATATCAGGGGGGTTAAAAGTGCTGCTCTATTGTTCGCTTAGCTCCCACACCCTTCCCAGAAGCCACCTGGCTAGCCCTGACCCCACAGAGGGGGTATAATGGGCACCCTATACCCTGACGGGGTGGAGCCCACATAAAACCACCTCATCTTCTTCTCCCTCTTTAAGTCCTGCTCTCTGCTCTCCCAGTCCTGGGTTGCAGGGTGTGTGTGTGTGTGTGTGTGTGTGTGTGTGTGTGTGTGTGTGTGTGTGTGTGTGTGTGTGTGTGTGTGTGCGCATACACCACATACACCATCACGACATGAGCTGCGACAATACCACATCACAAAAAATATATATATCTGCATGTTCAACAATACCAGCAATGAAAACCAGAAATGAACCAACAATATGACACTACGAAAAGGAATCATGTTCTTTTACAAACCTTTTTTTTTCAAGTAACAACTTTAATGAATCTTGATGCTAGAAAGTAAAAGGTGTCTTCGGACAATGAGGGAAAAGTGGGCTGTAACTAGTACGAGGACCTGAACAGTTCACAATGAGTGAGAGTGGGTGAGTGGGTGGGTGGGTGGTAGGGTGAGTGGGTGATGTCCTTGTGTCAGTCAGGAAAGTCCCAGAGTGGATATTTCCAAATCCCCCTTGTTTTTTTCTCCCTCTTCCGTCATTTAATCCACAAAGTGTCTCTGGCCAATGAGGAGAGGGACTGACTGACATTACTGACATGAGTTCATGGTCGGGCCCTTCCTTCCTTTTCCTCTTCTAATCTCTCTGCCATCCCTCTCGTTCTCCCTCCTTTGTCTCTTCCCCAGCAATAGTCTCTCTCAGGGAGAAAACCAGGGTAGGATATCGACTCCTCCCCCTTCTCCTCTTTTTCTCTCCATCTGTCCATCCTATTTCAAAACAAACATGTGGGTGTGTCTTTCTGTCTCTCCGTCCGTCCGTCCGTCCACACACAAACACACGCGCTCGGATCCCCCAGCGTCAGTCGTAGTGCGCAAAGAAACAGAGGGCTACTGTTAGAGGAGAGGAGCAGAGAGGAGGGATCCCCAAAAAGCCCCAGAGAGCAGCAGCAGCTTTACTCTGTAAGTTCTCCAATGAATCCCAACAACGAAGAATAATAACAGGAACAGTAAAGTTCAACAAGAAAAACAACAGAGATGTGGGGAAGGAAGGAGAGATAGAGCGTTCTGGGGGGGCGGTGCCTGGGGGGAAGGGGGGTGGAGCTGAGCTCAGACCTTGTAGTAGATGTTGGCAGGGCTCTGGGGGGGCATCTCCTGAACAATGTACACCGGGTGACCGTAGTCCCCGCTGACTTTCTCGTAGTGCGGGCAGAAGACGCTGTCTGCAGTCCTGAGCGGGATGATGATGTCACTGGGCTCCGAGCCGTTGTTGTTGCCGCTGCCGCCCCGTTTGGGCGTGGCCAGTGTGCTGAGGGACAGCGCTGTGGCGTGCTGTGGCGAGTGCTTGCGGTGCCGCCGCCGGTACTTGAGCAGCAGCACGACCAGCATGATGATGATGATGATGAAGATAACGCTGCCCGAGGCGATGCCGGCAAACAGGGCCACTTCGGAGCCGATGACACTTGAGGATTTCCCGCCCGTCCCTTGGTCGCCCTCGCCCTCCCTGTACGACGGACCTGAGAGGAGAAGAAGGGAGAAAAGTGAAACAGAGTGAGTGAAATTCTTTCTAAAACAGAGTGTCAGGTCATACAGATTGAGAGTGGCATGGAGGGAGGGAGAATGGAGAAAGCGAGGGTGGGGTCGTAGAAGGATTAGGGGTCTCCTTCCAGTTTTATCTTTCCATTCTCTCTCTCTCTCTCTCTTCCCCCCTCCCTCTCTCCCTCCATCTTCATTATGTCAGAGTGAAGGTGAAAGGCAGGCGGACGGAGGACAATGACCAGAGAGTAAGGGCTCCTTTCACACAGCTCTCCCCTTAAGGTCACATTCGATCTCTGGTCTATTCAAACACAGCTGGTGGTCACTACGGCCTTGGAGCTACGGCACAGCACAGCACAGTCCCACATAGCACAAAATGGCTGAAGTGGGTTTTCAATGCAGTAGCATGTCAATGAAAAACATGGTCAAAATGAATGTAGAGCCATTCCTTTTCTACTTAAGACTAAGTCCACAAGGAGGTTGATAGTATTATACGATGAAGCCACATTCACTGTAAAACCTCTATTAATAACAACGATTATTGTATACATCCAGGACTCAAGGACAGGTCGGTTCACTTCCCCCCTAGGATAGGGGCCTGGGAAGCAGGATTACTGTGTCTCCCTGTCTGCCTCCACTCCCCTGAGGGCTAGTGCTGGAGCTATGGTGGATGGCA
This sequence comes from Oncorhynchus clarkii lewisi, assembly GCF_045791955.1. Classification (NCBI taxonomy): domain Eukaryota; kingdom Metazoa; phylum Chordata; class Actinopteri; order Salmoniformes; family Salmonidae; genus Oncorhynchus; species Oncorhynchus clarkii. The sequence continues at coordinate 16,740,256 of NC_092168.1, forward strand.
GTGGGCCCAACGCAGGTACCCTTCCGTTGTTTTACAAGGGGATTATGCTGCCTCAGACACTTTTCTCAAACCACTGACGCCCATATGCTCCTGTTCCGAGCCGGGGAGGAGGGATGAGGTGAAAAGGGAGGGGAGAAGATGCTGAGGTCTGCAGATTGGGGTGCCAACGCGGATTTAGTGGCGCGCTGGCAGATTTGTGCGCCGGTTGTCAGAGGGATTTGAGTGTGAACACAGAAAGGTGGGGCTAAAGGAGCCGCGCCCTCGGTAACAGGGCAGCGAGCGTCTCTACGCCTCCACCGCAGCAGCGTTTATATAGGTCAGCTTGTTTTCTCTCCTCGACTGATTTTTTCCACCTCAAAATAAAGTTAATTGGGGAAATTGCGGGTCTGGTTTTCTTTGGCGATTTTAACTGCTATTTAATAAGAGAGATAAGAGCGGTCGGTGTGTGCGTGCGTGTGTGTGAGGAGAACAAGCGTGAGTCTGTGCTCCGAGGCCGGTAATATGTTGGGTGGCGATTGGATCATTTTCCTGAAAATGTCACTTTGCGGACAGGAAGTGGGGCGAGGATGGAGATACTGTAAGTTTGGGAGCCCAGCAGAGATGCCTATCAGTTTTATAGGCAACTTTCAATTACCAGGAGAAAAATTGCTGACCTATACTTCCTACGCGTACCCACACTCACACTCACACACACACACTCACACACTCACACTCACACTCACACACTCACACACACACACACACACTCACACACACACTCACACACATGCTCACAGACAGTCTCAACCTGCTTTTACCGAAACTGTCTTAGAGCGGTAGACCTGAATGCCTGATGATTTTGTAAGTCGTTCTTAGCACGCTTACCTTTCTTCTCCAGCACTTCGTTTGGTTTGTATGACTCCTTGTCGGGGTGCTTGGGAGGGTATCTGGTGGGGTAGTCTTTGGGTGAGATAGGGTCAGAGGGATCTGGAAGACATAGATAAGGAACACAACTATCAGACACAATGGACATGGATGATTCACTTTCACTGTGTGTGTGTGTGCTGTGCATATGTCTCGCGCAAGTGTGTGTGTAGCATGCTTGCACGTGGTTGTGTTGTGTTGTGTTGTGTTGTGTGTGTGTGTGTGTGTGTGTGTGTGTGTGTGTGTGTGTGTGTGTGCTGTGCATATGTCTCGCGCAGTGTGTGTGTAGCATGCTTGCGCGTGTTTGTGTGTTTGTGTGTTTGTGTTGTGTGTGTGTGTGTGTGTTCGCGCGGAGCGCTGCTCTTAATGAAACGCAGCACTCCTGATTAATTCCCTGACCTTCAGCAGTTTTCAGTGAGCTGCTGCTGTTGTGGATGGCAACCTCAGGAAATTACCCCATTGGGTGGCGAGGCAACTGATTTATGAATAATCATGGTCATTAATTACCGGCAGGTGCCGGGCGGCGGGTGTCGCCACAGAGGACAGATGTGGTGTGTGTGTGTGTGTGTGTGCGTGTGAATGTCAACTGGGGACATTTGGTCAACTGGGGACATTTTGCTCGTCCGCAAAAGGTCAAATGCTATTTCTAGGGTTAAGGATAGGTTTTGGGGGTAAGGATAGGGTTAAACCTGGAGGCCCACCCCCTCTCTCTCTCTCTCTCTCTCTTTGTCTGTCGTAAGTGTCATGGAGGCTATTGGGCTGAATAATGAAATACCTCACAATGCCTCAGATAACCTTACTGTGTGTTATGCAAATACAGTCCTCATACAATTTTCACACATTCTGTATGGTTATCTGTTTATAACTAAACGCCACCAGCACTCACATACACTTACAAATGTCGTTTGAATGAAGGAGTAACACTCACTTTGTCCCACTTTCATGATTATCTTCATGGACTTCATCTTGCACACCCCTCCTTCCTGGTTCTCCAGGCCCTCCATTGTGCCATTTGATGTTGCTGAGAGAGAGAGAGGGGGGGGGGGGGGGGGTTAGCATTAGCCACTGTGCTAACATCATCGCAAACAGCAAAATAACAGTGCAGTGACATGTACATTACGTCTGTCTTGGGCTGTACAGCCACATTTGAAAGACGTCAGGGAAACGTTGAAAGCCCCTAACAAGCGAGTGATTTATTTTTAATAAAGTCACAATCCATCCCCTCGCCACCCCAGTCACCACAAACTGCTGCCAGAATATTCCACGTAGCCCACGCCTCCAAAGTCAATTAGCTTGAGTAATTGTGTTTGTAATATCTCTAACTGAGCTGACTGGCCCAGTGAAACAGCCAGTTACGGAGACAGAGAGAGAGAGAGAGACGGAGACAACGGGACAGGAACAATAGGTGCTGGGACACAGGAAACTCTACAGTGGCTAACAGGACATTAACACGTACGACACTCTGGAGAATGCTACAGTGGTATTAGAAGAACCAACTACCGCAAATACAACTCTCAAACACTCCCCTCTAACCAAAACCTGCTGAAGGGTATAGAAAAGAAGAAGAAACAGGAGGAAATAAATGATTAATAAAAGAGAGGGAAATAAACAATCGCAGGAAAGTCAAGTGGTTTTTTTTTTCCCCCGTTGAAGGCGAGATGAAAAGGCAGTGAAAACAACCGAGGGAATGGATGGAGGTGCTAAATATTTCAGTAACCCTTAAATATAAAAGAGCTTAAAGGGTTTGAGAAGCTGTTTAAACAGCGGCAAGAGCCGCAGAAGTGGTGCACTAAACACGGTGTTTTGGGGAGCGCCGAGCAGCGGTGAGCAGATGTCGGAGAGCGGAGATGAGGGAGGCGAAAGACTTCCCACATGTGATAGAGGAACAAAATGGGCCCCTAAACAGATGCTGGGAGGACTTTTAAAGACAGAAAAGCAGATGCTGGGAGGACTTTTAAAGACAGAAAAGCAGATTAGAAAATAACATTAAAACGCTGTATACAGATGTAGCCTTGCACGCCCATGGGCAGAATCAGTAGACTGTGACTAGCTACACTATAAGCAGTGAGTGCTGCTCTGTGGATATAGCCATGGCATGGACCTCCATACTGATTTCACACTGGACCTCCCTGCCTGGGCCTATTCTCTCCCAAACCCTCCCTGCTTCAGCCTATTCTCTCCCAGTCCCTCACTTCCTGGGCCTTTTCTCTCCCAGTCCCTCTGCTGCCCCTAGAGGCAGCGGGTAGCGCTGCACCTGGCATGGGGGGGTTGGGAGAGGGGGCTTGTGATCTATCAGGTCAGTAACACAGCGGCTAACGAGCAGCCAGGGTTTAGCGGGTTGGCCTCCTGCCAGCGTGCAGTGGCCCGCATTCAATGTTCCCCCCTCCCGATTCTCTCTCTCTCTCTCTCTCTCTCTCTCTCTCTCTCTCTCTCTCTCTCTCTCTCTCTCTCTCTCTCTCTCTCTCTCTCTCTCTCTCTCTCTCTCTCTCTCTCTCTCTCTCTCTCTCTCTCTCTCTCTCTCTCTCTCTCTCTCTCTCTCTCTCTCTCTCTCTCTCTCTCTCTCTCTCTCTCTCTCTCTCTCTCTCTCTCTCTACCACTCCCCTCCGCAAGAAGACAGGCGCCTCACAGCCTGCTCCCTCCCTCCTACCACCCTCACCCCCTCCCCCCTCACCCGCCTTGCCCCTCACCCCCTGTCCCCATCTCTCCCACCCACACCTCCTCGCGCCAAAGCCTTTTCATCAACCGGAAGGGAATTTAAAAGCAGGTGCTTCTGTGCTATCCCTTCGGAATCAGCGTTGGAAAAAAAATTCAGCTCTGTACTGCCCACCACTTTCTTCAGCTCTGTACTACCCACCACTTTCTTCAGCTCTGTCCTGCCCACCACTTTCTTCAGCTTTGTACTGCCCACCACTTTCTTCAGCTCTGTACTGCCCACCACTTTCTTCAGCTCTGTACTGCCCACCACTTTCTTCAGCTCTGTACTGCCCACCACTTTCTTCAGCTCTGTACTGCCCACCACTTTCTTCAGCTCTGTACTGCCCACCACTTTCTTCAGCTCTGTCCTGCCCACCGCTTTCTTCAGCTCTGTACTGCCCACCACTTTCTTCAGCTCTGTACTGCCCACCACTTTCTTCAGCTCTGTACTGCCCACCGCTTTCTTCAGCTCTGTCCTGCCCACTGCTTTCTTCAGCTCTGTACTGCCCACCACTTTCTTCAGCTCTGTACTGCCCACCACTTTCTTCAGCTCTGTACTGCCCACCACTTTCTTCAGCTCTGTACTGCCCACCACTTTCTTCAGCTCTGTACTGCCCACCACTTTCTTCAGCTCTGTACTGCCCACCACTTTCTTCAGCTCTGTACTGCCCACCACTTTCTTCAGCTCTGTACTGCCCACCACTTTCTTCAGCTCTGTACTGCCCACCACTTTCTTCAGCTCTGTAGTGCCCACCACTTTCTTCAGCTCTGTACTGCCCACCACTTTCTTCAACTCTGTACTGCCCACCACTTTCTTCAGCTCTGTACTGCCCACCTCTATCTTCAGCTCTGTCCTGCCCACTGCTTTCTTCAGCTCTGTACTGCCCACTGCTTTCTTCAGCTCTGTACTGCCCACCACTTTCTTCAGCTCTGTACTGCCCACTGCTTTCTTCAGCTCTGTACTGCCCACCACTTTCTTCAGCTCTGTTTGTTTTTTACATTCCTCAACTTCAATGACTTTTATACGAACATTTTGGCCTGGGATGGAAATGGACCGACACAAAGAGCATGTTTTCAAGGACTGTGTTTTTCCTTTCTATCTCTCGCTCGTTCGCTCTTTCTCCCTCTCTCAAGCCAACCTATGGATTTTTGTGGTGGGACGACAAGCGCATTATGTGCAAAGCATCTTAAAACCTTGTGCGTTCTTGTGTGTGTGTGTGTGTGTGTGGGTGAGTGAGTGTGCGTGCGTGCATGGGTGTGTGCATGTGCATGTGCTTGTTTGTGGCTAGCAGGACAGGGTGCAGGCCTGAGGTCTCAGGATGAACTGTAAGACAAGGCATATCTCGGTCTTCAGTCTCTCTCCTCTCTCTCCTCTCTCCTCAGCCACTCCTACACAACCCCATTGCACAACCAACACACACCCAAACAGTCTACCCCCTATAAAAATGTGACAACATAGGCTGCTAAAAGTAGTGGCCCATAGGCACAGCTCTAGGATCAGCTCATCCTCCCCAACTCCATACCTTAACCATTAATACAAAAACACACAAAACTGATAAGTCTCTGGGTGAATATTCATTCCTTCTGAGCTAAAAAAACACAGCCTACCCCCTAGTTGGCTTCCTCGGCAGTATGGCAGGGGCTGGAGGCTAGCAGCAATGAACTGGTTATGAACAGAATGGGATTTCTGACTGGCCTGCATGGCTACCTGACTGCCTCGTTACTCTGAACTGGGCTGTTTGGCAGGAAAAGCTAGCTGCTAGCTGTAATCCCTGTGCTAAAGGAACGTCAGGGAGGATAGACTTCGCTCATACATGCCCCTCACAAATGGATTTTCTTCCACCACCAGCGCCTTACAGAGAGCAGATAAGACTTAGCTTGGCAGAGAGAGAGAGAGAGAGAGAGAGAGAGAGAGAGAGAGAGAGAGAGAGAGAGAGAAAGAAAGATTACTACATCATGCCCAAAGATGAGAGAGTGGTTCGGCTGCTGCTCGACCTAGCCCAGAGAAAGAAAAAAGAGTGAGAGATGGAGAGGACGAGAGAGAGATGTGACGTGTCACTTTTCCTTCAGGCCACATTCACTCAAATGTCCTTGCAGATTTAGAAGTCCATTTTTTTGTCATGCTAACTCTTTTAGCTCTCACTCAGGTTTGCACGTTTGCTGAGGCTAGTTCCTTTCAGAGCACTTCCAAAGCATTCTGTGTTAAGCCACAAATTCACCGCGTGCACACACACACACACACACACAAACAAACCACCGAGGGAGATGACTGATCAAGAGAAATCCCACCCTGAAAATGGCAAATCACCTCAGCGGATAGAAGTGACAGCTCTCACACACCCACGACCAATTTAGACGACACACAAACACATACTCTCAAACAGCAATACACACACCAACACAAACTCACAACATACAGCAGTAAGTGTGGCCAAACATTCATTGCTTTGAAGGCTTTTTTAGTGTGTGTGAAACAGTAACCAACAGAAATAGCACTGCCATAAATATCCCAAACTCTCCTAATTCTCATCTCTCAACCACACACTACAACTACCTCCCTTTGTCTCAATAGCACCGATACTTCAAAGGCTATCGTCAATCATTCAGCCCCTTAACTCCATTTATTTGTTTTGATCAAATCAGGAGACTGAAAAAAAGAATCTGCCTCTTTAATGAGCGCTATTCAATTGTGTGTTTCAATCAAGACCGAGGATACAGACTTTCAGCACTTAACTCAATTTCCCCGCCCGGCTAATACAGCTCCTAGTAACAAACCCCCTCTGTGCGTGTGAGTGAGCATAATTAACACACCACTCTGAGCCAATGAGGAGCCATCAAAACACAGAAATAGAGCGAGAGAGAGAGAGAGAGAGAGAGAGAGATTCAACTATAGCATAAATGACGCTCTCTCTACTTGCTGTGGAGCATGAAGCCATCGTCATGGCGCTGGGGTTGTGGGCTAGTTAGCGCTAGTCAGTGTTGTGTACCTTAATCTCCTGCGACAGAGGGGGCAACCTCTCATTCAGGCCCACCGTGAACCCCCAGAACAGGCCGGAGAAAGGCAGGGTCAACCCAAATATATACCAACCCCCCTCCCTAAACCCTCCCATCACATCTCCGCCCCCCCCCCCCCCCGCTCCTCTGATGTCTTAATATGGTAATGTAATAATATAGTCATTAATCAGACATTCATCCAGAGCGACTTGAATAATATTCACTTTTCATCAATACGTGTGGCCCATGTGGCAACCAATCCCCCCAAACCATCATCTGTCTGTGTGCACATACTGTCCTACGGTTGAGAGGTTGGAGCGAAGTTACGACAGGAGGAAATCCCCTCAGTGCATGCATATAATAGAGAGAAATCTATTTTCTATTTTGACTGACAAATAGGTGATTAAAATCTTAATGGAATTCCCCCATGCAGCTCCATAAATTCAGTCAAAGATTCTGTCTCTCTCTTGCTCTCTGTCTCTCTCTGTGTCACCCCCCCATCCATCCCTCCCTCCATCCCTCCTCCCCTCCCTATTTAGCTCATGTAATCATCTTGCTCACTAAGTTCCCGGCTGCAGGCAATGCTGCCTACCACAATCACATCAAGCTCATCTGCCTCCAACTGAAGCAGCATTGTAGCCCAGCTCATAGCGAGTATGCTGCTCTAGAAGGCATACATATACACACACACACACATAAAATAGTGCATACTCCGGCAGGAAAAACACAACCCACACAAACACACACATACACACACACAGAGTACAGCAAATACGCACATAGTGTAACAATGTAGCTTTCAAAATGCAGAAATCTGACCCCATATGATGCATTTTGCTGACTTGAGTCCCACTATATATATATAGTGGGACTCATATAACAATGGATTCATGAAACAAGTACCAAAATATCGATTTTGGGGAGGAGTTTTCCTTTAAGGTTTATGATAGGGTTAAAAAAAAAAAAAAAATCTCCCAGTGGACGGTATTGAAATTGTATGCATGCAAAAGGCATCTCTGGGGACCTGGACAAACATCTAATGCTGCATTGGATCTGGTGTGACCATGCTGAGAATATGCACAACTACACTGACAACCAACTACGTGCACACTAATAATTCCATATTAAATTGTTTATGGCAATAGGCCGAGTATGACATTAGTCATGTAAACACCTTATTCTGCTTATCATAATCAAAGTAAAGTAAGCATACGTCCATTAAAACATCTGGTTTCATGAGCAATCCCTTGAATTACTAGGACACGTAAACGGATCAATTGCCATTCAAGTGGTGTATTTGATTTGATCTGTGCACATGTCCGCATGCAAGCCTCATGCCGCGAGTGAAGGGAGTTTTGAAAAAACTGAAAATATGCATCTTAGAAAAGTGTTTTCATGGACAAACACACAAATGTCAGAAACTCAGAATCAAATAGGCGTCACAAAAACTCCACGGCCGCTGTGGTAGAACGTTTATTTTTGATTGGCCATTTCCTGTGTCTTTAAGTGCAATCAGGCGGCCTGATTTCAGATGTGCCCATGCAAACAGGACTTTTAGGGACGTCGTTCCTCTTGCAAAGCATGTAA